>NC_044983.1:43550211-43850211 GCF_008728515.1 Papio anubis | reverse complement strand
ATCTATTTATATCTTGTACTCTAAATTGTGTCCCTGTAGAGAGCATATACTTAATCCTATATTTTTATCCAGGATTACAAGTTGTACCTTTCAGATTGTTTTTTTCATTATTGTTTTATTCATTCATATTTAATGTTATTATTGGTGCAGTTACATTTATGTCTGTCATATTACATTTTGTTTCTCTTTGTCTATTACTCCTTTACCACTTAACTGAATATTTTCTAGTGTAACATTTTATTCCTTTAACGATTTCTTCAGGTTTTTGTTTTTGGTGTTCCTCTAAGGCTTACATATACCTGGTAACTTATCAAAATCTACTTCAGATGTGTACTAACTTAAGGTAGTTATAGTAATGAGATATAATGAGATATAGTATAGAGATAAAGTAATGCCTGCTCCATTATTCAGCCAGTTGTGACTAGGAGAGGCAGTGCACTCACAGCCACATTGTAGCAGTGAGAGGAGTTGGGATTAACAGGAGCATTTAGTAACTGGTGTAACTCACCTTTGACTGTGTATTAGAGTCATCATTGTAGTTTCTAAAAATGCCAAAATATCAGCTCCACCCCAGAGTTTCTGCTCAAGCACTCAGCTGGTGAGGCTGGCCATCAGTATTAAGTTCTTCCAGTGATTCTAACGTACAGACCTCGGAACCAGCCACAGCACAGTATATCTACTGAGGTTGCAACTGCTGAGGATCTCAGGCTTCACGCTAAACTTTCTCCAGTTTTCAAGTTGTCCAACCAACTATTTGACAGTCCCACCAGACTCTGCTAATTATCCAGCTTCCCCCTAAAGCTAGACTGCTGAGCAGAAGCTTAGTCCTTGGCAGAACCCTCCCATTTAGACACCAAAGAACATACTTCCAGCTGCCAGCCAAGGCCCCCTCTACAGAGACCATGCTGAACTAAGGTGTTGCCACTCTTCAGGCCTCAAGTATTGTCATTATCAAAGGTTCCTGCCACTACCCATCCCCTGCCTATCAGATAGGGGCCTTTTGGATATTAGAGTTGGCCTTCCTTATGGCTACTGCTTTTTCCCTTTAATATTCTAGCCCCAGATACTTCTGGCTATGCCCTACAGAAGCAGAAAGTCTCATTTCTGGGAAGTGAAGAGGCCAAAGAAGGGTAATCAAATAAACTTAGTGTGCAGCCCTGTGGTCAAGCGTAATGGGAGTATCACCGATGATGACTAAAAATCAGCAGTGCCCAGATTCCAAGAACCAAATCAGATTCTTATACACATGGTTCCACCCCTGCCTGTAAGCTGGAGCTGGAGGCCATTATCCTTAGCAAACTAGCACAGGAACAGAAAACCAAATACCACATGTTCTCACTTATAAGTGGGAGCTAAATGATGAGAACACATGGACACATAGAGGGGAGCAATACACCTGGGGCTTTTCAGAGGGTGACAGGTGGGAGGAGGGGGATGACCAGGAAAAACAACTAATGTGTACTAGGCTTAATACCTGAGAAATGAAATAATCGATACGACAACCCCCATAGCACAAGTTTACCTATGTAACAATCCTGCACTTGTACCCCTGAACTTAAAATAAAAGTTAAAACAAAAAAATCTTTCTCTCCCATCTGACCTGCCCTTCTGTCACTCCACCCCTGTCTGGGCTCATTCTCAGGTCCTGCTTTAATTGCCATCTCATTATCTCGCTGGAGGGAGATGTTTCCACAAAGCACATCTGCCCAGAACGGACAACTCTTGACAATGGGTTCATAACCCATTTTGCATAGCCAGTTAGAAGTGTGGAGCTGGGCTCGCCTGCGGGAGTGAGCAAGTCCACACAGGGTTCCAAGGTGCTGTCAGCTGCTCGGTTGTGTTCAATCTGAGAAGGACTGCTGGAGGTGAGCAACTCGGAGCAGGGGTTGGGGAGGACCATTCCCATGCCCACAGTGTGAACATCTTTTTTACTCTTTTAAGCACACTACCTGTTTGCCTGGATCTGACAGTTGAATACCTAGGACATAGAGAAGGGTTTTTTGTTGTATGAAAAAATGAATCAATTACCCTCAGAACCACAATGGCACAGTTAACTACTGAAGTCCAATTCTCACAGATCACAGGTTTTTCGAGAAAGTGAGCCTCATTATTCTTGGACAGAGGAGCACTTTGAGTGTTTTCTCATTCTGTCTCCAGGCGGCACCAACACTGGAAAACATGGCTAAGTGGGCTGTTTGGCAAACAGACACCTCACACCTTATGCCTTTCCCAGGCACACACTCTTCCCACGCCTGCATTTCTGGGGCTGATTCCTGTTCCTTTTGCAGACGCTCCAGAGCTGGCACTATGGGCTCCTGGCTGCCTGGGCCCTGGCCGGGTCCAGCAGCAGAGGTGTGGTTTGATGAGTTGCACTTCTGGGATTATTTGGAGAGGGGAGAAAAAGGAGAGGGAAAAGAGCTCAAACCCTCTCTGTGATGGCCCAGGATATGTTCAAAGACAGAAACAGGACCTGGGCTCAGAGGATGAGCTGGCCAGGAAATGAGCTCTCAACGTGATGAAGCAGACAGCCCTGGATACTTCACAGGGCAGAGGCCAGGGGCTATTTTTACAGTCAAAGAAACAGATGTAACAATCTGGGAGAGGACAGTGTGTATTGTACCTACCTGGCTGGAAGCCTGAAGGTGTCTCACTGCTTTTCTTCCTCTCAGGCTTCTTGTGCCCCCTCCTCTTGCAGTCCTCATTCTTACTTGGTAAGGTGCCATTCTCCTGCCAAAAAGATGACAATCTCTGCAGGACCACTTCTGTTTAAAATTACACATTTCAGTGAGTCACAGTTGTCCTGCAAGGTAACTGACGATAGCTGCACTCATCAGAATCCCACACCCCATACATGTGTGCTTTGGGGTTAGTGATTCAAACACTATTTGAAGTAGTATACCGCAGAGTTTAACTCTCCTCCCACTCACCTCCCATCACACTTAAAAATCCGCCTGAATTCTTAAAGCAGGTGGGTGGGAGCACCTCAGTTACCCAGGACCACAGCACTCTCTGCACAGCAGAATTTCCTTTTGAGGCCCTCTCATTATTCTTGACTCATCTTACCTTTTACAGTAGGTGGCCTCAGAATGTCTCCTCTCATTGTGATAGACAAGATAAAATATGAGGAATAGACCTGCTGAGAATAACATCCTTGAAACTCTTGTAGCATTTCTGTGAAAGGTCCACCTACTGCATGGTCAAACCCTGCTGTATAGAGACACACTCACAATTTTGCTGAGAACTGAGGACCAAACACCTATGTCCAGGTTCAAACTGGTCTACTTTTATTCATGACGTAAGGGAAACCATGGAACTCATGCTGCTTTACTTAGTCTCAATCTCTATCTACCTGTCTATCCTGATTGCTAGCCATTTCAAAGATGAACTAGGGCTAAAAGAAGCAAGTGTCTCTAGACTACGATTACGTCTTCCCTTTCAGTCTCTGGTTTTTACTCTTTATCCTTTTTTGAATGGTCGTATTGTATGTGACTTTTAGTCTAAGCAACCTCAAACTTTTATTTTTAAGTAAGCACTGTAGTAAAACAAGGTATTATGTACATTCGCAAAAGATGAACCCACAGCATGTAGATCTGGAGAGGAATTACAAATTAGGAGAAAGCCAGCATTAACTCTACTCAGAGCAACCCTGGCTCAGGAGAAACCTCCAGAGCACTGGAGGAAGGCCACTCACAGATCCCTAGGGCCTCAGGCACAGCCCACAAGGGCGGGAGGGTGCTGCATGAAAGCTCTAGCCCTCAAGAGGTGCAGGGACCTGGCGGTATAAAGAGGATGGCACAGTGCCCTCCATGGAGTCCATGCCCATGCCCCAGTTGATGACGGAATCATTGAAAGGCCATCGGAAGATTTTACAGACTACATTGCATTTCTCAACTATATTCAGACCAGGGAATAAGTTATCACAGACACATTTAGGACTGTGAAGTCAACTGGGGTCACCCTAAAACAGAACCTTTTTAAAACCTTAAGAAAAAGTAACTATATAAGTCAGTAAAAACCTGAAAATACATACTATGCCCTTTCAAAAAAAAGTCAGTGCCTTTTTCAAAAACCATGTAAACTGCAGAGCCAAAAGGAAAAAAAAAAAAAAAAAAGGTAGCTTTTCAAAGTGTTGGGGCAGTCATGGCTCTTTCACAGAGGTCCCTAGACAGAGATCCATAAAAGTGGGTGACACTTCCCACTGCTTCGCCAACTTGTGAAAGCCAAGACTAAAATGCCACTCCTACCTTCACTTCCTTCCACTCCCAAACTCAGATTGATCTTGAACTAAGGGAAGAATCACTCCAAGCCACAGATACCCAGGGCATGGCGCACCAAAACTCATCATTAGTGAAAGTGCAGAGCCTTCAGCAGCCCCTCCCTGGGCGGGTCTTCTGGCTGCTTTAGGCATCCAAACAGCCCTGGGAACTGGGGTCCCCGTGTTATAGATCAGGAAATGGAAGCGGAGGCTGGAAAATGCACCCAAAGTCATACAGAGAGGAGGCAGCAGAACAGAAATCCAAATCCACTCCAGTCCATGCAGTTTATTTTTGACAGCTTTAAATTCCTTTTTTCTCTATTAGTTTCTGCTCAGCTTTCAATGCTCCTGTCTTTTATCAAGTCTGATCTCAGGAAAGGATCTGGCATCAGCCGTCTGGATCCCAGCATGATTTTTAGTATTATCACCTGAACCCATATACATGCATGGTTTTTCTAATTATGAAAATACAGAATCACGGAATTTTGAGACTGGAATAGCTCTGAGCAGTCCTTTAGTACAACTGCTTCCTTTTAAAGAAGCTCAGTTTTGGGTTCAAAAAGATAACAACTTGCTCAAGATCACACAGCTAAATAAGTCTCTGAAGGACTCCTCATCCAGAAAAATCATACATTTCCTGAAAAATAATTGGTAATTTTTCAAATCATTTTAAGGTTGACAATAAATCTTTCCATTAGCAGTGAAGCCCTGAGGAGGCAAGATCCAATGAGAAATTTCTCTTCAACTGCCAAAAGAAGTATGAGGACGTGAAATCGACCCTCAGAAGGATTCCTTCTCCGTGTCAAGCCATGTTGAGCAAATGCAAGGAAGAGCTCAGGGAAGGAGCCCATCCCTGCAGGGCTGCAAATCCTCAGCCTCCGTGTCCCGAGGGGGCTTAGTGGCTGCACTCCCGGGCCGTCCAGTAGGCCCCTCAGACATTTACGCCCAGGCCAGGCCCTCTACCACGGGAGAAGTGAGTCCCGTCACTGAGCAAGGACGCCAGGCTTTCCCAGCTGGGTAGGGCCCAGGAACTGGGAATCTGCACCGGACCGGGGTAGGGCGCAGCACCCTTCCCTGCAGCTGGGCTTCTGGCCCTAGTTAGTGGACATTAGACTCATGTGCTGGCTTTAGCCCTCTTTGAGACGATGCTCCTGTGGGAGAGGCCACGCACAGATGGCGGCATGATCTACAGCTGTTCAGAAGACGATGTTGACAAAGCAAGCTTGACTGGGCTCATTGGAAGCCTGTGGATGGCTCACTCTAACCCCAAATAGCCCACCCACCTTGATTGCAACCTCCTGAGCCTCAGCAGCCACCCCCACCACGCCCCCACTTGCTGAAAAAGTGCCAAGGTGCCCCCCAGATAAATTTTCCTTGGAGAGTCAGTTTTCACCTAGTTAAAATGGGATATAAACTTGGTTCTGAGCAGGACGTGAAAATGCCTGTGTGCTGGTCAAACTTCATGTGTATGAGGGACAAGCGGAGTCTGCCGCCTCCAAAGCCAACGTGAAACACTGCTGAAGAAATCAACTTCTAAACATTGAATGAAACATTTTACTAAATTACCATTAATTGCCTTCATTCCCTATGTCCTTAGATAGGAGTCAAATTTTAAAGATTTTGTAAGAGAAAAGAAACAAGGTTTTTCTTTTTTCTTTTCTCAACTTTTATTTTAGGTTCAGGGAGTACGCATGCAGCTTTGTTACATGGGTAGATTAGGTGTCACTGGGGTTTGGTGTACAAATGATTCCATCACCCAGGTAGTGAGCATAGTATCTGATAGGTAGTTTTTCAATCCTCTCCTTCCTCCCACCCTCCAGCCTCCAATGGCCCCAGTGTGTGTTGTTGCCATCTTTACGTCCATGTATTCTCATCATTTAGCTTCTACTTACAAGTAAGGCCACGTGATATCTGGTTTTCTGTTCCTCCACTAATTTGTTTTGGATAACTGCCTCTAGCTGCATCCGTGTTGCTGCAAAGGACATGATTTTGAGGTTTTTTTATGGCTGCATGATATTCCATAGTGTATAGGTACCACATTTTCTTTATCCAGTCTATCATTGAGAGGCATTTAGGTTGATCTCATGTCTTTGCTATTGTGAATAGTGCTGCAATGAACATATATGTGCATGGTAGAACAATATCTATTCCTTTGGGTATATATGCAGTAACGGGATTGCTGGGTCAAATGGTAGTCCTAAGTTCTTTCAGAAATCTCCAGACTGCTTTCCACAGTGGCTGAACTAATTTGCATTCCCACCAGCAGTGTATAAGCATTCCTTTTTCTCCACAACCTCACCAGGAGCTGTTATAATATTTTTTGACTTTTTAATAATAACCATTCTGATTGGTGTGAGATGGTACCTCATTGTGGTTTTGATTTGCATTTCTCTAATGATTAGTGATGCCGAGCATTTTTCATATGCCTGTTGGCCACGAACATGTATATCTTCCTTTGAGAGGTGTCTGTTAATGTTCTTTGCCCATTTTTTAGTGGGTTGTTTTTCTCTTGTAAATTTGTTTAATTTCCTTATAGATGGTGGATATTAGACCTTTGTCAGATACACAGTTTGCAAATATTTCCTCCCATTTCATAGATCATCTGTTTACTCTGTTGATAGTTTCTCTTGCTGTGCAGAAGCCATTTAGATTAATTAGGTCCCACTTGTCTATTTTTGTTTGTGTTGCAATTGCTTTGGGGGACTTCGTCATGAAATCATTGCCAATGCCTATATCCAGAATGGTATTTCCTAGGTTTTCTTCTACGGTCTCTATAGTTTTAGGTCTTACATTTCAGGCTGTAATCCATCTTGAGTTGATTTTTGTATACAGTGAAAGGAAGAGGCCGCCCTCTTTCCAGGGCCTGCCCTGATCCAGCTCTTCCTATAAGTCTTCCTTCCCAGCCCTCGCAGGCCTCTCAGGCCTGGGTGCAGCCTTCTCCCTGACCTCTGAGTCTGCTCCATCCTCTGAATTCGTAGACTTGGGGACACAGAGGTTGCCTGGGCTGCACAGCCAGTCCACCCCACTTCCTGCTGAGCCCTCCCCCGGGTCCTGTGCCCAGTGCATCTCTCCATCTTCCCCTGTTCATTGCTCTTGCCATTTCTCTGGAGTTGCATCTCAGTCTACGTACTGTACTTTGCTTCAAGGGCTCCTGCCTTCTCACTCCTCTTTACAAGCCACAATTTCACTTGGACAAAAATAAACTTAGCTCTGTAGAATACTGCCATCCACACCACACAGCTTCCCCCTATCACCAGTGCCTTCACTGTTGCCAGAATTACCAACTGCTTTTCTTCAGGAGTCATTTGCACGAACTTTAAACACATTTCCATGTCCAGGACACCACTGTCTTGTTCACTTAACACCTGGTGTTATCATGTCATTCCTACCTCTCCTCCCGCTCAGAATCACCCTCTCAACGAGCACTCACTTTTGGGAGGAGCGCCTTTAAAGGTAATTTTAACGATTAACTTCACTTTTATTCATAATTTGATTCTGCATCTATATAAAGAATTGTTGGGCAACTCTAAATGTAAAAATCTCCATTCACCTGGAAAGGTGTTGAATGTGACCAAGTGTTGAATGCACTCAAGAAATATCTGTTCAAAGGATAAATGGATGAATAGATGGATGGTTCGATGGATCAATGAGTCCCATACTACACTTTCTGCAGAGCCCAGCATCCGTTTCACTTTGAGTTACAGCTCCAGGGCGGGGGGTGCGGGGGGTAAGCAATGCGGTCATGAGGACTGCTCCTGAGCCACCACCACCCCACACATATGGTCATCGGTCATTTCTAGAGGGTCTGTGCTGTAGAACTTCACAAAATGCAGCCATGAAACACAGGGGACCCACTAAATGTAAGCTGATTGAAATTAAAGTAATCACAATAAAATAGTATTGCAGTCATAACCAGCTACATGTCAGGTACTCACAGCTGTATGTGACTAGTGCTACCATATTGGATAGTGCATGTTATAGAACATTTTCATCAACATAGAAATTCTATTGAACAGTGCTTATATGGAGGGTGTCTGAAAGCCATTTCAGATTCCCCAGAACCCCTTCCATGAGAGGCGACAAGCTCATAGCAGTACCCTGCTTCATGCCAACATGACCCATACTGGTCATATGAGACACCCTGTCATTTGCATGACATAATGGAAAATACATGTTTGGGTTTTGTCCCCAGTTTCTGGGGACAAAGTTCCTATCACTCACAATCCTGAGTGACAGGGGTGAGAGGAATGTCTTCTGTTATTCATAACAAGCCCCTTTCCACCACACCTGAGTTTATACCATTGAGGTGAGTCTTGGTGGACCCTAGACAGTTTCAGGATGGGGCTGGTTGCCCAGGAACCAACCACATGATTAGATTTGTAACTCTCAACTCCACACCCTGGGGCAGGATCTGGAAATTGAGTTCAATCACCAATGGCCAGTGATTTAACCAAGCATGCCTACAACATGGAACTCCCATTAAAAACCCTTAAACGAAAGGCTTAGAGTGCTTCCCAGTTGTTGAACACATGGAGGGGCTGGGAGGGTGATACACCCAGAGAGGGTGGTATACCCAGAGAGGGGACTCCCTTCCCCACACCTTGCCCTATGCATCGCTGCCATTTGGCTGTTCCTAAATTGTATCCTTCCCAATAAACTGGTAATCGTTAAAGTAAAATGTTTCCTGAGTTCTGTAAACCATTATAGTAAACTATCGAACCTTGGAGGGGATTCGTGGGTATCCCCAGTTTGTAGCCCAATGGGACAATAGTGTGGGTAACCTGGGCACCCACTACTTGCAGCTGGCATCTGAAATGACAGGCATTCTTGCAGGACAGAGCCCTTAATTTGTGGGGTCTGGGTTACTCTGGAGAATTTGTGTCAGAATTGAATTGAATCACTGGACACCCAGTTGGTATCAGAGAATCAGAAAAATCAAACCATGCAAGGAAAGAAAGGAAAGAACTCACTCAGTTTGAAATGGAGAAAATAGTCTGCAATGTTCTCCTTCAACAAAAAGACTGTGGGGTGATGTTTTGGTCACATTGTGCCTGCAAGAAGGCTGCCTTTAGAGGTGGGGGAGGCATTTCTATTTATACACTGTCTGCAGAGCACTTTGCAATCCTTCAGCATGAAAGGCTCTATATAAGTGCAAGGTGTTATTGCAAGGTGTTAACAGTTCCAAATGAACCCTTTCATTTAACTGTGTCAACCTCTGGATTAGCCAGTCTTAACTCAATAGATGGTGGAGTGGGTAGAACTAACGAGCTTTTGTTTAGAATATTTATATGTCTGACCTGAGAATTATGAAAGATTTTTTCAATTCGTGCCAGGGGAAATTTTAAACATTTTTGCCAAAAACACGTAGGTCACAGAACCTTATTCTTCATTTTCTTTAAATATAGGTAGAATTAAATCCAGAAATAATAATGGTAATAATACTAAATATTTCTCCAGCATCTTTCTTTCAAAACTTTTGAGAATGTATCCGTGGATTACCTTACTTACCCCAGACCTATTTGCTCTGAATAGTCAATGTCAGTAGTAAGGAAAGGAGAAGCTGTGGGCATTGGCCTGTGCTATTTCTCTCCTAATCTCTGTGGAGGAGGAGAAGGCTTTTGATCTATGCTCCCAGCATCTCTGTGGTGCAATCCAAACTCCTAGATGTGACTCAGGCACTTACTTCTGGGAGTTCATTTCCTGGGTGGAAGCCTGAAGGCTCAGGGAGTAAGCCTTCAAGACACACTGCTTCACAGACACAACCAACTGGCCTCCCCTTCATAACAGTGACAACCCCAGCATGGAAGATCATCACATACTTTGTGTTAGTCAGGGTTTTCCAGAGAAAAGGAACCAATAGGATACACACACACACACACACACACACACACACACACACACAGAATGGGAGCGGGGGAGGGATTTAGTATAAGGAATAGCTTCATGTGATATGGGCCTGGCCCTCTGCAATGCCAACATTCCATTTGAGCCTGAAAGCTAGAATCTGCTGTGGAACCAGGAAGAGGTGATATTCCAGGATGAAGGCCTCCAGGCAGGAGGATTCTCTCCTGCTTTGGGGAGGTCAGTCTTTTGTTCTATTCAGGCCTTCAACTGGTTGTATGAGGCCCTGAACACTGGGAGAGGCGCTCGACTTTACTCCATCTACTGACTTAGATATTAATCTCACCCAGAAACATCTTCACAGAAACACCAAAAATAATGTTTGATAAATCTCTGGGCAGCCCATGGCCTAGTCAAGTGGACACCTAAAATTAACCAGCACCTGTGGTGCACATAGAACAGAAGGGCTGCTCTGAGAGGAACCCAGCACAGTCCACATGCATCCCTCTTACCTTTGGTGGAATCGGTTTTCTCAGCCCTTCCACCGACCATCAGGGGAGCCACCAGCCACGGCGGAGCCCAGGCCAACAGGACTCAGCAGCAAGTTTCCTTATAGCCCAAATCTCCACTCGGATGAGCTGGGAATCGCAGAGTGCAAACACCGGTGCTGTCAGTACCACCTGAGGCCCAGTCTCCCCGTCCCTGACTGTCATCGCAACCCCCGGGGCTCCTGTAGCCCAGTATCGAGTCTCCTCTGCAGCCAGCCCCACCTGGAATGCGCTTTCCCTCAGGACTCACTCACAGTCAGCCCCGCAGGGAATGCGTCCACACGCCTGTCCCCTGACAGGGACCCTCCACCTTCTGCCCTGTCTCCACTCAGAATCCGCAATGACTGGGGCTTCCAGAGGATTGTTGTCAACCTCCTGGTTTTACAGAAGTCACAGAGCCCTGGAGGGGAAGCACCTTGGCCAAGATCACTCGGAGAGCTCCTGAGACCTGGTCTGATCTATAGCAGCACGTCTGCTGACATCGCATGTGGTTTCTCACCCTGCCCAGCCTTTCCTTCCTGTGTGTGGGGACAGCCTCGTTCGGTGCCAGAACTGGGGATCTCATTTTCTCTGTGCATTCCCGCTGTGGCCCTGACTCCCACTGAAGCAAGAGCCAGTGCTGTCTGCATCTCCCCATGGGTCGGTAGCAAGTTTTCTGCAGCCTCACCCCTTCATGACAGGAGCACTCCTCGGGCTTCAGGAAGATACGGATGCTCCCTGCACACTCCCAAACATGCCGCCTCACCTGAGTTCTGGCAAGTGATCATATGCCAGCCAAGAGTCTAAATGTTCTTGCTGAAATCCACGTTAATCAGCGCTGGCCCACAGGGAGACAGACACCAGGCGGGGTGAATTGCGTGCCCAGGGCTGCAGAGTGGGCACACAGAGTGGGATGCAAACCCAGGTTGGTCCACACCCAAAACCCTGCTGCCAGGGACCCTCACCACAGCCCTGTGCAGGCCTAGCAGGCCTCGGCAGCAGAGCACAGGCCGCAGGGCACTCCCCCTCCTGGGAGAGGACAAACAGCAACAGCTGCACCCCAGGCAGCACAGGACCCACAGTAGCCAATCCTTGCAAAGTCCTCACTGAGGCTGCAAGGCCACCTTGGCTTTTTCCATCCAAAAGAGTGAGTCAGGGCCAGACGTGGATGGTGCCTGGACTTCCTGGCTCCAGGGCCTAGACGCCTGGCCTTCCCAGCCCTCACAGCAGATCCACACCTCTGAGCTCCCAGCTGGAATGCCCCATGCTGATGGATATGGACTGTCGGTCAGTCCATGTAGTAGGTGACAGTTCTGGAAACTTCACAGAAAAGTCAGTTCTTTTAAAATTTCCAGTGCTTTTGTTAGTCCCAAAAAGAAGATCTGTGCATTCTAATCACTTCTGTTCTGCCAGTTCTAAACGGCAGCAGGACTTTCCCTGGGCACTAAAGAATGCCCACCATATAAAGCCTCGGCCAGGGCTAAATTCTTATTAAAATTTAACCCCAAGGGCCAGGCATGCTGGCTTATGCTTGTAATCCCAGCACTTTGGGAGGTTAAGGTGGGAGAATTGCTTGAGGCCAGGAGTTTGAGACCAGCCTGGGCAACATTGTGAGACCTCATCTCCACAAAAAAAAGCAAAAAATTAGCCGGGCATGGTGGTGGTGCATGTATGTAGTCCTAGCTACTCAGGAGGCTGAGGTGGGAGGATCACTTGAGCCTGGGAAGTCCAGCTGTAATCACACTGCTGCCCTCCAGCCTGGGCAACTGGGCAACAGGGAAATACCCTATCTCAAAAAAAAAAAAAAAATTAATCCCAGATGTTCATGACAACAGAGTAATTTGATACAACCAAATATATCCAAGTCAAAATCATAGGGTGACAAAAATCAATCCCATTGAACTTTGGGGTGTACCCCATGATATGTTTCAAAATGCTGGGGAGCACCGCATTTAATTCATTAGCATCCTTAAAAGTTACAGATTAGGATAGACGGAGAGGCAGTTTGAGAGTGCACCAGAAGAAAGCTGGTTCACAGGCCATGTTTTTGTTCAAAACATCTCACAGAAATACCCCCAAATGGGACAAAATGGGCTCAGTGTCATCTGATTTAACTGTAAAGAAGATGGTCCAGCCATCACCTATCATTTTGAGAAGAAAAAATGTGGACCTGAAATACATGATTATTTTTAATCATATGGTACTTTTCATACCTATTTTCTTCTGGAGAGATGTGAAACACATATAATCAACCTGAACTGAAAGGTTGATTACTCAGTGTAGAACTACCTTCAAACACAGATAGCAGAATAGTTCAACTAGCAGGCATTCTGCAGCAGCCCACGCCAGTGGGCTAGCACAACCTCATCTCAACAATAAGGCAGCCTTGCCCCAGAGCCACCCTTTCCTCTTCTCTTACATCCCGTGCTTTGCTGAGAAACCCACTCCACAAAAGACAAGAGCCCTAATCTGTAGTGTTCGCTCATTTTCATGGTGTAAATACTCCCACCACGGCTGATTTCAAGTCACCAATGGTTTAACCACCAGGTGGCAGAGTTCTTGAATATTTAACCTCCCCCAACACCCTTTCTGCCTTGAGCTGTTCTGGTCAGTCCAGCACAGGGCTATGTCTCATGCCACATTCAACCCAGATATATCCAGAAACTGACCACTTCTCAGTACTGCCTGTTACCTCTCAGATTTGACCACCACAATCTCTCACCTGGATCGTCACAACCTCCTGCCCTCAGCCTCTGTTCAGCCTTTGCCCCTTTAACATTTCAAAACAGGTGTCAGAGCCTGGCACTCCTTTGTGTAAACCCACCCACCTCCCATGGATGGCAGCTGAAGTGCTTGCATGACCTCCAAGCTCACCAAGATCCGGGCTGGACCCTCTGACCTAGCTCAGCATTGCCCGTGGTCACTTCTCCAACCACACACCTCCTCACTGTCCTCTCCATGCATACGCACACGTGTCACCTTCTCAGTGGGAATCCCTGACCATCACACCCATCACTCCTCATCCCCCTTCCTCCTTTATTTTCCCCTTGGCCCATCTCATCGAATCCACAGCTATATGATTCACTACGTTCATTCACTTTGTCTCTTCCTACTAGAAGGCAGACTCCAGCCGATTACTTTTGTCTGTTTTGTTCACTGTTAATCTCCTCAGCCTACAGCAATGTCTGGCATATAGTCAGTGCCCCATGTTTACTAAAGGAATAAACTCCAGGTTTGCTTTGAGGATCTGGTTAATAATACTTCTCTTTTTGCCTGCCTTTTCCCATATTGAGACCTCCTCAATTTTCTGGACCTCACCAGTGCACGGTACTCCAGCAGCCTTGCACCAGGCCGAGGCCCTGGCTCACATCTGCCTTCACCCTGTGAGATCCTCCCTGCACTGATTCACTTAGTACCATCTTAGCTGCAGCCCAAACACTAGTTATAGAGAAAAGCTTTGAACCCTGTCATCCAAGGAATTATTTCAAGTAGAAACAGAAAAGATGAAATCTGTCCAAATGTGCCCATAGTGGAAAGAATTCTCATTCACCCAGGGGCTTGCTATTTCTAGCGAGGCCAGTAGAAGAAAAAGACCACTTTCCCCTTAGCAAAGGGGCTTACTCACAAGGGAAATAGCCATACTGTCCTCTGTATGTTGCTAACAGGCTTTTCCCCCTCAGAAAAGCCTGAGCTCAGAAACAGGAAATCGACAAGCCTCCAAGCCCAGCCACAGGAAAATCTCCCTCAGTAACAAGTGCTCTTGAACTCACTGGTACAAACAAGAAGTAGAACCTGCTATTTTATTGTTACCCTCTTTCTTCTAGGCATCCTAGAGTGTTCTGTCCCTTCTAACTACAGCTGGATTATAGCAAATGGACTATTTTGGGCTGTCATCCCTCCAACAAATTATCATTTCTGTTGTGAACTGAACTGCAGATGAGTATGTCTAGAAACAATGGGAATGAATATTAAAACGGTGGAACAGTTCAAAAACAAAATACACAATTTAACCAAGAACTATAAAACCATTATAAGAAACATAAATTCGGGCCCTGGTTGATGCCAATCACGCAGCGACCTAGAAAGTGTCATCTTTGCCCAAAGGAACACGTTTCCAAATACTCAGTCCTTTTAGATTTTACTCCATCTGAGGCTTTTCTTGTGGGCCATGTGCCTCTGGAAGTTGTGTAGCATTCGCTATGGATTCTAAGGTTTCCCTGATCCTTTAGCTCCAGTCCTGCCCTAGTTTCCTCCATCTGTAGCCAGTGTGATGCCCCAACTAAGAGACAGGGTGAATACAGCTCCTCTGCGGCCACCACGTGAAGCCTCCCTGATCCCATATCAAAAAGGGGCTCTTGTGCCTGTTGCTGGCCTCCTCACTCTGTCTCCTTTCCTGCAAAGTGGAAACAGGCAGGTCGACATCGTGGTCATCTGTGGGGTTGCGGCTGGCTGGGCACCCAGCGCAGAGCACAGGCGGGCAGATGGCACAGTAGGCGCGGGCGGGGACGGAGGGCGCGGTGAGTCTGGAGGCCATAGGTCCCCGTCCGTGTGCCCTTCCCGGCCCAGCATAACCCGCATAACAGGCACCTGAACGCGAGCTCTCTTTGACTGGTCTGTTCACCTTCACTTTGAACCTTGCAAAGAATCACTGGAAGTGCTTCTAGCCCCACGCACTCGCGGGAAGTCCTCTCTTCGCGGTTGTCGCCGCGAGGGCTCTTCCTGCACTGAAATGTCTGGCCGGCTCCTCAGCTCCCAACAAGTGGCATTTGCGGAACAGATTGAAGGCAGTGACATCTAGTGGCCCTAGATGGTATTTAACTTAAAAAACACACATTTTTAATGTATGGGAAGCAAAGTAGGAAATTTAGAGCATGCTACATGTAGCCTCAACAAAGTAGAGGTTTCCAACGAGTGTTAAGAAAAAGGCTTGGATAGTCCCCACCTGCACCTTGCTTTTGTCTTTCTTGCTGGAGGAGCTGGTTTGGTCTGGTATTTTTCTCCAACTTTTGGCCTGCTCAAACAGCTTTGCCCGGGGCAGAGAATCTTCCGCTGGAGCAGGTCGGAGAGGTGAGAGTCAGCGTGCAGGCATGGGCAGGTCAAAGATAACCACACAGGAAGGAATCGGCTGCTCATAAAGCGAGTGTAGGGGATGATTAGCCATCAGTCAGCGTACTGGGGGTGCTTCATTTTTCTCAGATTACAAGCACGGCGTTTTGTAATTTAGGGGACTCCTCCCTGTACTGGCCAGCTTGCCTAAGTGCAGCTGCCAGGAATCTGGCAGAGATAATGAGGGAGGGTGTACCTTCAGCCTCCACAAAGTCACAATATTGAATAAAAATGCAGAAATAGAATTGGATCCTTAAGTACAAGGCTTCATGTAGTCTACATTTCCAAAGAGATTTATGACTTCGGTGTGCCAGAAAGTTTAGATACATTTGCTCAGTTAACACATGGAGAAGTCTTGATATTTCTCCATATGGATAAGAATATTCATCACATCATTTATAATCCAAACATAGAAAGTCAAGAAATGTAGAAAACTTATTTTTTAACTACCAACTCACTTATGTGACTTATGCATAGTTGGCATATTAAAATCAGAGTGAAAATTACGCAGTGAATTGTAAAATTCCTGCACCTATCCACAACAATGTCCCAGGGAAAGCTTTTATGTGTCTCAGTGAACTGACCTATTTATGATTGGATATGAATGTGTTCTGATGCTGAGTTTTCTCCATCTCTGTTTTGAGGGCTGACAATCTTAAAGAAGGAAAGAGTCACTGTGGAATGCCAAGCAAATTCCCATACTCCTTAACGGGCCAGCAGCATCCTACAACCAGTAACTGAGAATTATTTTTTAAATCATTCTAAAACTTACTGTTAGTCTATGAGTCTTAGTTACAAGCCTACCAGCAATGAGCACATCAAACTATTTCATAATAAAATACTAAGAACTTGTCTCTATGTAAGGGAGAAGAAAAACAAAAAAATAACTCAGAAAAGCCTGCCTGACTCAAGACAGGACCAAGTGAGTTTCCATCTGGATCCCTCTCCAGAAGTTACGGTTGCCTAGGGAGGACAAAGTCTTTATGACCTTCGCGACCAATGTCTCTTGGATCTCGCCTCTTCCCACTCCCATCCAGTCACCCTGGTGCTGAGAACAAACCCGGGGGCAGGCTCATGGCACAGGCCAGGTGGGTTCCTGTGCACTGCCACCCAGTGAGCAGCAGGGCATGCTGCACACATGCTGTGCCAGCCCCAGGAGCCACATGTCCAGGATGAGAAGCATGGCAACCAGGCCAGAGGACAGAGCAGGTTGATGAAGAGGCACGCAGAGTTTTCCTCATGGAGCTGTTACCACATTGACTAAAGTAATTAAGAAATACCTTTATTTAACACAGAAAGTGTGCTCTGACCCTGTGCTGAGCTGAGTTCTGGGGTTAGCAGAGACAAGAATAGTACAGGTCACAGAGGGATGCTTTGGCCGGGGAGTCACACTGGGGTCACAGTGACCGTCAGCAGGGCACTCCCCACTGCCTGTGCCCTCTGAGTGAGCCTCAGCTCCCTGGTCCAGCACACGCTCTGCCTGTGGACAGCTGCTAGCACAGACCCACACTGTCCTGAGGAGACCTGGGACCTGGACACCCTTGCTTTGCTTAGAAGAGTTTTGTTTGTACAGAGCATCCACTGCACTCAGCCCTTGGCCTCTGAAAGGTCTCCCAGGGCTGAGACATATCTGATTGTTGAATTCCCCTTGATGCAAAAAGAGTCTGAGCTATTCTCCTTCACACACACAAGCACTCATTTACACACACAGTCCTGGAACATCAATTCGGAAATGACTCTGAAGAAAGATTTGCCACTCAATGAATCACCAGCATCAATCCCTGCCGTACCCTGGTTTTCCTGGGAGGTCTTCCTTATAAATACTGGCCCAGGCCTGGTCCTGCTTAGCTAATGAGATCATCTCCCAGGGCAGGGCTGGATCCTCCCACCGGGTTCCAACTCCTGACACTGAGAGTTCCTCCCTGCTCCTCACCCACATCCTCTTTGAATCCAGTTCTGCTCTTGCTGTTCCCTCCGCCTGAAATATCCCTTCCCTTTCCCTCCACCAGTGAACTCCAGCCAACCAGGGACCTTCCACACATTGCCCCATTTCACACCTCACACCTGTGGTTGTCCTGTGGCCTCTGGGCACAGTATCTGTTGTCCAAAGGTTGCAGGGCTCCTGAAGGCAGGGATGGACACTGTTGGGTAGAGTTCTGCCTTCATTTAAAGTTGACCCAAGGAGCTACTCAATCCCATCAACTCCACTATCTTCTTTTGGAAAAAGCAAAAGAGACTGAGCTGTTTCAATCCACCCTCGCACACGCCAAACCCCCTTTTGAACAGGAAGAGGGAAAGAAAAACTTCCACCTTCCTAGTATCCAATGTATCAAAAATCTTCTGACCTAAGCAGAGGCCTTTCTCAATGGCAAATTTCATGTAATTCCACAAAATGTCCACTCTGCACAAGCCACTGGACGGAGTATCACATGGTCTGGATCTGGACACACACTGGGTGCTGTCTACCCAAAGCAAGCAGGGGCACCACGCCATGCCAAGCCCCAGCACGCAGGGGAGTAATACGAGGTTGCGGGTGCTGCACAGGTTCCTGCAGCCTGAGGTGTGATAGTGGGCCTGCTGGATCTCAGGCCCTGCCCTAGCCTTGAAGGATACAGCAGAGAATGGAACAACAGCCCCACTTTGTGTTGCCTATATTCTTGTTGGGGCGACCGACAAGAAGCAGTGCACAGATTAAAAACAGACAATAGGCTGGGTGCAGTGGCTCACGCCTGTAATCCCAGCACTTTTGGAGGCTGAGGTGGGTGGATCTCCTGAAGTTAAGAGTTCGAGACCAGCCTGGTCAACATGGTAAAACCCCGTCTCTACTAAAAATACAAAAAATTAGTCAGGCGTGGTGGCACATGCTTGTAATCCTGGCCACTCAGGAGGCTGAGACAGGAGAATCACCTGGACCTGGGAGATGGAGGTTGCAGTGAGCTGAGTGAGATTACACCACTGCACTCTAGCTTGGGGGATAAAGTGAGACTTCATCTCAAAAAAAAAAAAAAGACTGTAATTTCAGATAGGCACACACTCTGATGAGAAGGAGTGCAGGGAAGGGCACTGGCTGTGCCTGGAGACAGAGGCTGTGGCTAGGAGTCAGGGGCATACTCCCTGCCCACCTGACATCTGGCAAGTCACCTGAGTGAAAAGCAGGAGTGAGCCTGCAGCAAGGGCAATTCCAAGCACATGCAACATCCCAAGGCCAAATGAACTCTGTGAGTTGGGGAAACAGCAAAAAGGCATGTGCCTGAAGCAGAGGAGCCAGGGAGGGGATGTGCAGTGGGGTCCCCTGCCAGTTCCTCCTCCCTGCCCCAAGGCTTCATAGCTCAGCCGGCCATACCCTTCCTTTCGCTGAACCTAGTCTGGGACGTCTCCTGCTTTGGGACACCAGGGGTCTCATCACATTGAGCTTCCAATCCTTTTCTGCAAAACAGCTGTAAAACCATTTCTTCTAAGTGGCTGAGCTGAGTGTCGCAAAATCTTAACATCCACACAAAAGTCTGTCAAGCATTTTGTTCTTCCTGACCATTCAGCCTGAAGTTGAGCTACCGCAGCTAGCATTGTTAGGAAACAGAAGCTGAGCTGCCTTCCTGCTCCACCTGCCTGGCTCTGTGAGGTTGCAGAGGAAACCTGTTGCATCTCAGCCCTTCTAGGAGGTTTACACCACACTTTGGGATCCTTCTGGACTTGACGTGTTATGTAAATTTCAGTGCATTATCATTAATCTCAGCAGAGAGTTATCCTTCTTTTCAGGCGCCAGGTTAGTTTAATGATGCAGCTGCTGCGAGACAGGGAAAGAAACCATGAACATAAGGAAAACCACAGCCCCAAGGAGAAAGGAAAATTCCCCTCAGCAGCCCCCAGGCTGGCTCATGGAGCCCCAGGAAGTTGTGTTTCTGGGGCATCCCCAAGCCAAGATCACCCTTCACTCAATAGAAAAGAAATAGAGACTTCTTAAGTGCCCAGACCCCTTGGAATTTTTTCATATCTAAAATGCAACATGGGGGCCAGGCGCGGTGGCTCACGCCTGTAATCCCAGCACTTTGGGAGGCTGAGGTGGGTAAATCACTTGAGTCAGGAGTTCGAGACCAACATGGTAAAACCCCATCTCTACTGAAAAAAAAAATTAGCCAGATGTGGTGGCGCATGCCTGTAGTCCCAGCTACTCAGGAGGCTGAGGCAGGAGAATCACTTGAACCTGGCAGGCAGAGGTTACAGTGAGCTGAGATTGCACCACTGCACTCCAGCCTCGGCAACAGAGCGAGACTCCATCTCAAAAATAAAATAAAATAAAATGCAACTTGGGTAATTAGGTGATCACTAAGATTGCTCTCTTAAGCACTATCTTACTTTCTGGATTTGGTTTAAAAGTCCACTTAGGTCGGCATGAATGCATATATATATGCATGTATATATTTATATGCTCAATATATGCTTAAGTCCTAGCATCCATCTAGATGATTTTGTAGCCTGGTACTACTTCTATCTCCCATCCACTCTCACCTCATCTACTCTGTACATACACATATACACACACACATGTGCACATGCGTGCATGTGTGCACACACTCACATCCATGCACATGTGTACAGCACATACATGTACCTGTGCATATGTGCACTTGCATGCATGTGCATAGCACACATATGCATCCACACACATACACAGATGCATACACATATGCTCATGCACATGTGCACACACATCACCAGTAAGCACACTAAACATTCCCTAGGCAGAGTCCTATTCACTGGCTCTTTTTCATCCCTTTCCTTCCCCACCTAAATTTATCAGTCTCCTTCTCCTGGGCCTTTCTAGGCTAGGGTAATAGGATAAATTAATCTATGATAAAATGCTAGTAATCTTGTTTGTTTTATATTCCAAATAAACTGAAAATCTGTGTTAATAGGGTCCTTGAAAGCCTGAACTTAAAGGTTTAAGCAAAATGGGAATTTCAGGCCCAAAAGGAGGCATTTGGGAGCAGGGTGTCCTGAGACGGTCCTTAGGTCCTGCTCACGTAGTGAGGGCGGCAGGAGGAGGGCCTGTGTCTGAGCCTTGCCCAGTCTGTGCCTCATAAAAATTAATCTATTCAGCTTCTAGGGTGGGGAATGTGTGGAAATAAAATGAAGCGGGAATCTTTTGGGCCTCTACTCCACCCAGGCTGGCACCCCGATGGAGCGCACATGCTCAGTCTCCCAGTAATCCAGCTTTAGAGGGAAAAAGAAGGCTTCTCTCAGTGGAAAAACCTACCTGTGGCCGTAATGATTTAGTAGGTGCCAGTCTAACCTGAAATAATAAATACCATTATGATGTCACTGTCTCACTGCTCATTTTTAGAGACTCTGGACCTTTCTTCCAAAAACATGAGCTTATGAATAAGACTCTGTGGTGCCTGACGTGTCGTTCATGGGTCAGTGCAGGCGTGGTGGCTGGGCTGCAGGACAGGCTTAGGAGACCCTCCCAGCATGGATGGTGGTAGCTCGTGGGCACTCTTGCCCCTGAACTAACCCAGCTCAGACTTCAAGTGCCAGATTGATCTGAAACTCGGTCTTGCCTCAGCTAGCTGCAGAACAGCCTCCAGAGCCTGCCTGGACACAGTCTAGAAGGAAAGTTTCCCTCTGTCCCTGACTGCCTGGCACGCCTTAAAATCATTTCATTTTGCTCTCACCTCTCTTTTTCTGAAAGTCAAAACATTACATGCATGTGTTTCGTGGAAAATAGCTAAGGATAAAATACAAAAGTCTCATTTCTGTTACACAATTTTCACTTTCAAAGAAACATATCTTTTGGGTCACAAAAAACAAGAGGAGTGAAAAATGCTGGAGAGAGAGGTGAAGAGAAAACATCTAATCGCAAATAACATTACCTACATGTGTGTCCTTTGGGTTCTACTGATAAGCTATTGGAGTACTACTACTAGTATTGGATCTACTACTTAGATCATTCAGTATTTCTTTTCCTGTGTCCGGTTTATCTTACTTAACATAATGTCCTCCAGGATCATCCATGAGGATTTTCCTTTGTTACAGCTAAGCAATATTCCACTGTGTATATGTACCACATTTTCTTTATCCATTCATCCACTGACAAATGTTTAGGTTATTTCCATATCTTCACTATTGTGAATAGTGCTGTAATGAACATGGGGGTAAAGATATCTCTTCCACATACAGATTTCATTTCCTTTGGATATATACCCAAAAGTGGGATTGCCAGGTCATTTGGTAGTTCCACGTTTAATCTTTGAGGAAACTCTGT
The DNA here is from genome assembly GCF_008728515.1 of Papio anubis. Lineage (NCBI taxonomy): Eukaryota > Metazoa > Chordata > Mammalia > Primates > Cercopithecidae > Papio > Papio anubis. The sequence goes on along the minus strand of NC_044983.1, from coordinate 43,828,220 downwards.
ATCATTCTCCATAATGGTTGTAACAATTTACATTTTGCCAACACTTACTATCCCTTGTCTTTATCTCATTGTGGGTTTGATTTGCATTTTCCTCACAATTAGTATTGCCAAGAACTTTTTCATGTAACTGTTGGATATTTGTATGTTTCTATGGATAAATGTCTACTCAGGTCGTTTGCCTATTTTTAATCAAATTATCTGGTTTTCAGACATTGAGTGGTATGAATTTCTTGTATATTTTAGATAGTAACTGTTTATCCGATACATGGTTTGCAAACAACATTTTCTCCTATTTTGTAAGTTGTCTTTTCATTTTGTTGGTTGTTTCCTTTGCTATGCAGAAGCGTTTATTTTGATGTAATTCCATTTTTCTATTTTTGTTCTTTGTAATATGTGCTTTTGTTGACACATTGAAAAAACTCATTGCCAAGACCAGTGTCAAGGAGATTTTCCCCTGTGTTTTCTCCTAGGAGTTTTATGTTTCAGGTCTTACGTTTAAGTCTTTTAATCCACTTTGAGTTATTTTTGTGTGTGATGCAAGATAAGGGTCTAATTTCATTCTTCTGCATATGGATATCCAGTTTTTCCAACACCATTTATTGAAGAGACTATCCTTTCCCCATTGTGTCTTCATGGTACCCTTGTCAAAGATTAGTTGACCATATGGCTGTAGATTTATTTCTGGACTCTATTCTGTTCCATTGTTGTATGTGTTTGTTTTTATGCCAGTACCATACTGTTTTGATTACTACAGCTTTGTAATATAGTTTGACAGTAGGACATGTGATGCTCCCAGCCTTGTTCTTCTTACTCAAAATTGCTTTGGCAATTTTGACAGTCTTTTGAGGTTTCAGAAAAATTTTAGAATTGTTTTTTCCTATTTCTGTGAAATATGTCATTGAAATTTTGATAGGAATTTCATTAAATCTATAGATTATTTTGGGTAGTGTGGACATTTTAACACTAATTCTTCCTTTCCATGAAAATGTACTGGCTTTTCATTTATTTGTGCCTTCTTCAATTTCTTTCATTAATGTCTTATAGTTTTTCAGTGTACAGATCTTTCATCTCCTTGGTTAAATGTATTCCTAAGTACTCTCTTCTTTTTGATGTTACTGTAAATAGGATTGTTTTCTAAATGTCTTTTTGATTAGTCACCTTTAGTGTACAGAAATGAAACTAATTTTTGGACATTGTTTTGCATTGTATAACTTTACTGAATCTGCTTATTAGTTCTAACAGTTTTTTGACAGAGACTTTAGGATGTTTCTGTGGGTGATATCATGTCATCTGCAAACAGAGACAGTGTAGCTAATTCCTTTTCAATTTGGATGTCATTTATTTCTTTTTCTTAGCTAATTGCTCTAGCTAGAATTCGTGGTACTATCTTAAAAACAAATGGTGAGGGTGAGTATCCTTGCTTCAGAAAATGGTATTGCATATGTTGAACCATTCTTCCATCCCAGGGATAAATCCCACTTCTTCATGGTGTATGATTCTGGTAATGTGCTATTGAATTCAGTTAGCTAGTATTTTGTAGAGAATTTTTTCATCTATGTTCATCAGGAATATTGGCCTGTAGTTTTCTTTTCTCATTGTGTCCTTATCTGTCTTTGGTATCAGGGAAATATGAGCTTCATTAAATGAGTCTGAAGATGTTCCCTCCTCTTCCATTTTTTGGGAGATTTTAGGAATTGGTATTAGTTCTTCTTTAAATGTTTGGTAGAATTCACCAGTGATGCCATCTAGTCCTGAGCTTTTCTTGGTTGAAAGGTTTTTGATTACTCATTCAATCTCCTTACTAGTTATAGGTTTGTTCAGATTCTCTGTTTGTTCCTGATTCAATCTTGGTAGCTTGTCTGTTTCTAGGAATTTATCCATTTCTTCTGGGCTTCTTCATTTGCTGGAGTATAATTGTTTATCGTAGTGTCTCATAATCCTTTGTATTTCTATAGTATCAACTGTAATGTCTTCTCTTTAATTTATTATTTTATTTGAGCCCTCTCTCTTTTTTTATTTGAGTCATCTCTCTTTTTTCTCTTAGTCTAGCTAAAGGTCTGTCAATTTTGTTGATCCTTTCAAGAAACATCAACTCTTAGTTTTGTTGATCTTTTCTTTTTTTAACTTTTAAGTTCAGGGGTACATGTGTAGGATGTGCAGGTTTGTTACATAGGTTTTCAGTTGTCCTTCTTATCTGTATTTCATTTACTTCTGCTTTAGTCTTTATTACTACCCTCCTTCTAAGTTTGGGTTAATTAGTCCTTCTTTTTCTAATTTCTTGATGTGTAAAGTTAAGTTGTTTAATTGAGATCTTTCTTTTTTATTCATGCAGGTATTTATCCCTTTAAACTTCCCTCTTAGAACTGCTTCTGCTGTATCCTACGAGTTTTGGTGTGTTGTATTTCCATTGTTCAGGTGAATGTGTCTCCTATCAGGTCCCTTGGTAGACAGTGCTACTCCCAGACCCCAACTGAGAGGAGCTGGAACTACGTCACTGGCTGCTTCACCATCCACAGCCCGGACTGAGCTGGGTGGGCCTGCTACTGGAAGCGCAGGTGGGCATGGCTCTTCCCACATCCCTGGCTTGGCAGATGGAGTTGGTTGCAGGATCAAGGCCAGACATCAGCTATAGCCAAGTTTGCAGGGGGACAGGACTCTTCCCAGGTGTGTGACCGGGACCACCATCAACAAGCTGCCACGTGGTTCTGTCTTCCTAAAATGGCTTTGCTCAATCTTGAACTCTGCTGGGGTTTTGCCACTCCCATCTAGATCCCAAAGTTCCCATAGAGGCACTTTTGACTGTGGGTGGCTGCTGTGGGAGATACGCATGGGGAGCGCTGGTCCTCCATCCTGCTGATGTCACTCTTTTCCAATGGTTCATTCTCAGCTCTGCTCACCGTTGAGCAGCCCAGGCATCACGAAGCCTCAGTACTCTTCCTTCGGGCCACGTGGCCCACTCCTTGGCTAGACCTCTCATCAGCCACACCCCAGGTTTTCTAAAGTTCCTAGATTGAGACCAGAGCTTCTCCAGGATCCTCCAATCTTATCTGCCCCCATTTCAGGGGTTCTCTTGCATAAATCAAGTAATAAATAATGTGCAACGAGCTGCTCTCCTTCACCAATTTGCATGTGCCTCGGAAGCGCCACATCATACACTTGCAGTTGAATCAAAGGGATATTTAAAGTATTCCTTTAAAAACTAGGCATGGCCAGGCGCGGTGGCTCACACCTGTAATCCCAGCACTTTGGGAGGCCACGGCAGGCAGATCATGAGGTCAGGAGATCGAGACCATCCTGGCTAACACGGTGAAACCCCGTCTCTACTAAAAACACAAAAAATTAACCAGGCGTGGTGGCAGGCGCCTGTCGTCCCAGCTAGTCAGGAGGCTGAGGCAGGAGAATGGCGTGAACCTGGGAGGCAGAACTTGTAGTGAGCAGAGATCGCGCCACCGCACTTCAGCCTGGGCGACAAAGCGAGACACTGTCTCAAAAAAAAAAAACCTAGGCATTAAGTCTTTGTTTAGTAAAATAACCCTAAAGTCATAGCATTGTTTGTATGGGAAAATTAGATTTGACTTGCATCACCTCCTCTTACAAAACTTCTTCCAAGAGCACAGACTGCCTTAAAGCCCAACTGTATTTGAAAAACAGCCTTTTTCTTTTCCTCACCACTCTTATTCTTCTGGCACTTAAGTTATCTGATGTGTTTTTAAGCAAGATACCTATTCCAAGAAGCTTTTTTAAAAATTAAAAATTAAAGCTAGTGATGAAATGAAAAACACACCAGTACAGGGATCACTTTTTCAAATCCACCGAGTCATGTCACTGTGAAATAGAAGTAAAAAAAAAAATCAGGGCCAGGAGTGGTGGCTCACACTTATAATCCCAGCACTTTCAGAGGCCAAGGTGGGCAGACCACTTGAGGTCAGGAGTTTGAGATCAGCCTGGTCAACATGATGAAACCCCATCTCTGCTAAAACTACAAAAAGTTAGCCAGGCATGGTGATGCACACCTGTAATCGTGGCTACTTGGGAGGCTGAGGCACGAGAATCACGTGAACCAGGAGGTGGAGGTTGCAGTGAGCCAAGATCGTACCACTGCACTCCAGCTTAGGTGACAGAGTGAGACTCTGTCTCAAAAAAAAAAAAAATAAAGAGAAGTAAAAACCCATTTGAAGGTGGAACAACATGACTGTCAATACATGCAACTCCCAAGTTTGAAAATAAACTTCAAGTTACATGCTTGCTTCAGCAGCACATACACTAAAATTGGAGTGCTGGAGAGATCAGCATGGCCTCTGTGCAAGGAGGACACGCAAATTCATGAAGAGCTCCATATTAAAATAAAATAATAACAAAACAATGTTCAAATTACAACAGACGTTATTAAATATTTTTCATTATTGCCATCTTATCACTAATAGTATTCAGTTTGGTTGTCTACCATGTGACAATCCTTAAAATGCAATTTTGAATTATTCTTAAATTTCTTTCCTTTATTTTAATGAATGTTTTGTGCTTCCACTCAAAGGCAAAATGAGTAAGAGGAGCTTTATTTTATAAACAAACAGGAGGCTTGGAGCTCATCAAGTTCTGATGCTGAGACTTGTTCAGGGAAATTGGCCCAGGCGCAGGCAGGTGGTCAGCTCTGGACTTGTCTGTGTGCACCTGAAATTGTGGTGGGTGAAAGTACAAACATGAGGATGTTAAAGTCAAGTCACAAGACCTGCGTGTGCACTTCCTCAGGAGCTTGACTGACACACAGTTTTTAAGCATAGTAAACATCAGATCATTTCCAAGGTAGGACTTCCTTTCCATTTTTATTTTTATTTTTTTGCAATGACAGGTCCTCACTATGTTGCCCAGGCTGAACTCGAACTCCTGGGCTCAAGCGATCCTCCCACCTAGGCTTCCTGAGTAACAGACTACAGGCACACACCACCACACCCAGCTGAGGACCTTATTCCTTTATAACATACATGGTGTAAACGAAAGAGAAAGTTCTAGAGTTCCAAAGACAAATATGTTATATTCAGGGGCTCTCCTTTCACAAGATCCACTGCTAGCAACTTCAGAGTAATTATTTATTTAGAAAATATTCCTTTCAACTGCTTTTAGAGTGGTAATGCACATTCCCGAACTTCCTTCTACCTGGGAGGTCACCTTGGAAAACGTAGTATTTTTACCTTCTATGCTCTGAAGCCTAAGTAAAGGATGCTACTATCATGTCCTACATTTTTTCTGTGTTCTGTGTACTAACAGCATTGTGATAACTGTAAGTGGATTTTTCTGTGAGGCATCTGGCATGTGTAAAACAAGGAAAGCTTGCCTGCATCTAATTAATCAGCAAGGGCTCCCTCTGCTGGTTAAGGAAGATGCCAGACGCCCACAAAGAATATCATAGGTGTGAATTCTTAACAAGCAAATTTTTATGAAAATAAATCAGATATTATACAAAATCACCAAAAATCTCAATACGTATGGAAAGTCTAGGATCTGCCTTTACCCTCCTTGTAAGCTAATAGATTAGCCTATTTTGGTTTCATGGATGCTGGCAGAAGACATGAGACCCCTGGATCAGAGACATGGGACTTTATTATTCAGGACATGGCATGCATATGACATGAATGTGTATGGGGCTGGCATGGAGAGGCCCAGATGGATGTTTTACATGCAGTGGATTTGCGCCACATCTGACGAGCACTGAGCTTGGGGAACACACCATTGTCCCATCAAACAGTAAGTCAGTCCACTCTTTGTCTTGGAAGGAGACCTTACCCAGTTCCTCAAGGTTACTCACTGCAAACACAACCTGAGAAATGGCCAGGCTAAAGGGCAGCCAGGGCCTTGCATTCTTGAAATACCCAGCAAGACTTGCAGATGTGCAAGAAACCCATGGAGAACTGTCTTCCTCAATAAATACTAGATGGCTATTATTGCTAATAATTTAAAGTTTCAACTTCATTAAAGTCATTGCAGAATTTATTTCTTCTTACTTTTTGTAGATGATTTATTTTACTAACTTTCCACCATACTATACTGTTGGTTAAAACTTTCTAAAACTAGAAGTGAAAATTTCACTGCCTTTTATCAAATAGTAGTTGGTCCATTTAGTAGAATTAAAAATAAGGATGAGTGACAACTAATATTTCACAGAGTTTAAAATTTAAAAAAAAGTTAAATTACCATAATGTGAGACTCGTCAGTTATATGTGAATACTTTCCAGAGTCCCTTTTGAAGTATTCACAGCGATAGAATTTTAAATGGGATAGAGTATTATAGAATGGCAGAAATCCATAGATAAGCCCTTAAACTTATAGCATCACAGAATTTAAAGCCTTCGGGTTTGACAGAAACCAATTATAATATTTTGACAGCTGGCTTTTATGTTCTTATTTTAGCATTAGCCAAAAATCTTGTACCACCACAGTGTAACAGTTTTAAATCAAGAAGTGGTCGAGTTTCCACTATTGCTATAAACATTTCTGCCTTGCCTTTATAGAATACTTGACTGTCTCCAAAGTGTTTTTGCACACCTTCTCTCCTTTGCACCTCACATTTACCATAAGGTTTAGGTAGAAGGTTTTGATATCTCCCTTTCATTATTGAGGAAACTAAGAAGCAGAGAGTCACATGAGAGCTGGGAGCTGGTGCAGCCCATTCTGAAGAGCTGGGCTGTATTTGCACCCCATAGCTGCTCCCCCACTTCGCCACCAGCTTCCCCACTCTATCAGCTGAGAGGCTGCAGATGGCTGGTCACAGAAAACCTTACCATACTTACTTCACCTGCAAGGAATTTACAGGCTTTCCTGACTGAGCAAGTCCAGGGGAGGGGCACACTTCCAGGGAGGTTTGCTGAGGGCGCATCTGTGGTCTGCCGTCCTCAGGGTGTGTGCTCCCTCCCAGGCTGACTCGTCTCATTAGAGTAAATTGCCCACAGCGATTCCAGGTCCAATGCCCACCCACCATCACTCAGATGCAACGGGATGTCCTCCTCTCAACCATCAAAGAACATTCTTGAGCAGCCTTCTAATTAGGCCAACCTAAACCAATAGTTTTGGCTGGGGCAGCCGGTGGCGGGGGAGGTCATAGATGCTAAGCTGCCACCCTAACGTCCATTACACTAATAATTTTGAAAAGTGCTCACGATGCAACACTCAGTTTGCAAGGTGCTTTCTATGGATAACTTGCTAAGCTTTAACTGTCTCTGAGGTCATGCGATAAATGCAATGCTTCATATGAATTAACTAATTTATTTTCCACACCAGTACAAAAACCTTATTAGGCAGGTGCTACTATTATACTTGTTTTAGAGATTAGGAAACCAAAGCTGAGAGAGGTTAAGTGACTTGTCCAACGCCGCACAGCTCAGAAGCGAGAGATCCTAGATTCAAGCAGACAGGCTGATCCCAGAGCCCACATGCTTATCCACGGCACCAAGCCACTGCCTGTGGGAGAAGGAAAAACAGGAGTCCTGTGGCTACATGAATTTGGGAAGTCCTGCGTAACTTATTCCCGTCTTGGAGACTCGCAGTGCACATTAGGATAAGAATATTCTGAGAAATCCTGCAGGAAAGAAATTTATGTAACTTGCTTAAGTCAACATTTCCCAAACTCACATTGCTACAGAGCTTTTCTTGTCTAACACCTCCGGGGAATAGCTTTCCACCCATTTATCTGTCTTCAGTGAGGTACTCTGTCATATGACTACAATAAAATTCATGATAAATCAGCTCCTTTTCCATGGAGAGCCTTTGTTTTCCTGGTTTTGCTTTGCATTGGCAAGTTCAACCAAGGCTCAGGGTCCCATGGTGCTGCTGTCTCTTCCCTGTTATACTGCCCTGATTGACAGTGCAGCGATGGTCAGTGGGGGCTCTGTGTGGAGGGGAGACTGCCTCCTAGGCTGGCATCTCATCTGTTTCTAGTACTTTTCTAAGTGAGAGTGTTTGGACACTGAATAAAATGAGTATTGGTAAGACAAAAATAGAGCAGCACTAACACTTCTGATCCCAACATTTTATTTTTTTATTTTTTATTTTATTTTTTATTTTTATTTATTTATTTTTTTGAGATGGAGTCTCCCTCTGTCGCCCAGGCTGGAGTGCAGTGGCCGGATCTCAGCTCACTGCAAGCTCCGCCTCCCGGGTTTACGCCATTCTCCTGCTTCAGCCTCCTGTGTAGCTGGGACTACAGGCGCCCGCCACCTCACCCGGCTAGTTTTTTGTATTTTTTGGTAGAGGCGGGGTTTCACCGGGTTAGCCAGGATGGTCTCGATCTCCTGACCTTGTGATCCGCCCGTCTCGGCCTCCCAAAGTACTGGGATTGATCCCAACATTTTAAAGAATTATACAGGAGTGCTCACTTAGCTTTTAGTAAATAGAGAACAGTTTGTCCTTGCAGACATTCCTCAGGAAGAGAGAGGATAAGACACTACTAATAATTAGGTGGTTCTGAGCTGTTTTAGTCCATTCTCTCATTGCTATAAAGAAATACCTGGTTTTTAAAAAAAAAAAAAAAAAAGGAGGGTGAGTTGGTTCACAGTTCCCCAGGCTGTACAGGAAGGACAATGCTGGCATCTGCTGGGCTTCTGTGGAGGCCTCAGGAAACTTCCAATCATGGCAGAAGGGGAAGTGGGAGCAGGAGCAAGAGAGAGAGGAAGAGGTACTACACAGTTTTAGATGACCAGATCTTATGAGCACTCACTCAGTATCACGGGATAGATGGTGCTAACCCATTCATGAGAAATCCATCCCCATGATCCAATCACCTCCCACCAGACCCCACCTCCAACACTGGGGATTACAATTCAACATGAGATTTGAGTAGGGCAACATCCAAGCTCTGTCATGGGCCCTTCAGATGGGAATGTGTGCAGAGTGCTCCCCACTGTTACAAAGTTATTTCACTTCTGTGGCCCCGTGTGTCACATACAAAACCCTCTCCCTCCAGGCTCCTGACTTGATGTCTGAGCATCTGATTTGGGCAGGGTCTGTCTTCATTTCCTCATGTTTTTGTAATGTGTCTCTTGTCCACAAAGTCAACTGTCAGTCCATTGTCATTTGCTGCTCTGGTACAATTTCCTGAGGCCACTTGTTTTTCAAAGCATACAACTGGGAAGAGATCGTTTTTATTTGAGTCAATAAAAAAGTCACTGACTCCAAAGCTACTTCAGGCTGAGAGCAGGTACGTGTGCACGGCAGCTCTAACCTGGGAGCCCGCCTTTGACTTCACAGCCATCTTGATGTTCAGGCTCCCTACTGGCTCTACATTTGCCTGTCTGGTCTCCAGGAGATGCATTTGGAATCTCAGCATTTTTGTCATCGACTGAGTGCAGAAAGTCAGTCTTGGCATTATTGCCCATCAGCAACTTGTGGTCACTGGCCAGGAAGTTCTCAATCTCATGGTGATGCAGAAACTTGTACTGGAGGATTAGGGCTCTCCATTAGTCACTGTCCTGAGAAAGTGATTATTTATTCTACAGAAAACCTATTCTTTTCAGGATGTGCCAGCTTACATGGCTCAACCCAGACAGGGTGCCAAGACCTGGGAGGACCAGTGCATGACTGCTGCTCTTCTAACTTCTTCTCCAGCAGAGCACAAATAATTCTCTCCATGCTGCCGAGGCCTCATTACTCTCACTACAGCACTTCCAGATATCATAAATCCATCCTCATCCTGGGATACAGGCCTGGAGTCAGGGAGGAGAAGTCTAGGGACAGAGAACTCAACACCTCTTCTTTAACACTCCAGGACCAATGTGGAGCTGGGATTCTGGGCAAACACATCCTTCCACTCTGCCGCACAGCCCTGGCTGAGATCTGTTGGCCTCCCAGGCATTTGAAAGCCAGATCCATCTTTTTTCTTGTTTTCCCTGGAGACATCAGCAGATTTTTGTGTCCCCGTATTTGTCAAAGTATCAAGACCCCGGGGTTGGCGATATTTGCAAAACAAGGGAGGGGCCCAGAAGCCTCAGCAACCATGACTGGACACATCTGATGGCAACTGACTCACTTCCTATAACACAGACACTCTCATCCGTGGCCTTGTCCTCAAAGTGCCCGCTCTGTTCTCTGGGAGTCTCAGCCTGCCTGTAATTGAGAAGTAACTGCTTGAATCTGTCCATGGCCTTTGCCATGATCAGACCACCAACATCTGGCACAATCTGGGAGTATATTTGCTGGGGACAGTCACAGAGACAGATCCAGGACACTTGAGAGTTTAAATGGTGGCTGTTTGGACACTCAGAGCACAGTGATGTTCAGAAATGTTTGGTGCTGCCTCTGAAGAAAGCATGGAAGGAGAGAGGTGCAGTCATGAATCTACATTGACTGCATTTCTCTAAGTGAGCCATGCACAGTTTAAGAACCTTCCTCAAAACCCTTTTAGATGGCTGTTGCTTTCTGGAATTTCTCTATGTGGTGGTGAAATTAACGTGAGTTGACTTTGATGTCTAGTTTTGATATCTAGTCTAAAGTGAGGGAATAGGTGAGAGAACAGATTCTAGAGAAAGAATGCTTGAGTCCTAGTTCTGAATGCTGTTCCTTAGCCCTGCTAAGCCTCAGTTTCCTCATGTATAAAATGGGTATAAGAGTATATCATGCGGCCTCACAGGACTGCTGGATTAACAGCGTTAACACATGTGAGGGAGATTAAAAATGTCCACACCTCCATCCCTCCCTATGTCATCTATGTCTTTGCATTGTGGTTGTGTAGCTCCTCCCATCGAGAGGCAGAGTCTCTTCCTTGAGTTTGAGCTGGCCCTGTGACATTCTGGCTGATAGAACTGGGTGGAAGCAGCATCCTGACATTTCTGAGTCAGCCTCAGGAGGCCATGCATTCTTTCACCTCCCCTCTTGGGAACCCATTGCCACCCTGTGAACACAATGAAGCCAGGCTGGTGGGTGATGAGAGACAAGTGGCCCAGTTGCCCTATGACCCTTGCCATCTGATGGTTAACTGTGAGAGATCTGAGTGAAGCTCTCTGAGACCAGCCAGCTTTAGCCACGCCACCCTCCAGCTGACCACAGATAAAAGTACAAGCCCAGCCAAGATCGGCCAAGTGGAGCCCCATTCGCCCAGAGATTCATGAGGAATAATAAATGGTTCTTGGTTTAAGCCAAGCTCAGGCTACTATTTGAAATATCACAGGCTGAGGGGATTCGTCAACAGACAGTTATTTTCAGTCCAAGTTCATGGTGCCAGCAGGTTCTGTCTTTGGTGACGGCACACTTCCTAGCTTGCAGGTGGGTGCCTTCTCACTGTGTCCTCACACAGCACAGAGGCTGCACTTTCTTCCTCTTCTTATAAGGGCACTAATCCTATTGTCGGGGCTCCACCCTCATAAACTCATTTAAACCTAATCACCTCCCAGAGGCCCCACCTCCTAATGCCACTGCATTGGGGAGGAGGGCTTCAGCATATGAATTTGGTGGTGGGGTGCACAATCATTTCGTTCATAAAAGGCACTAGTTCTGTAGTCATTTGCTAACTGACAAACAAAACCTAACTGATATCACATGTAAAGGCTTCAACGGGCATATATTAAGCACTCAAAAAATATGAGCCATTATTATTGTCCAACACAACAACTTAAAAAGATAGATTTCCATCCAATATACAAACCTGAAATTTGTAGAATCAAGAATGGCCTTGTCTTCCCACACCTTATAGTTATAAAGAAGAGGTCACATTATTTTTTAAAATAAGCAACTTCAACAAATGTTTTCAATTCATTTATTATAAAGGGTTTCAACTGTGGCAAGTCTTTTGTGCCATGTCCTTTCATATGAAAGATACAGTGGCTGAAAATGGACTGATAGGGGAGAGATAGTTAGTGAACAATAGCAAATGGTTGTAATTTTTCACGATGGAAGAACACGGAGCTAAAGGTCGATGATAGCAGTGGAACTCTCACAGAGTTTTCTGAGATGGGGAATGGGACCACTTTCCTGATCGTTTCTACTATGGGTTTGAATACTTACACAGTAGGATGGTCTTTATGAGGTCAGAAACCATGGAAAATGGGAAAAGAAGCTAAATTAAGGAATGAGAGCACGGTGAGAATACAGAAAATCAAGAAAACATCAAGGGCTGAATAAATCATTTTCGTAGGTAAGAACCCCAGCTCCTGAGCTCACCCCAGGTGAGTGATTAGAGATGGCTTATTTTGAAATGCATTTCCACAGTAGAGGGGGGGTCATAGAATGCCAGAATTCTGTAGCCAGCAAAGACTCCAGAGGCCCTGTCCTAGCAGAGCAGTTTACTGACATCTGCCATCTCTTCCTAGGTAGGTTCACTGTTAGCTGCTGTGAGCAGGAATGCTGCCTTTAACTTAGCATTCCCTATTTCTCTAAGAATATATATTACTATAATTCTGTTTTCAGTTTGATGTTGATACACAACTGTTCCAACAAATTAATGTTCCCATCTTTGGTTGACTCATTTGGCCAGAAAGCAAGTTCACAGATTTTCCATGCCATCCCTCCAAAGAAAAAAACATAAGTGTGTCATTGTGTTTTCATGCTAACGAGCATTAAAAAAATTAATGCTTGGAGGCTCTCCAGCCCAGGGTAAATGAGTGGATATAAATACATACTTCAGTAGTGTGTCAGAAAATACAGATTGTCAACTAAATAGCCATTCTCTTTTTATCTTCTTTTTTTAATCAACCTAACCCAATTTTGTCTGGGGCAGCAGCATTGCTATTACAAAAAAAAAGGAAAAAAAACCTCTCCCAGGCTCTTTTGCAGCCAGTTGTATTCTATGACACTGTTTACAACAAGTCTGGTAAAACCACTGAGGTTGAGTGACTCTCCTGAATGCAATAGAACCCAACTGTAACTGTCATGAACCGGGGGCCACTTGTCTCTATGTAGACAACTCAACTAAACTGTAAGACACTATGACACAAGGAAATGCCAAAGTGTTACATAAAGCATTGTAATGTACCACCACAAACAATGAAACACATCTAGAAGTTGAAAGGGAAACGTGTGTGTGTGTGTGTGTGCGCGTGTTGGAGAGGTGGAGGTAACATTGTTAACAGTATTGTGTTCCTTGAAGACCAAGCCATAGTGTCCATACTGATTCATGGTTGTTTCTAAAGCTCAAGTCCTATGGGAAAAGTACACCCGGAACCCTGAACTTAAATAAATGTCTTTACTCATCTGAAGGCCAACCCAATTTTATGGGCCAAATTGAAATTGACTCTAACCTTCCTTTTGCTTTGGGGCCATGGAGTCTGCATGTCTCCCGTAGCCCATTCATTCATTAAACATTTGTTGAGCACTTACTCTGGGCCTGGCTCTGGAATACCAGAGTAAGTTACATTCGGAAAACTAAATTCCATGTCACAAATGAGTAGGGCTAGCTTGGACTGGGGCATTTGGAATATTCATGTGCCAAGCATAAGACTTCTGGTTTGCGACGTGCAGTGGTGATGGTGATGGGAATCAACTGCTGTGTAGGAGCAGCTGTAATTTGAACCAGAGTATTTTGTTCTGCATCAGGTGCATCAATAACTTCTAAAATAATCTATATTTCTAAAGTCACTTTAATCCATTCTTAGTCTTCGCTTTTATGAATTCTGAACTCCTAAATGTGTCTAGGGTTTGAATCCAAAGATAAATAGTTTCCATTTCTATCCCTGGTTAGAAACAACATACAAATGGAAAAGTTGGGTTCAAAGGCACATTAATCACTCATTACAAGAGATGCCAATAGATGGCCTGGTCTTCATACCACTTCTCCATTTCACAGGAAATCTGGCAACACTTCATCATTACTGGGCACTTATTAATCACTTTCCTCTGTATATTTTATAACAGTATTTGTCACTATAGTGATTCCCTGAAAACTGAGCTGGTAAGCCAGCAGAGACGCCTTCCTCCTTTGAGCAGGCTAAAATTAACTGCTCATTATGAAGTGCCACAGGAAAGCTACTAATGTGTCTTGTCCAGGAACAGTCACTTAAATCTATCACTGCTTAATGATGTGAGCTATGAAGTCTCCGTGTTCAACACTCATACCCTACCCTTCCCTAAGAGACTGGATGATCTGAGCTCCCCACTCCAGAAACTTAGCCATTGTTTGCAGCAGCATTTAGGTTCACTTTTAAGTGATTGCTGCTAAGCAAATTTACACTTGTCTGCCTTGACTGTTCTTTGGTAATTCAGTGCAAGGGTCCTAGAATAACCCAATATAAAACAAGCTAGTAGAAAGTAAGTGCCTCTTACTGCAAGATAGCATTAACACCCACAGCACTGTAAGCAACCATAAAGGAATTCCAAGTCCTCTCTGAAAGTGGACATTATTGGATCATGATTATGAATTTGCATACAAAGTCTCAGACTGTCTGCTTTCCACTTGCTGTTTATGCTACTTGGCAGACATTTGAAAGCTAAGACAGGACTTCTGGGAAGATGAAGTAGGTGTGCTCTTCCTGTCTCCTCCCACCAAGTACAACTAAGAACGCTGGACATTACATGTAAAACACTGAAAGGTACAGAGAAGAAGCCAGGCTGGCTAGAGACCTGAGAAACATGATATGGGTTTCCTGTGTTTTCTTTTTGTTTCGCATATCCCGGACTTAAAGCTGAAGAAGCTGGCAACCAGGAAGTGCCAACAGGAAGAGGCATTAAAAAGCCCCAAGAAAAGCTGATCCTCCCTAGGTAAGGGACCAGAAAAGAGGCAGCCTATCAAGACAGAAAACTTTCACAAGATAACCTCCCTGCCCCAGCCAAACACCACAGAAATAGCGATGAGCCCACTCTCATACCATGTCAACAAAGGCCAGGTTGGGAGCCTAGATTCCCACTCTCTCTGGGTTATAAGGGAGTGCCCCATCCGTTCCGCTCCCTACCCCACCAGGGTGGTGTCAGTGGACACCACATGGGGAGGCTGGACTTGCACTCCCATTCAGCACTAATGAAGTGCCCCTCCCTCTGCCAGCTGTGCTGGTGTTAGAGAGGCCTAGAGGAGAGTCAGGAATGTCACTGTAGCCCACTGCAATGAGATCATCTCTGCCATGGTATCGGGGAGGCCTCATGAGGAACGGTCCTCTTCTTCACAACCAGGGACATATCGATGGAACTCCCAACACCCAGAGCAGTGAGGCGACACCCCCACTGTCAATGGAGACTGAGTGGAAAACCTGGGCTTCTATCCAACCTCGAGGTAATGAGGCAGCACCCTCCCCCATCCCCGTCCCCAGCAGTGTCAGAGGACGCTCACCAAAATCAAGGGTTTAAATAAGATCTTGAGTCTCACGACATAATACTTAGGTTGTTTGGGTTTCTGTCCGAAATCACACATTATAACAAGGAAAAGGAAGGTCTTAAATTGAATGATGAAAGAAAATCACAGCATGCCTACACTGAGATGACACAGATGCTAACATTATCTGACAAAAATATTTAAGCAGCCGAGATAAAAATACTTTGATCAACAGATACAAACATGCTTGAAACCAATGAAAACATAGTCTTGGCAAAGAAACAGAAAGTCCCCGTAAGAAATAGAAAAAAAAAATAAAATAAAATAAAAATTTTAGAACTGAAAAATATAACCAAAATTAAAAACTCAATGGATGGTCTCAACAGAATGGAAGGGACAGAAAAAAGAATCCGTGAAGAGGACAAAATAGTAGAATGTACCCAATCTGAATAACCAAGAAACCAGACTGAAAGAAATAGAAAGCAGATTCTCGGAGACCTGTGGTACTGTCACAAAACCTCTAACATTTGTGTCAACAGAGTCTCAGAAGGAGAGGAGAAAGTGGACACGCCTGCAAAGTGCCCAAAGGAATGATGGCCCAAAACTTTGTAAATTTAACAAAAGACAAGCCTTCAGATTAAAGAAGCAAAGTGAATCCAAAATAGGATAAACCCAAAGGAATCAAGTCATAATTTAAAACATCATAATTAAACTTCCAAAAACTAGGACAAAGCAAAGCAAATTTCTAAAAAAATCTAAAGAAAAACAATACCTCATTTATAAGAGGAAAACAATTCAAGTGACAGACTTCTCATCAGTAGCCATGGAGGCCAGAGGAATGGCACAGTGATTCAAGTGCTGAAAGAAGAGGATCATTAGACTAAAAATTTACATCCAGTGAAAATATCCTTGAGGAATAAAAGGAAATTCAAAAGATCCTCTAATTAAGGAAAACCAAGAGGATTTGTTGCCAACAGGACTACCCTAAAAGAATGGCTACGAGTTCTCTAAACAGAAAGGAAAGAATGAAAGAAGAAATCTTGGTACCTCCGGAAGGAAGAAAAGACACAGTAAGTGAGAATATGGGTAAATACAACAGACTTTCCTTCTCTTAAGTCTTCTAAGTTCTTTCTAAGTCCCTTCTAAGAAAGAAAAACACAGAACAAACAGAAACCAAAATATAAAACATACTTAACTCCTAACTTATAAATATTTGCATGTAGTCTAAATATAACCTAACCATATGTTGTTTATAAGGAACTCATTTCAAACATAATGATATAGCCAGGTGGAAGGTTAAAGGATGGAAGAACATATATTATGCAAATATTAATCAAAGGAATGGAGGAGTAGCTACATTAATATCTGATAAAGTAGGCTAAAGAGTAAAAAGAAAAAGAAAAAATACCAGCAACTGAGAGGGACATTACATAATAATAAAAAGTCAATCCATCAGAAGGCATAGTAATCCTAAATGTGTATGCACCAAACAACAAAGCCACAAAATATGTGAAGCAAAAACTGACAGAACTTAAAGAAACATACTGATCCATAATTATAGTTGAAGACTTCAACATCTGTCCTTCAACAACTGTTAGGACAACTAGAACTTCAACATCTGTCCAACAATTGTAGGACAACTAGGCAGAAGATCATCAAGGAAATGGAATAAATCAACAGCACTACAGGTTCTAATCAACATTTATGGAATATTTCCCCTAACGAGCAGAACGTACTTTTTTTTCAGAGATCCAAAGAAAATACACCAAGATAGACCACATTCTGTGCCATTTTTTAAAATCTCAACAAATTTAAATGTATTGAAGTCATTCTCTGACCACATAGAAACAAACCAGAAATCAAAAATGAGAAAATATCCAAACATGTGGAAACTAAAAACTCTCTGAAACACCTCTGAAAATCCATGGATCAAAGAGGATGTCTCAAGAGAACTAAAAAAATACATTGAAGTCAATGAAAATGAAAATACAGCATATTAAAATTTGTAGGAAACAGCTAAAGTTGTGCTGGAAGGGAAATTTATACCACTAAGTGTGTACATTAGAAAAGAGGAGAGTTTCAAATTAATAATTTAATTTCCCAGCCCAAGAACCTAGAAAAAGAACAAAATTAACTAAAGCAAGCAGAAGGAAGGAAATAACAATAAGAGCAGGAATCAATGATACTGAAAAGAGAAAAATAAGAAAGAATGTCAGGTTTTTTTAAAGTTAGTACATTGAAAAGATCTATAGACTTGGCAAACCTCTAGCAAAATTGACAAAGGACTAAGGGAGAAAACCCAAAACGTCAAAATCAGGAAGGAAACTGGAGATCTCACTTTCCTTGCAAACATCAAAAGGATAAGAGGCCGGTGCACGCAGAGGACAGAACCCAAAGGGGCACACTCCTGGGCTGGCTGGTGTTCAAGCTGGAGGCTGCTCAGTGTTCTAAGACAAATCTGATGTTCTGTAACAATGCTTGAAATAAATACCAGCCATCTCTATGAGCAACAGTTTCAGCTCTTGGCAGACATGTGTAACCTTACTGATGAAAATGACAATAAAATTGGGGCTGAGACCAAGAAGAATTGTCACCTGAATGAGAACACTGAAAAATGATTATTGCGTTGGGCTTTTAGTGTCTTTTTTTTTTTAATTATTATACTTTAAGTTCTAGGGTACATGTGCACAACGTGCAGGTTTGTTACATATGTATACATGTGCCATGTAGGTGTGCTGCACCCATTAACTCGTCATTTATATTAGGTATATCTCCTAATGCTATCCCTCCTCCCTACCCCCTCCCCACAATAGGACCCGGTGTGTGATGTTCCACTTCCTATGTCCAAGTGATCTCATTGTTCAATTCCCACCTATGAGTGAGAACATGCAATATTTGGTTTTCTGTTCTTGCGATAGTTTGCTGAGAATGATGGTTTCCAGCTGCATCCATGTCCCTACAAAGGACACAAACTCATCCTTTTTCATGGCTGCATAGTATTCCAAGGTATATATGTGCCACATTTTCTTGATCCAGTCTGTCACTGATGGACATTTGGGTTGATTCCAAGTCTTTGCTATTGTGAATAGTGCCACAACAAACACACGTGTGCATGTGTCTTTATAGCAGCATGACTTATAATCCTTTGGGTATATGCCCAGTAATGGGATGGCTGGGTCAGATGGTATTTCTAGTTCTAGATCCTTGAGGAATCGCCACATGGTTTTCCACAATGGTTGAACTAGTTTACAGTCCCACCAACAGTGTAAAAGTGTTCCTATTTCTCCACATCCTCTCCAGCACCTGTTGTTTCCTGATTTTTTAATGACTGCCATTCTAACTGGTGTGAGATGGTATCTCATTGTGGTTTTGATTTGCATTTCTCTGATGGCGAGTGATGATGAGCATTTTTTCATGTGTCTGTTGGCTGTATGAATGTCTTCTTTTGAGAAGTGTCTGTTCATATCCTTTGCCCACTTTTTGATGGTGTTGTTTGTTTCTTTCTTAAAATTTGATTGAGTTCTTTATAGGTTCTAGATATTAGCCCTTTGTCAGATGAGTAGATTGCAAAAATTTTTTCCCATTCTGTAGATTGCCTATTCACTCTGATGGTAGTTTCTTTTGCTGTGCAGAAGCTGTTTAGTTTACTTAGATCCCATTTGTCTATTTTGGCTTTTGTTGCCGTTGCTTTTGGTGTTTGAGACATGAAGTCCTTGCCCATGCCTATGTCCTGAATGGTATTACCTAGGTTTTCTTCTAGGGTTTTTATGGTTTTAGGTCTAACATTTAAGTCTCTAATCCATCTTGAATTACTTTTCGTATAAGGAGTAAGAAAAGGATCCAGTTTCAGCTTTCTACTTATGGCTAGCCAGTTTTCCCAGCACCATTTATTAAATAGAGAATCCTTTCCCCATTTCTTGTTTTTGTCAGGTTTGTCAAAGATCAGATGGCTGTAGATGTGTGGTATTATTTCTTATTTCTGAGGGCTCTGTTCTGTTCCGTTGGTCTATATCTCTGTTTTGGTACCAGTACCATGCTGTTTTGGTTACTGTAGCCTTGTAGTATAGTTTGAAGTCAGGTAGCGTGATGCCTCCAGCTTTGTTCTTTTGGTTTAGGATTGTCTTGGCAAAGTGGGGTCTTTTTTGGTTCCATACGAACTTTAAAGCAGTTTTTTCCAATTCTGTGAAGAAAGTCATTGGTTTATTCAACACCGAAAATAAGCTCCTGCTAGAGGAAAGCTCAGATGCTAAGTTTACCTTTCCGGGTTGCTTTACCAATACTTGTTGTGGTCATCCATTAGGCAATTCAGGCATGCTTGAGGAAAGTGATGACCTTGAAGTAAGGCAAGCAGCATAGAAGCATCTGAAAGCTGAGTTAGGAATCCCCATGGAAGCAGTTCCTCCAGAAGAAATTAATTATTTAACATGAATTCACTATGAGGCTCAGTCTGATGGTATCTGGGGTGAACATGAAATTGATTACATTTTATTTGTGAGGAAGAATATCACTTTTAGTCTAGATCCCAATGAGATTAAAAGTTTTCTCAAAGGAAGAACTCAAAGAACTTCTGAAAACAGCAGCTAGTTGTAAAATTAAGAGAACACCATGGTTTCCAATTATTGTAGAGGCTTTTCTTGTTAAACGGTGGGATAGCTTAAATCATTTGAATCAGTTTGTTTATCACAAGAAAATACTTAGAATGTGAATATAGAGATGAATGATTACTGAAAAAATTCTCTACTTGGTAAATTTAAAATGATTGTTTTGTTTTAAATTTTGTTCCCTATTAGGGGAACTCTCATATGATACACTGATACTTTACAACCTGCTTGGAAAAAATAATTAACTTATAACTTTGTATAACACACCCAGGATATATGCTCTGTTTGTAGAAGACGTTTATGAGGTAGATTATTGTAAAATGAGAGAGCAAATAAAACTTAATTTAAACTGTTCAAAAAAAATGATAATAAGGGAATACAATGAACAATTCTATACATATAAATCTGACAAATTAGATGATAAGAAGCAATTCCTTGAAAAACTCAAACTACTACAATACTAAATACTTACTTCAAAGATCATTGTGTTAGCCCTGAAACTATTAAGACAATTTAATTCATAATTAACAAACTCTCAGAAAGGAAATCTTCAGGTCCAGGTGGTGTCACTGGAGAATTCTACCACACATGTAAAGAAGAATTAGTGCCAACTCTGCAGAATCGTTTCAGAAAATAGAAGAACACGTCCCAGTTCAGAACTAGAAAAACACAGTACAACAAAAGCAACAAAGCCTGGTGTCCCTCATGAATATAGTATACAAATCTTTAGCAAAATATTAGCAAATATAGTCCTACAATATGTAAAAAGAATTACACTCAGTACCAACTGGGTTTTATTTCAAAGATGCAATGCTGGCTCAGTATTTGAAAAGCAATCATTGCAATCCACTATAATGCAGATTAAAAAAGAAAAATCACATGATTGTGTAGTCAGATGCTCTACCCCTGAGCTATACCCCCAAGAAAAATCACATGATTATACCAAACAATGCAGAAAAAGCAGTTAACGAAATTCAATACTCATTCATGATTTTTACAAACTCTCAAAAAATTAAGAATAGAGAGAAACTTCCTCTACTTGATAAAGAATGTCTACAAACACCCTGAGGCTAACATTATACTTAATATTACAAACGAATGACTGAATGTTTTCCCCCTAAGGTTGAGAACAAAGTAAAGATGTCTACCGTAACATTCTTATTCAACATAGTGCTGGAAGCTCTGTCGAACCATTGTAAAAAGGCAAGAAAAGGAAACAAAGGGCCACAGATCAGAGAAGAAGTCATGAACCAGCCCCTATTTGCAGATGACACACGGTCTACATATAAAGCCACAAAGAACCTGAAAAGAAAAAACTCCTAGAACTAATAAGTGAGCTCAGCAAGGTCATGGACACAAAATAAACATAAAGAAACCTATTGTATTTCTATGTACCAGCAATAAACACATGGACACATGGCCTTTCAGTGGAAAGTAAAAATGCAATACCATTAAAATTGATTTAAAAAAAAAACAGTACGCATGTAACAAATCATACACAGGACTTGTAAGCCAGAAATTACACAATGTTGATGGAAAAAGAGATAATTTAATAAACAGAGAAACATACGGTGTTGATGGATTGGAAGACTCAAGTAGGAAAGATGCCAATTCTCTCCAAAACTGATAAACAGGTTTAACATAATTTCTATCATAATCTCAGCAAAAGTTTTTGTAGATATAAACAGACAATTCCAAAAGATATATGAAGAGACAAAGGGATGAGAATAGCTATAATTTTGAAAAAGAAGAATAATGTGGGAAGAATCAGTGCCCAATTTCAAAGCTTATATAACTATACTAATCAAGACTGTGTAGTATTGGCAGAGGGATAAACATGTATATCACGGGACCAACTGAAGAACCGAGAAGTCGACCCATGCAAATATGTCCCACGGATTTTTGACAAAGTTGCAAAAGCAATTTAATGGTGTAAAGATAGCTTATGAGCAAATGGTGCTGGAGCAATTGGACATCCAAAGGCAAAATAAAATGAGCCTCAACCTAAGTCTCAAATATTGTACAAAAATTAACCCAAAATGTGTCATGGACTTAAACTTAAAAAGTAAAACTACAAAACTTTTAGGAAATGCATAGGAGAAAATATATGTGATATAGCTTTTGTCAAAGAGTGCTTAAATAGATATCAAAAGCACAATTAATAACAGAAAAGAATTGATACATTGGACTGCATCAAAATTCAAACCTTTTTCTCTGTGAAGGATCCTATTTAGATCCTATTAAGACAAGTTACAGATTAGGAGAAAATACTTGTAAGACACATATCTGACTAAGAACCTATCTAGAACATATAAAGAACTGTCAAAATTCAACAGTAAAAAAAAAAAAAAAAAAAAAAAAATCCTTTAGAAAACGAGCAAAAGAGATAAAGAGACATTTCACTGAAGAAGATACATAGGTGCAAATGAGCACATAAAAAGATGCTCAACATCATTAGCCACAGAAATGCAAATTAAATAAGATGCATAGCCATGAGATACCACTGCATACCTATCACAACAGCTAAAATTTAAAAATAGTGATAACACCACATGCTAACAAGGATGTTGAGAAAGTGAATCACTCATACACTGCTGGTGAGAATGTAAAATGATATAGTCACTCTGGAACTCCGGAAGACAGTTTGAAAATAAAACAGTTTGAAAAGAAAAAACTAAACATACAATGACAATACAACTTAGCAGTTGCTCTCTCAAGCATTTATTCTAGAGAAATGAAGATTTATGTTCACACAAAAATCTGTACAAGAATGTTCAACTTTATTTGTCATAACCAAAACCTGAGAAGAACCCAGGTGTCCTTCACTGAGTGAATGGTTAAATGAGTTACACACATAACAATATAAAGAAATGAACTATTGGTACACACAACATATACGAATCTCCAGAAAATTATTCTGAGTGAAAAAATGTCACACACCACAGGATTCATTTATATAACATTTTTGAAATTATGAAATCACCAAAATGTTGGCAAGTGGCACTGGCGAAAATTTGTAAAATAAATAAAAAGTCATAGAATTGGAGAACAGATTAGTGGTTGCCACATTTCAGGTGGGTGCACAGGGGAAGGAGGAGGGTGTGGCTACAAAAGGGCAAAGGGAGGTGTCCTCATGGTGATGAAAGGTTCTGCGCCTTGACTGTGTCAATGTCCATGCCCTAGGCATGGTATTGTTCTATAGATTTGCAAGATGTTACCATGGGGGGAAATTGCATAAAGTAACATGTGATCCCTCTGTATTGATCAGTATCCATCACTTTGTATTTGTTTTCACAACTGCAAATGAACCTACAATTATTTCAAAATTAAAAGTTCAATGTTTTAAAAAGTTAATGACAACTCCTTGGTGTCCAAAGCCAAATAGGAATTTAAAAAAAAAAAAAAAAAAGATTTTTGTCATTTTTACTGCTTCCCATCTACACTCTCCTGCAGCTGGAAAGTGTTTATCTTTCATGAACATTTTGCAAAGACACTGAACAAATTACTGTACTTACTTGGGCATTAAACACTATAGTGTTTCCTCTCAGCAGTATAATGGGTTCCTTGGTTTAGAGATCATAGAAAGTTTGACTAAAAAGGGCAGTATAGACAAGGGCCAAACACTAGCCTAAGTTTAGAGATGCCTCCAGAATCTGTGTTGCAAAACTCACTTAGCCTCTTTGGTCTCAATTTCTCCACCTACAAAATGGACCTGAATGTTGCCATTGTATTATAAACCAAATTCTATGGAGTTAACATTATGCCATGATGAAGAAACATATCATCCTGTTTCATGCCTCCTCCTTAATGAGCTGTTAGTCAAAGAAGCACTTGGCTATGTTGTTCTTTTTCATTCTCCTTGTGTCAAAGGCTCCATACATAGGTGAGCACCTCTGTCCCTCCACTGAGCCCCACTCCCTTGCCAACTGGAAGGACTCCCTCACGTCCTCCACGCAGCTCCCTACGTGACACAAGCAGGGGTAAATGGCCTTCGGTGAGCAAGAATGTGCATGATCTAAGAATAAACCCAATAATCTCAATAATAATAATAATAGTTTCCATTTATGGGGTGTTTATTATGTAAGTTCTATTTTAAGAACTCTATAGGGTTTCATTTTATTATTTTATTTCATTTTTTTTTTTGAGACAGAGTTTAATTCTGTTGCCCACGCTAGAGGGCAGTGGCATGATCCCAGCTCACTGCAGCCTCTGCCTCCTGGGTTCAAGCAATTCTCCTGCCTTGGCCTCCCAAGTAGCTGGGATTACAGACGCACGCCACCGTGCCCAGCTAATTTTTGGGGGATTTTTTTTTTTTTTTAGTAGAGATAGGGCTTCACCATGTTGGCCAGGCTGGTCTCCAACTCCTGACCTCAGGTGATCTGCCCACCTCGGCCTCCCAAAATGCTGGGATTGCAGGAGTGAGCCATCACGCCTGTCCCAGAATTTAATTTTTTTTAAAGCAGCTGAAGGCAATGAGCGTTACTCTAGGCGTATGATACAAAGTGGCAGCCCCATGCCCAGCAGCAGGCCGTGCACACACAGTTGCAGCGGCTCCAGAGAGCAGGGTGCTCTCCAGGCCTACACAAGCCACCGAAGGCTGCCTGCCACGGACTGCGCTCCAACAGAGCCTGAGGAAGGTCAGCTCTCAGGCCAGAGAATCCCAGGGATGCGGAGGCAGACCAGGAAGGACCCAAACTGCACCGGGAAAGTTCTCCCACCACCAGGGTCACCAGCCAGAGTGACTCTGGGTCCCAGGACAGCTGCAGCTGATTTCAAAGACTCTCTTAGAATCCAAATTCTCATTGAAAGGCAAAGATACAATATTACATTTTTATCTCTTTCTCTGACTCATAATATGCAAAAACTCACTGTCCACATTCAAAGTCGATATGTCACCCCTTACTATGGAAGATTCTGGCCCTACTGCTCACTCTAGCCTGATGTTCAGTGACTCAGTGCCAGGAGGTTGCCAGTGCCCTTTGGGAGTTATTCCCTGGTAGCCAATAGAAAGCGTGACGAATTGTCAAACTCCTCATCTGCTGGTGTCTCCTTATTTGCAATCACACTTCCTGGATTAGGAACACCTGATTGCCCGGATCACATTAAGGAGAGATGAAGAGGTTCTCCGTGCCCCATGCTGGGCCCTGGAAGTACCACCCGTGGGCTGACATGGTCCATGGAAGAGCAGGGGTATCCTCTGGGAGAGTTCCACCTCTCAGTGTGTCCAGGACTGAGGCTGCAACTCAGCAGCAGCAGCACACGTGCAAAAATAAACAACCAAATCAGCGATGGAGGAGTGAGACCACAGAAACTGGGCGGGCGGCGGATACAGACACAGCTATCCTATGCATTTAGTCTGGGAGCTGCAAAAGCTTACGGCAAGCTTGTTTTATGGTTCTATAGGAGCCAATTATGACATTTAAATGATCCATTCCATTAATATTGTATCATTGTGTCAATCTGGAATGCATTTGAATCAAAAGCCCCCCTTCACATGGTCTCCTTTGTTGTATTTTCTTGTTGGCTCATTTTATCAACATCTGCTATGTTTAGACAATATGAATTAAAACTAAGGAATGCTGTTTGTACTCAACTACTTTTGTTGAGAGTGTAACATCCCAAGATTGGCAGTGTTTATGTAAATCAGTGTGGCTGACACAGCCATCATAAACAAATGAGGAAAATATAACAAACACATTGTTCACGCAGGAAATGTTTGTTTTGAGAGTTGGCTTTGGTCTCACCAGATTGATGAAGAGGTGCTGATACCATAGATCTGTGTGCACCAGGCCACTTCCACTTGCAGGCCAGGCAAGGCTTCCCTGCCCCAGAGCCTGCAGAGGCAGAACAGGGCCCCAAATCTCACCCTTGACCCACTGAGGCAGCTGTTGAGGTTCTCCAGCTGAAGCTTGAGTAGTTAGATGGATTCTGCACTGTGTGGTGCCACAGATAACTGGCGTACACATTGCAGCTGCACTCGGGAGTCCCCCACAGCCAACTGCACACCATCACACAGCACTAGGAATGGGAAAGGTTTCGGCAAGGCCCTTCTGACTCTAGGTCTTCATTCTCATTCAGAAAGAAGAGGTGATGGAGAAATAATCACGAGTGCACAAAGACACATATGTTCAATGATGCTCACAGCAGCATTGTTTATACAGACAAAAGGCCAGAAACAACCTTCACATCCACTTAGCATTGGCTGAGCAGATGGTGGTGCAGCCAAATCTCAGCACGCCACGCAGCTGTGAAGGAGTGTGAGGTGCGAGCTATGTGCCAAGAGTCTCCAGCTGTCATAGATGAGTGCACAAACATGCAAGATGGCAGAAAACTCGCTCCCATTTACATTCGTTAAAAGAGGGTTTGTATTTGCCCATATTGGTTTAGGATATTATTTCCAGAAGGATCTCAAGCAACTGGTGGGTACCTGGAGGGAGTGGTACTGGAGGACCACAAGTTTAAAATCTAAGGAAGCCTTGCTTGTTATTTTTATGCTGCTTTATACAGTTAATTTTTTTTATTATGTGTATGCATTACATAAAATATTCCTTAGAAAAATAAAGGAAGGATTCATTACAATGTCTGTAATCAAAAAGATGGGTAATAACAAAGCCATGGATGTAGAAAAATTGGAATCCACATACATTCCTGATGGGAATGGAAACTGCTGCAGCCACTTTGGAAAACAGTCTGGCAGTTCCTCAAAAGCTTCAACATAGAATTACCATCTGACCCAACAATTCCACTCCTATGTATATACCCGCCAGAAATGAAAACACATGTCCACAGAGACGCTTATGTGTGAATGTTCACAGCAGCACTGCTTATGACAGCCAAGAAGTAAAAACAGCCCAAATGCCCCTCAGCGGATGAATGGATAAGCAAAATATGTTATATTCATTTAATATATTCATGAATAAAAGAGTGAAGTACTGACAAGTCCACATGGATGAACCTAGAAAACATTATGCCAAGTGAAAGAAGACAGTCACAAAAGGCCACATATTGTAGGATTCCATGTATATGAAATGTCCAGGACAGGTGAATCCATAGAGACAGGAAACAGATTAGTACTTGCAAGGGGCTGGGAGGAATACGGAAAGTGGAGTGATTGCTTAATAGGTAGAGGGTTTCCCTCTGGGGTGATGAAAATGCTCCAAAATTGACTATGGTGATGGTGGTGAAGTTATGTGAATATACTAAAAACCAACGAACTACACACCTTAAATAAGCGACTTTCATGGTATGTTGATCACATCTTGATAAAGTTCTTTTGGGTCTTTTGTTTGTTTTGACATTTTCATTTATTTATTTTTAAATATTTTAACTTTTATTTTAGGTTCAGAGGTACATGTGCAGGTTTGTTATATGGGTAAATTTGTGTCACGGGGGTTAGTTGTACAGATTATTTTGTCACTGGGGTACTAACCATAGTGGCTGACAGTTTTTAAATTTTTTTCTGAACCTCTCCCTCCTCCTATCCTCCTCCCTCAAGTAGGCCCTAGTGTGCGTTGTTCCCCTCTATGTGTCCACGTGTTTTGATTATTTAGCTCCCATTTATGAGTGAGAACATGTGGTATGTGGTTTTCTGTTCCTTCATTAGTTTGCTAAGGGTAATGGTCTCCAGCTCCATCCATGCTCCTGCAAAAGACATGATCTCATTCTTTTTTATGGCTGCATAGTATTCCATGGTGTATATGTATCACATTTTCTTAGTCTATCATTGATGGGCATTTAGGTTGATTCCATGTCTTTGCTATTGTGAACAGGGCTGCCGTGAACATACACATGCATGTGTCTTTGTGGTAGAATGATTTATATTCCTTTGGGTATATACCTAATAATGGGACTGCTAGGTCAAGTGGTAGTTCTGTTTTTAGGTATTTGAGGAATCACCACACTACTTTCCACAGTGGCTGAACTAATTTACATTCCCACCAGTGGTGTAGAGCATTTCCTTTTCTCCACAACCTCACCAGCATCTGTTATTTTTTGACTTTTTAACAATAGCCTTTCTGACTAGTGCTAGGTTGTATCTCACTGTGGTTTTGATTTGCATTTCTCTGGTGATTAGTGATTGTGAGCATTTTTTCATATGCTTGTTGACCTCATGTATGTCTTCTTTTGAAAAGTGTCTGCTCATGTCCTTCGCCCATTTTAATAGGGTTGATCACTTTTTGCTTGTACCTTTGTTTAAGTTCCTTATACAATCTTATAGACCTTTATCAGATGGATAGTTTGCAAAAATTTTTCTGCCCTTCTGTATGTTGCCTATTTACTCTGTTGATAGTTTCTTTTGCTGTGCAGAAGCTTTTTAGTTTAATTAGATCCCATTTGTCAATTTTTGCTTTTGGCATTTCCATCATGGAATCTTTGGCAGTTCCTATGCCCAAATGGTATTCCCTAAGTTATCTTTCAGAATTTTTATAGTGTTAGGTTTTACATTTAGGTCTTTAATCTATCTTGAATTGATTTTTGTATGTGGTATAAAGAAGGGGTCCCGTTTCACCGTTCTGCATGTAGCTAGCCAGTTATCCCAGCACCATTTATTGAATAGGAATCTTTTTCCCCATTGCTTTGTCAAAGATCAGGTGGTTGTAGGTGTGTGGCCTTATTTCTGGACTCTCTATTCTGTTACATTGGTCTATGTGTCTATTTTTGTACAAGTGCCATGCTGTTTTTGCAGCCTTAAAGTACGGTTTGAAGTCAGGCAACATGACTTCTCCAGCTTTGTTCTTTTTGCTTAAGATTGCCTTGGCTGTTCGGGCTCCTTTTTTGGTTCCATATGAATTTTAAAGTGTTTTTTACTGTTCTATGAAGAATGCCATTTGCAGTTTGATAGGAATACCATTCAATGTAAATTGCTGTGGGCGTTATGGCCATTTTCACAATACTGATTCTCCCTGTCCATGAGCATGTAATGTTTTTCCATTTGTTTGTGCCATCTCTGATTTCTTTGAGCAGTGTTTTATAATTCTTGTTGTAGAGCTCTCTCCCCTCCCTGGTTACCTGTATTCCTAGGTACCTTCATTCTTTTTGTGGCAATTGTGAATGGGATTGCATTCCTGATTTGGCTCGCAGCATGGCTGTTGTTGGTGTATAGAAATGCTAGTGATTCTTGAACATTGATTTTGTATACTGAAACTTTGTTGAAGTTGGTTATTAGCTCAAGGAGCTTTTGGGCAGAGACTAGGGGTTTTCTGGATATAGAATCATGTTGTCTGCAACAAGGGATAGTTTGACTACCTCTCTTCCTATGTGGATGCTGTTTATTTCTTTCTCTTGCCTGATTGCTCTGGCCAGGACTTCCATTACTATGTTGAATAGGAGTGGTAAGAGACAGCATCCTTGTCTTGTTCTGGTTTTCAAGGGGAATGCTTCCAAAATAAAGCTGTTTTTTGAAAGCAGGATTAAAATATCCTACAAATGAAAAAAGAAGAAAAAAAGAAGGAAGGAAGGAAGGAAGGAAGGAAGGAAGGAAGGAAGGAAGGAAGGAAGGAAGGAAGGAAGGAAGGAAGGAAGGGAGGGAGGAAAACAAAGAAAGTCAAACAAGTGTTTCCTCCCTCTCTACTCAAAGGCATAGCCACCCTACACCTAACTATACTGCACTGTACTATACTGTACTGTACCACACTGACTGTGCTGGACTACATTGTACTATACTACACTTACTATACTGTACTATGCCATACAAGACTGACCTGCACTGCACCATACTAAACCCTTCCATACAGTACTGTGCTATGCTATAGCATACTGTGTTGTCCTGCACTGTGACATACAGCGCTGACTTTATCATACAGCGCTGACTGTATCATACAGCACTGTGTCATACAGTACTCTGTCATATGGCACTGTGTCATACAGCATGGTGCCATACATCACTCTGTCGTACAGCACTGTGTCACACTGCACTGTGTCGTACAGCACTGTGTCACTCTGCACTGTGCCATACAGCACTGAGTCACACTGCACTGTGCCATACCACACTGTGCTATTCAACAGTAGACTGTGCTGTCTGCATTAGGCCATACTGCACCATGCCATACTCTATTCTACTCCGCTATCCACAGCAAAGCTTACCACAGCACAGTGGAGACTAAGCAGAACATGCCACACTTTGCATTCATTATTTACTTCATGAACTTGGCACTTGCTTGACACCTTGTGCTCTGCTGGCACTGGGATGTCTAGGAGAATCCGTGTGGCCCACTCATTCCATGAGCTCACAGGTTCACCTGCTAACTGGCCCACCCCTACCTCATGACTGAGTCACAACCACAAATCAGACTCTGCCAACCCTACAATGTGGAACTAAGTATTTGACATAAACTTATATTGCAGCAAATTTCTGTATCTCCACAATAGGCTTTCATCCTTCTCCCTCAAACCCATTCCCTCCTGCTTCTTCTTCCAGCGGGGTAAGGGAGAGGCACTGGCGCTGCGGAAGTTGTGCAGAGCGCCTTAGCCCCAGTACAGCGACCTTGCCTGCTGTCCATGGAGTAGGATGTGGGGAATCCAGAGGGCTTGGTGAAAGGACCTCAGGGCAGGAGCACTGCTCCCTCACTGTAGGCCCCTGGGCCAGAAGTCAGGAGCCGTGCGTTACCATCTCTCCTGGAATTTAGGAAATGCCCCTTTCTCCCTCTGGCATCTCCAATTTATTATCCAAGCAATAAATGAGATGGATCCGGTGGTTTCTGAGGCTCACAGCAGCCCCTGAGTGACCATCTCCTTGCACAGCCCTTTCAGAGGACAATACTGTCCTTCCCCTACACCACCCCAGTCACCGGGCCTCTCTAGCTTTGCACCAGTAAATAATTAAGAGGCAACAATTTGCCCTGCAAGCTCATCATGTGAACTTCTCCACAGGCTCCAGGCAATGTGGGAGCAGACAGTGCATGTGAGGGGCCTGGACCCGGGCCCGTCCCTATTCCACAGCAGGCAACACTGCCAAAGGCCCGTGAAGCAGCTAGATGGTCAACCTCTGCTAGAAGCTGCCCTCCTCCCCTAGTCAGCACAGGCCTACTCCCTCCACTCTCTCCATCCACCCTTCCTCCAAACATCTTTCTTTAATAGCAATGTGACACCTACACCCCAGGATTAATGAGCTGAAGATTAAGGTGGCTCCACTCTAAATAAATGTTTATTTTAACCAAGGAGTGAACCAAAAGAATGATGTCTAAGAAATGAATGTCTAATGGCAAAATATCAGCTATCTACTCTCTGGCTGGAGGAGGACACACAGTCATCCTGAAACACCTAAAATCCCACCAGGTAGCTGTGAGCTGATCTGAATCTTCAGCCGGAGCTGCTATGAGACTGGACCTGGAACCACAGTCTGTCTCTGGGAATCCTGACTCTCAATGTAATGAGCACAACTCCAGTGCCATGATCAGTCAGGCTGCGCCCGTCAACACCTCCTGACATGTTCCCGCAGTGTCACACCACATAGCACCGTGACCGTTGTTTACCCCTCCCTCCTCACGGTCTCTGTCCCTCCACCTTTGCCTCTGGGGAGCCCAGTGCAGGATGGGGCTCAGAGCAGACACCCCATGAGTGTCTGGTCCACAGAGCACTGGGGGTATGGGTGGGTGTGGAAGAGAAGTCCCAAAGTGGGAAGCACGAGTGGTAGCCAAGCAAAGGTGGGCATGAGTCACGTGCTCGTTCTCAGATGCTCACATTGGGAGGCACCCGAGGTCAAGTCACCTGGAGCACAAAGGCAGGAGAGCCAGAGCACATGTCACAGTCATAATCACAGCTCTAGGCCCAGATATTCAGGATGCCATCAAAGGACACAGCCCTCACCGCATTTAGAGTGAGGAGAGAGCATACCCCCTCACCCTCTTCACCCGCCTTCCCAGGCATCCGCCCACTGCTGTTCACTTACTCTACTTACATAGAAGTCCCTGCTTCAACCCAGAGCTCTGGGATCAAAGCCAAGAGAGGGTGGCCTTTTCTCATAGACGGCAGAAGGGAGAAGGGGAAGGCAGCGGTGAACTTCCTCTGGGTGCTCGCAGGCAAGAACGGTGCAGAGGGGGTGCTTTGCTAGCAGGAAAGGCCACCCAGGACCAGTCTGTGTGGGAAGGATTGTGCCCTAATGGACTTGAGTGCTGCTGGGGATGGTAAGGGGGGAAATGATGCAGGGGAAAATGATGTCAGGGGAATTCCTGAGATTATTATAACCTCAGGTTGTAAAATATCTGCTAAGGTCAATAACATGTCGCATCCACTGCTTGATATTCCTGTAGAGATCCTGCACAGAAAAGTGGTCCCAGTTTCATAAATGAGATCTCTATTTACACACTAAGCTATTGTGTCAGCGCCCTTCTCTTACTACTCCTCCTGGAGAGAGAAAGAACTTTCTGTTGTGATTTCCTAAGGATGCTGTGCCACACTCCACAGAGCTTCTGTGTAGCAATCCAGGAAATTAGAGCAAGGAAGTGGCTGAGCTCATCAGAGTGTGTCATGATGAAAGAGGTGACCATTCGCTATTGCCCTGTTTGACAGAAGGAAATAATTAGCCCCGGAACTCACCCTGATTTGTAGGAGAAATAACACCCACCCAAAGTGTGGAATTGTTCTCAGCAAACTGCGGAGGAAGACTGTGACATTACATTTCTAGAATACAGCATCTTTCTTCCCAGAAAACACTGTCTACTGGGGCCAAGGGAGCACTAAGGAAATAAACAAGTCCCATTGCACCCAAAACCCA
The DNA here is from genome assembly GCF_008728515.1 of Papio anubis. NCBI lineage: Eukaryota > Metazoa > Chordata > Mammalia > Primates > Cercopithecidae > Papio > Papio anubis. The sequence goes on along the minus strand of NC_044983.1, from coordinate 43,795,693 downwards.
TTTGAAGTAACAGTATTCTGGCATTTATTAAACATAACCTTTTCCGTACCAAACCCTAAAAGAATAACAAAATAGTATCACGTTATTAAAGTTCTAACATTATGATGGTGCAATGGTGTCCACTGAGTCATTTCACCTTGAATTCAAAACTCTATTCACATCTATCATTTCATGTCCAGACTTCTTCATCAATTAGCTTTATCATTCAATCAACTGATCAAATATTTATTGAGAATCCAGTATTCAAGCTATAGGGCTAGGCATTGATCATCATCAATAAGTTATTATAGACACTTGATCATCATCAACATGATGAGACCTCAACAAAGAGATCATCCCCAAACTTCCCTAAAAATAGTAACCAAGTCCATTTTTAATGCTCACTCTGTTTCTTGGCCCAGACGTATCTTTTAAAACAAACTATACCATAAAACCCTCCTTATCTAGAACACTGATGACCAGGCAGCACAGAAGAGTATTATTAGACTACCTTATTTACATCAGGACTTTTTGTGCCTACAGAAGATTCAGCACTTTCTGTGTGGAAAGGGTGGGTGGATGGATAGGCAAATGGATGGGTGAGTAGATGGGTAGATGGGGCCTTTAAATCTGTAATTTAAGAAGAAAAGAGAAAGGTAAGGGAGAGGGTGTGTGCCTCTTAATGAGAAAAACAGCGACAGCTTAGAACCTCGAAGCTGGCACAGGAAAGAGAGAAAATAAGCTCCCGATTTTCTTAGACAAAAAAATTCTAAACTGTACTAGCTGAAGGACACACAGACTAGTGTTACTACAATAAAAAAGACATGTGCTAACAATTCCCATGTTCAAAGACACCTCACTAAAAAGAACAGCTGACTTCACCATTTCACCTTCAGTATTGGCTCCTCTAGCCAGAGGAAAAGGATGGACATGTCGACAAGTATTTCTCAGAGCTTTAAGTGTTCGTGAAGCTAGGAGGATATACATCTCCCATCCTCACTGATGCATCCTTATTTTTAAGCCACTCCAAATGAAGGTAAGAGGCACAGATGTCTCAGCACACAAGTTGATAAGGTCTTTGAAAATCAAATCTATTGAGCATACTGTCACAGGAAATATGACACATCTGAATGTTCTAGTGTTAAAAAAATGGAGAGCATACCCTTTATGTGTCACAGGGGTGTTATGAACACATGTCAGCGATAGCATCTTATGGGGTTACAGCAACAGAGCAAAGCAAAGCAACACACAACAGGAGTCTTACTCACCTCTGTCGCTCCAGCCCTGAAGGGGAGAAAGTGCTCAAAACACCATGATGTCATTAACCTGGAAATGCAGTTTGATGGTTTTTGTGCCTTTATCTTCTTAGGGTCACAATGATAAAAATTCACTTACAACAATGTAAATGAATTTATCTAATCGCTTCCTAGAAAAGCGGACTTGGCATAGGAAGTGGGTGAACAGGTAGATGTTGATTGATTGATAGAAAGAAGAATGTCTAGAGAGGGACAAGGACAGGAAAAGGAACACAGAAGCCCAAAGAGACCGTCACCTCCTTTGAGGTTTGCATGGGAGCAGCCCTAAAACTGAGAAACACATCATTATTTGCTCTGTCCAACAAGGTTACAGACCCAGCCTGGTTTTGTTTTGCCACCTGCACCCAGGCTCTGAGCTCCCCATCACTGCGGCCACTCTAACCCATTGGGATATCAAGCAGAGGGGTGAGCTTTAAACTGGGGTTGGATTTGCAGGATGAACCTTCATCTTTGCGAAATGATGCAATGGGCAAGATAATGCCAGGCAGAGAAAGAGAATCAGTGAGATTGCTTTTCACAAAGGTGAACGCTTGGGAACCACGAAGGACTCAGTGTCAGCCAAAGAGGCCTGCCTCCTCCGTGCTTTCGGGGTGAGGAAATGTGCACTCAGGTTGGTAACAGGGACCAGAGCCCTCAGCCAGGTCCAGGCAATGCTGAGACACTGATTCAGACCTCTCGAGTCTCTGCTTACTAGATCCCTTAATTCCAGAAAAATCCCCTGGCCTGATGACAGCATCGAAAGAACATGTACTCCTTTCCTGCAGAAATTTTCCCTTTTCTGCAGATTTCAGAAGCAAACTGTAACTTTGCAAAAAGTTCCCAGAAAAGAGAGGGCACTTAATCAAACTCAGAGACTTAGAGCTGGACTTGAAGATCTGCTTCAGGCCCCTCATTTTACAAAAGAAGGAACATCCCCAACACCTGGTCACAGTCACTGAATGGCAGATAAGGACATGACCAAGTCTCCCGGGCCCTTCCACACCATGCTTCCTTCTCTGTGACCAGGAAATAGCAACTTTTTCACATGATAGATATTTACACCTTGTAATAGCGAACCACAGAAGACAAGCCCAAGACCACTGCTTTGCATAAGACTTCCTCCCATACAGAGGTTGGAAACTCAGGTCTTGATCAAGAAGGTTAAACTCAATGGCTTCTCAATGGAGACTAGCCACAGTTCCAAATGATGAATGACTCAACAGATTAAAACCTTGGAAATTTCTAACAACTCTCTATCTTTTATTCTGGGAGAAGTTCCCGCTGTCCCAGTGCCATGCCAGGGATGCAGGAGACTGGGGATGGACAGTTGCCATGGGATGACACCAATCAGGAAAGGCCACCCTGGGACTGAGTTTTGTGGCAAGCAAATGAGCTGCAATATCTCACCTTCCCACCAAGGAGAGCTCCCATCTTCCCACAGGGTACCAAGATTTATCTGACCATATGATGGTTGACTCATAGTGAAGAAAAGCTCTCGGAAAGATTTCAATTATCCTTTGTCTGGATCATCCACCCAAAACACCAGGCTGGAGGTCTAAGAGAACATAGCACAGTCTGGAGGATTCCAGACCACATGAGTTCAGGCTGTGGCACATGGCATCCTTCCCACTCTAGGTTACTGCCGTACCCCTGAGAGAGGCCACTGGCTGTTTAAGCATGAGACAAGGACTATGCTTGTGCACAAGGAATCATCATCTCTACTGAGCAACATGCCATTTTATGCAAAGGAATTGGTCACCAATCAAACCCAACAGCTAATACCCTACACACATCTGTTTCACAGGGAGAGATGAAATATTGAGTCCCAGAATTTCACTTCTTGATATCTATGCTAAAAAAGTACTCAAATGTGGGCACAAAGAGACATGGGTAAGGATGTTCATAGCAGCAATATTTGTATTGCGTCCAATCAGAAAATCCTAAATATTTGTCAATAGAGAAAATGGCTAAATTAACTGTGGTGCAATGCAGCCGCTAAACAAACACAGAAAGGTCTTTAAGATAAAATATGCCAAGTGTAAAAGCCAGTTTGTGAAATATGTACAGTATATGATACCATGCATGCTTTTTATATCTATACATTTTTATATGTACACGTAAGTGTATGCAGATAATACCAAAAAAAAAAAAAAAAGATAGTGCATGTCACACCAAACTGATAAAAGAGTGTGTTTCTGGGAAGAGGACAGGATTACAAAAGGGGGTGATAGGGACTTTTGCTTTATTTTTATATATATACTACAAACATATGCATCACCAGTGAGATATCTGCATCTATCTCGCCAGTGCAATTAAAAGAAAGGATAGAATGTTAGAATGAAAATAAGCAAAGAACTGGATGGTGAAACCAAGGCCTGGGGCACCAGAAGCCCCCCTGGGGAGGGGCAAAGGTGTGCACTCAAGAGGGCCCAGCCCCAGACCTGGCTTCGCTGTACATTGGGAGAGAGCCAGGCCTCAGGGGTGCCTGCTGCCCTGATGCCAGTCCCTCACCGTGCCTGGCCAGCTTCTCCCGGTCCTATCCTCCTGGGTTCTGCACCTCTGCTACTGGTATTTACCCAGTAAATACCAGTACCAATACCCAGTGACCACGCACTACAGACACGTTTCTCCAGCTTGACCTCAGCACATTCACTTGATTCCAAGAAGGCGCCTGCCCTCTGGCTCAGGACATTCACACGGTGGCCAAGGGGCACCCCCTCTTCCTTTTTCACCCTGGCCCAACAGAACCCTCCCAAACTTATTGAACAGAACCCGTCAACTGGCTTCAGAAGCCAGGGGAAAGTCAGAGAGCTAAAAACGGTGCTCACCACAAATTCCTTTCCAAGTCAGGAAGGGAGGAGTGAGATACTCATTCCTAACCCCAAAATGGATACAGGATAGCAAGGGCCAAGAGGCAAAACTCTGTATCACTTTATCTTCTTTTTGTCTCTTCCATCCCAGGTTCATGCATGACCTTCTTCAGTGTGCAAGAGGCAATTTGCAAACCAAGTCAAATATGCCCAACCTCACCTTGTTCGTGTATTACTTCTCTCTCAATCTAGGTCTTCTGCCTTTCTGGTTCCTGGTTCCATTTTTTTCACTGCAACCTGCACCTCCCGGGTTCAAGCAATTATCCTGCCTCAGCCTCCTGAGTAGTTCGGAGTGCAGGCCCACATCACCACACCCAGCTAATTTTTGTATTTTTTGTTAGTAGAGACGGGGTTTCACCATACTGGCCAGGCTAGTATCAAACTCCTGACCTTAAGTGATCCACCTGCCTCGGCCTCCCAAAATGCTGGGATTATAGGCATGAGTCACCATGCCTGGCCAAGGTGGCATTCTTTCTAAAAAACAAATACTGCATCACCCCGCCCCTGTTCAGAACAAGCCAAGTACACTCACACACACAGCTTAGGCACCAGGTATACCTCACAATCCAGCTTAGGCACCAGGTACATCCCACAACCTAGCTTAGGCTCCACGTACACCCCACGACCCAGCTTAGGCGCCAGGCATACCCCACAACCCAGCTTAGGTGCCAAGTACACCCCACAACCCAGCTTAGGTGCCAGGTACATCCCAGACCCAGCTTAGAAGCCAGGTACACCCCCAACCCAGCTTAGGTGCCAGGCACACCCCATAACCCAGCTTAGGCACCAGGCCCACCCTCACAACCCAGCATAGGTGCCAGGTACACCTCATAACTCAGCTTAGGCACCAGGTACACCCCACAACCCCTTGTGCCAGGTACTCCCCACAACCCATTTTGGTGCCGGGTACAACCCACAACCCATCTTTAGTGCCAGGTACACCTCACAACCCATCTTTAGCTCCAGGTACACTCCACAACCCAGCCTAGGTGCCAGGTACACCCCCCCAACCCAGCTATGTGCCAGGCACATTCCCACAACCCAGCTTAGGCACCAGGCACACCCCCACAAGCCAGCTTAGGTGCCAGGTACATCCCCCAACCCAGCTTAGGCGCCAGGCACACCCCACAACCCAGCTTAGGCTCCAGGTATACTCCACAACCTGCCTTAGGCACCAGGTACACCCCACAACCCAGCTGAGGCACCAGGTACACTCTAAAACCCAGCTTAAGCTCCACTACACCCCACAACCCAGCTTAGGTGCATTCCCCATGTGCACTTCTCCAGGGGAAGAGCTGCTGTCCCCCACTCCCTCTGATCTCTTACTCAGTCTCTGGGCCTCACAGAGCAGGGAAAACAAGGCATAGAAGGAGAAACCTGCAAGGGAAGGCATAAAGACCAGCTCGAAGAGGCCACTGTCCACTCTTCTTCCACCGCCTTAGGTGGTGGTCTATTGATATGCATTATTTTAAAGGGTGGTTTTTGTGGTTTGTTTTAATCAAATCTTGAATGTTATATGATGGGGTTCCTGGGACTCTCCTACAACCTATGTTTGAAGAAGAGGATTAGGAACCTGTTGAACTTGGAGCCTCCACTAACTCTTCACCCACAGCCCTGCGGAGCCCAGACGGCATGCAGCCCTGATGGTGCAGGGCACAGACGGTGCCGGGCCCAGCAGGCACAGGCCCTCAATGGGCACAACCCCCATGGTGCAGAGCCCGGGCTGGCTGCTAGGGTCAGCCTCTCCTGCCCAGATGCACAGGGCACCAGGCCACATGCTTCAGCCATCCTCAGAAGCCTGCATGAAGACAGCTGCCTGCGATAGATAAGAAGGTAAACCTTTAACTACAACTAGACTTGTCTCTTGGTCTCGAGTAAAAACTCAGAAAATGTCTGTTTAACGTTTCTTAAATAGAAAATGAAGCATTTCTTTAGAACTCTAAAAACACTTTTGTGCCCCATCCCCTCCCCCACCAATGCTTGCAAAGGAGATGCCTGGATAGTTATAATAATTTATTAGAAATAATTTACTTTATTATATATTTCTAATTATAGCAGACCCTCTACCCCAGTCCAAATTGACCAGATCTCTCACTGGAAGACGATGCTTCCCAGAGGCAGCCATGGAAGTGTTCTCTCTACACTGATTTCTCTCCAGACAGAACTCAACAATAATAATACTAGTCTTAGTGGAGGGGATGCTCCCGAGGGCTGCTGTAATGCTGTGAGTGAGAACTGGAGTTGGGAATACAAGTGGATTTGGTGTCCAGCCTTGTCACTTCGGCAAGCCCCTAGGGCTTTGAGACTCAGTGTCCCCATTCCAAAATAGAGCTGATGATAACACGTCTCCAAGGGGCACCGGGAGGGCTGGGTTGAGTAAGATGCACACACGCGTGGCCGTTGCCTACATACGGGACAGATCCATGCTGAATCCAGCCATGGCCCAGCTGCCACTGCACAGGCCTGCCCTCCTGGCTGGCCAGTCTGCTCCGTGGGAAAGGCTCCTCCCTGTCTCCACGCCTTTCTTTGCACACCTGTTCTGGGTGTGCACCCCCTCCTGAAGACACCCATTAATTAGACCCCATGCATGGGGTGAGGCATGATCTAAACCCCCTAGGTACTCCTCCGAGTCCCAGCCTAAGCACACCTCTCCTCTCCCCTATTCCACATCACACCCTCACACACCCACTCACACACATGTGCACTCTCACACTCACACCCACACACTCATGCACATATATTCACACACACTCCAGGACTTACCAAACTACTCTAGATGTAGTACTTTGAATGGTGCCTGTCCACTCTCTGCTCCTGGTCTACAGCACAACAAGGACAGAAATTGGGAGTCAAGGTTCAAAAACCATCATTGCAATTCGTCGGAATAATCTGATGGCTGTCAAATCTGAAAATAAACTACTGAAATTGTACTTTGTATGTCTTCTTTCTTATTTCATTTTTAGTAATTTATTTTACCATAACATAAAAATATAAATGTCATACATTAAAAATTAGAGATGAAAAAAAGTTTCTCCTTCATCCCAGAGAGTTCAAGGGGTGTGGAACATTGTCTCTTGTTCACCTACATCACCACCTCTGGCTTACTGCACACCACTAGTGCCAAGCCAGGGAGCTTTCCCAGGATTTGGAGATGACTCTCTTTTCCTGTCCCTTGCAAGATCATTCCACTTCAGGCAGCCCCTGAGACCCCTGCCTCCAGGAATCAGACCTCAGAGACTGCACAGGGGTGACCCAGGTCTTTTCCAGGGCTCGGGGGAGAGTGAGGGTGAAGCACAGGCCAGGTTTCTCAAAAACAGGGAAAAGGAAGCCTGCAACCCCACTCCCAAGCATGAGAACCCCTTTGCCCGGGCATCTGGAGCCTGGATTTGGCAGCTGGGAATTGACGGACCGTGCTCTGAGCTCCAGCCAGCAGAGTCGCTCAAGGAGGATTTGAAAGTGTGGGGAATATCTGGCACGTCGGAAAGGAGGCCAGCACACAGCAGGAAGGAGGTGCTGGCCTGCAGCTGATAAAGATCCAGACTCTACAACCTAGTGTCACAGAGCAAAAAGCGGAGCATCTATCTGGAGACATTGGAGCGCTGAGAAGCTCTGCCCAGCACCCTTTGATGTTGCTGCTTCCTCCAGCCCCTCCACCACACTCCCTCGGGCAGACCCCAGGGGCTCCCTGCCCTACTCCAGGCCCGACAGGAAGCGCTGGGCTGTGATTGCAGAAGCTGGAATTGCTCACCCACTCTGTGTTTACATCTGGAGGGCAGAACCCTTAAGTAGAACCCTTAAGTCATGAATTGCACTTGAGGGCTGCCCAGCAAGGACAGCCCTGACTTGGGCCCATCCTGACAAGCAGCTCCAAGACACTTGTACTCAGATAACGCAACCTCAGCTCGAACACCTCTGCCACAAACAGTGTGTTTACCAGGAATGACAAGGACCCAGCTGCATTTTTTTTTTCAGTCACAAAAGCACATCAGTTTGGGGAAATGAAAAGTCCACATGCTGGGGGCCTGATTAAGGAGTGGAGGAAGAGGGTTAGAAATATTGGCCTTTTTAATTTCCAAACTTAAGCAAATTCACTCAGGACATGAGTCATTCTTGGAGCATGACAGGGCCTGTGGTGAGCATCATTTTTGTTTTAAAGGAGAAATGTATTTCTTATCTTTTAAAAAACACAATTTTTGCATCTTAAGCTCGTGCTTGAAACATGTTTGAGGCAAAAAAATGCAACTCATTGTGATTTTGATTTGCATTTCTCTAACGACCAGAAATGATGAGCTTTTTTGCATATGTTTGTTGGCCACATAAATGTCTTCTTTTGAGAAGTATCTGTTCATATACTTCGCCCAATTTTTGATGGGGTTGTTTTTTTTTTCTTGTAAATTTGTTTAAATTATTTGTAGATTCTGGATATTAGCCCTTTGTCAGGTGGATAGATTGCAAAAATTTTCTCCCATTCTGTAGGTTGCCTGTTCACTCTGATAGTTTCTTTTGCTGTGCAGAAGCTCTTTAGTTTAATAAGATCCCATTTGTCAATTTTGGCATTTGTTGCCATTGCTTTTGGTGTTTTAGTATTGAAGTCTTTGCCCATGCCTACATCCTGAATGGTATTGCCTAGGTTTTCTTCTAAAATGTTTATGGTTTATGGTCTTACGTTTAAGTCTTTAATCCATCTTGAGTTAATTTTTATAGAAGGTGTAAGGAAGCAATTCAGTTTCAGTTTTCTGCATATGGCTAGCCAGTTTTCCCAAATCATTTTTAAATAGGGAATCCTTTCCCCATTGCTTGTTTTTGTCAGGTTTGTCAAAGAGTAGATGGTTGTAGATGTGTGGTGTTATTTCTGAGGCCTCTGTGCTGTTCCATTGGTCTCACATATCTGTTTTGGTACCAGTATCATGCTGTTTTGGTTACTGTAGCCTTGTAGTATAGTTTGAAGTCACATAGCATGATGCCTCCAGCTTTGTTCTTTTTGCTTAGGATTGTCTTGGCTATACATGCTCTTTTATTATTCAGCTGGGTTTTTTTGTTGTTGTTGTTGTTTTATTCTAAATTAGTCATTAAACAGGAGTGTGTCCCATCACAACAGGAGTGTGTGTTTCCTTGGGTCCCGCTTCTTGCAGAACAGATGCCTTAAGACAGGTGCAAGTGGGGTCAACAAGATGCATGTGTGCCCTGCTCCGGGCCACCTGCAAGGCACCCAGGTGCTCCTGGGCTGCTTCACATTTCTAGTCACCTTCCTGAAGGCAACTGCCTGACTTGTTTGAGACCTTAATTTGGATTCTGAGCATTTGCCCAACAACTTTTTGAAGAACCCAGTGATTTGGGAAGACACTAAACTCTTTTCTGCTCCACTCTGCTGATGGTGATAAAAGGTCCTCACACAGCCTGCTGGGGTGGCACACCTCACAGTGGGTCCTGCTTGTACAGGAACTCGGTGCTCCACGTGGCTCATGGCGCCATTGTTTCCAGAGAAAAAGAGGCAGTGGGCCAAACTCTTGTTTTTCTTCTTCCAAGTCTAGCAGCAGAGTCACTGGGATTGGTGACACCCCTGAGTGATTCCACTGCAGCGCCAGTTGAGAATCATGAACCCAATGTAAGACAGTGACCTGGTCTGCAGCAGTTATTCCGAGTCCTCACACACCTAAAATTGCTGGTTGTTAAGACCCATCCAAACCTGCTAAGTCATACCCTCTGTAGGTGGAGCCCAGCACCCTGATTTTCATGTGTCCCAGTGATTCTCTTGCACGGCCAGGCTTGAGAACCTGTGTAGTCAGCCTACGACATAGTAGACTGGCATTCTTGCAATCCAAAAGCTAAAGCCCACAAGGTACCCCAGGCCCAGGCCTGAATAGTCCCCTGCAGGTAAGTGCCCCATGGTGGTGACAAAGGCAGCTCCAGGGTCTGAGCACAACACCCCAGTCCCTTGACGGCCCCATCCTAAGGCTTCACTCTGCTGTCACCACCACTCTTTGAAACATGCATAGGGTGATGGTCTCTCAGGCCATGTCTAGTGTGGCTTCTTATCTCCTTGCACAAATGCAGCATGAAATGGTGCTTCTTTTGGAGCATCAGAGCTGCTGGAGCAGAGGCCCCAAAGAGTGGGGCCTCGCTGCCCTATGGGGCCAGCTGGTCAATGACTTTGGCTGCCTGAGGTGCCAGCCTACAGACCACCACCACCTCAGGAAGCACCCGGGAGGGTCTGCAGAGAAACAGCCACTGTCCTGGCTACTCTAGCAGAGCCACCGCTTCTCCACCAGGCTGCCTATCTTGCTAAGACTTTGAACAGGGAAAAAGGGTTATGAAATAAAACAAAAGCATACATGTCTTCTTTCTGGGAAAGCTGTGTTTCGTGCTGTTTGGCACCATTCAAGAGCCAGGCTGCAGGGTTTTCTAATTGACTAATGGCTCTAGTGGAAAAGTGTGATCTGGAGCAGCCAAATCTGGGTCTGTTCAAATGGGTCCTGCTGAGCTTCCCAGGCCAAACTCTGGCAGGACCACATCCTGCTCTTGCACTTCCTGCCTACATCTGCCAGTGGCCAGCACCAGGCATAAAGAAGGCAGCCCAGGAGGTAACACTCAGGCCCTCTGGGCACTCCAGTGGCAGAAACGGGTGAAGACCTGAGGCAGGCACGCCCACACATGTCCCCTCTAGGGGCGTCCTCACGCCCTCTGACAGTGTGCACGGCACGCAGCTCTCCTATAGCACACACCTGCACCACGTGAGGTTTCCACGCTCTCAAAAGTTGTTACAACATAATGGAAAAAGTTATCACATCCTCTGGATGCCAGATAAAGTTCCTAAATCTGTAACATGTGGCACATTGGCTTGCTTTCCTATGTGCTACATCCTTGAAGGAACAGGCCTCACGGACCAACACTGAACTTCACGGGACCTACCCAGCCTGGGCCTCCACTGGGCTTCCTCCTCGACCTGTGCCCCGAGCCTACCATCAAGGTGCACCCTGCCTGCAGCTTGGGTCAGCTGCAGACCTCTCCTGACCTGTTTTCTGATCTGTAAGATGAGAGATTAAACTAGATGGCATCTCAGGTTTCTGCAGATTCCAACAGCTGGTGCCTGTAGTGCTGCATAATTTTCTCCACAGTCCTGACCACATGAGGTACCACATGGAGAACACCTGGCTCCTTCATTCACAAGCTTTCACTACCCTTGGCCAACAGCAGTGCCAGCGGTAGTTCCTACACGTGATGTCCAGTCTCACTGCAACCTTCCCGTGCCCCAGCTGCATGCTCCCAGCAGTGGCTGCCCAGAGCTGGAGTGCTGGAAGTGGACACTCACCACAGCGAGGGCTGCGGTGGCCACTCTGCCTCCACATCCTCCAGACTTGCTTCCTAACACAGGAAGCACCTTGCATGGCTTAGGAATCAATTCTGGAAGTCTATCTTCCTGTGCTACAGACATTGGCACGTGTCCACTGTGTGTGGCCAACCACTGGATGATTTGCTCTGCCAAGGAACAGGGGACAAAACCTTGTTGGGGTTTGCAGAGGGCTCCTTGGGACCATCTCCCCTAAGTATACAGATTTCAAGGACAGCATGGGCCAAAATTTATAGTGTTGGCCCCAGGTCCTACGAGATTAAAATCTTACCAAGTTATGGTCCCTCTTTAAGAAAAAGAGTACACAATTACAAATATAAAATTACATAAGAAATCAACATTTTGCCAGAATGAAAAAAGAAATTGCAACACATTGAGTGAGCTTTGGGGATTCAGACCCTTTTTTCTGAAATCTCTTTAATTTACCAGAAATACTTGCATTGAAAAGCTTGCTGACAGCAACCTGGCTTCCTCTCCTCACCGGGAACTCTCTGTACCTCCCCGCGTCTCCCACCAAGCCCGTGCAAGGGAGGGCCCTGAAGCTTGAGAAGTATTCACTGCACAGTAAACCTGCCTCTGCTCCTTGCCAGGTCTGAGAAAGGCACCTTCACCCTGCACTTCTGCTGGGCTCTTTTTGCACAACCCTGGCCCTTCCCCCAGAGCCTGCCTTAGCCTCTGTGAAATCTAACACTGTTGCACAGTGTTTGCAGATTCCTAGTGATTTTTCAATCCACAAGAAAAACAGGGAACTAGAGCATGTAAATATCAGTGTCCCACAGCTCCATGTATGGCATTCAATGTCAGCCTGAAACAAACACGGAACGGAAGCCGGCCATGAAGACAGTTCTCATGGTCCACTGCATTCCTCTGGTCTGTCCACATGTGTCCCTCCCAACCATGACTGCGGGAGTTCCCGCCCTTTAGCTGCCTGCCCGAGGCACCCCTGACTCACAGCCACTACTGCCCTGGAAATGCAGAGACACTGGCTCCTACCCATTGTTTTCGCCTCCAAAGGATGTTACAATGCGATACAGCTTTAAGTTTTCAACTCTGTCATATTTTCTAAACTCTGATCTCTTCCATTTACTTTAGGGGATGTGGCATTCCCCTCTGCTGGAGTGAAAGCTAAACAATGTGGTTTGGATTTAGTGTTCTCATGCATCACCATGAAAATGTTTGTCTCAGCAATCGTGTCGTTACCATTACTGGTAACAGCTGCTCTGCCCCCTCCATCAGTGAGCGCCGATCCACCACTGTACAGCTTACAAGTGGAAAGGGTGCTCTGTGCCACTGAGAAGAGACCAGCAACAGGGTATCCCAAGATCTGGGGTGATCCACTTTCAAGTGATCCAGGGACCCAGCTGAAGAAAAACTCGTGCCAAGCCACTCACAGGGCTGACTTGCCAGTGGGGCCAAAGATTGGAATGGAATCCTGAAGGAGTAGGATGGGGCAGTGCTTCACCAGGACACTGCAGGGACTCTGCAAGCATGAGGGAAGTGGTGTGCTGTCTTCGCACAAGGACCACATCCTCAGCAGGGAAGAATTAATTGCCTGCCCGAAAGCAGCTCATGATGCACCCATGGTTTCTGGTCACGGGCAGGAGAACAACCTGCCCAGTGCATCACTTGTTCTCATGGAAACGGTTTCCAGCTGCCTGCCCTCTCGGTGCTCTCCACCCTGCTCCTATCAGCATTGGCTATAGCCAAAGCCTTGCACAGCATGCCAGGCCCTGTCCCAGCACCTTCCCAGGGGACCCCAGCATGTCACCTACCACCCAAGGAGCTGCACCAGCCCGGGTCACGAGACCTGGCCCACCTCTCTTTTCTTTGCTTTTTTTTAAAAGAAAAAAATAGAAACCAATGTATGTGTCAATTAACAAGAGGCTGGTTACCTAAGTTATGGTTCACATGTACAGTGGAATTCTATCAGCCATTCAAAATAAGGATGCAGAGTTAGTTTTGTTGGCATGAATACAAGTCTATATCGTTGCATGAAGACTTAGGTAACAGGACCACATATAAACCATCATCCTACTTATGTAAAATGATAAATATTTATCTAGCTATATTTGCATATTTACATACACACAAGAAGATTCTAGAGTGGTGTAAAACCAACAAATTAACAGAATCATTACTTCTGAATGCTGGGATCTTGTCTAACTTTCATTTCTTTATTTGGTCTTCTTTCTAGGGAGATAGGCATAAAAATGTATATAATGCACATAACAATGTACAAAATTTACAATGAGCAGCATTTTTAAAACCAGCAATGTTTTTTCAAAAGGAATGAAGCAAGTACCGACCAAGGCGGTAGGGGAGTGAGGAGAGGCCAGAGTGGCTCAGAGGCAGTGCCCGGGGCAGGTCCAGCTTGGTGAGGACAACACCCAGAAAGCATGGGGGCCAGGCCACGCAGAGAGGGCCTGCCTCCTGCCAGGCACTGCTTCTCCAGGCAAACGGCAAGGAGCAAAGAAATGCTATTCTTTTTGCCATTTTCTTTCTCAATAAATAAAAGAAAATGTTCAAGAACATTTTCTAGAACAAGTGTTCTAGACATCAAGAAATGTTTAGATTCTTGATCCTAAAGGATTAAACAGAGATCAAGGGCAAGGAGCAGTTCAGTAAAAATGGGCGTCAACTGTCATGAATGTGGGGCATGAACTCAAGAGCCCAAAGACCTGGATTTAGCCGCTGTGAGACCTGGGAATCGCAAAAACACTGGGACTCCCAGACCTCGGTCTTCACATCCATCCAATAGATGAATTCATGCAGTCTTGCCTGGCAAATTATGAGATCAGACAAGATCATCATCTAAAACGATATTAACGATCATCTAAATGTTTGTATTAAGAGAAAAACCCATTATAGCTATGTTTTGTATTTTTCAGAGCCTCAAAATAATTCACCAGCCTCACATAGCCATGCCCACCTGCATTTCTCTGTAACCCAGGGCTACCCTCCTGTCTGTCTCTGCACACCTTCACACCCATGTGCAGAGTGTACATGGCGCTATTTCTTCCTTCCTCCCTAGGCAGAGGCCTCCCGTGTGGCCCACCGAGGTCCAGTGAAGGTTCCTGTCTCCAGCACTTAACAGAATAGTCTCCCTGGCTTGTTCAAGCCCCACTTGGATAGCACTTCCTAAATAAGCTTCCTCATTTAACATGAGAATGTTAAATGTTAATTCCACATCCTGCTAGAATACATCACAATATCTTCTCCCTTTCTTCCTTACTAACAGAAACAACCTGTGCGCTGAGACAGCCATGACCTGGCCAATGAGATGAAGTAGAATCTATTTGGTAGTGCCTCCAAGTCACTGTTTTCTTAATAAAAAGGAAGCCTCAGCATGTGGACACCTTTGGCCCTTTGCTCTTGCTGTTTCTTCCTGCCTGAAATGCAGAAGTGATGTCTGGCTATGGAGCAAGCATCTTTGGGACCAGAGGGACAAAAGCTACCAACTTAGGAGGGTACAGCAGGAAGCTGGAAGAAGCAAAGGACCCTGAGGCAAATGCGCCAGCCCCAGGCTGCCTCCCTCTGGCTGTTCTGAGAAAGAAAAAAAAAAAAAAAAAGACGCTATTCCAACATGATGGATTTAATTTCTATTCATCACTTCAGTCAAATACAATTCCAACTGATTGAGATAACTTGCCCTGTTTTGACACCTCATTAGTCAGACCCTGAAACCTACTTTAGTTCTTGAGGCTCAATCATAAGTGTCAAGTGCTCAAGTTAAAATTTCACAAGCTGCATTCACAGTTGGTCTCCAGGGATTCTATAATCATGATAGGAGACCAGCAATCTCTGCAACATGGTCCTTCTGCTTGGGAATACTCTTCATTCATTCCCAGGGGTCTCCAATAAGCCCAGGTACCAGCTCAGCTTGCTTGGAAAGGCTGCCCTTAAACACCCAGGGTGAATCTCATGTGAAAACCAAGTTATTTAACTCACCCAGTGCTTACTGCACACCCATCACCTTGCCAGAAAGACCACATGCTTTGGTGAGATCAACAGTAGACTTTGAAGTGCACGGCCTGGATATCCATGAGCGGGTGTCTGAAGCAGGTCGAGCCAAGCCAGCTTTGAACCCAGGGACCATGGCACCTGCCAACCAAGTCCAGTCCATTAGTTCCAAGCTGAAGTTTACTCATAAGGTGCCCTCGTGGCCACATGTGTTTGTGGGAACATGTTACTAGGAAAGCTCTGCACACTTGTGGACACACAGTTGTACACATATGTGCACACAAGTGTGTGTTATCCGTATTTCCCCTCACAAAAGCAGACTAAAAAGGCAAGCAACAAAAGAAAACTCATGAAGGCAGAGTAAAAGCTGCTCAGAAGGCACTGAGTTCAAATGTGTGGCTCATGGCTCCCCTAACTGCTCCAGGCCCTGGGCTTGTGGTTTGTCACCTCCCATGACCATTAATATGCTGGTATCAGCCCAGCATAGTGTCCCCCTGAAACCAAGCTGGGGTGGCCAGGAAGAAGAAGTGCAGAAAGGCCAAAGGATGGATGCTGAGTCTCGCAGGCCTGCTCTGTATACGTCGAGAATATGCAGAAGGGGCTGGGGATCTGCAGAGTGGACAGTGATCATGCAGTCCTAACAGAACCACCTGCCGCAGCCGCACCCCCATGACCATGTCTCACTGCTTCTCACCAAGGGGAGTCCAGACAACAGGCGGGTGACCAAAACTGCCTAAATAAGAGGCCTGGGTGCCTCGGGCTGGCTCCCACCATCCTGCCTTCTGAAGCCCAAGTGGCCGGAGCTGTGCCACAGAGGCCAGGGACAAAAACAAGACCAGTAAGCCTGAAAGCAGCCATGAGTTTCCAGCCATGGGGAAGTCAGGCAGGACACAGGGGTGGCTGGTGTGTTCCATGCTATCAGTCGGAGTTGGTGGCACAGCCTGCCCAGCACCCTGCAGTGGCTCCAGCTCTCCTCCTCCTGTCGTCTGTAGGGGCTGGCATGCTCCCAATGGCTCCCTCCCAGCGTGTCTGAGGGCTGGGTCAGGACACATGCACCATCTGGGGACCTGCAGCCAGGTACCCTCCCTGTGGCCTCTGCACAGGGCCAGCTGAGGCTTCCTCGGACTGTGGGTATCTTAGCTTCCATGGCAGTGTTCCCTTTTTTTATTCTTTCTTTCTTTTTGAGATAGAGTCTCCTTCTGTCGCCCAGGCTCATTGTAGCCTCTGCCTCCCAGGTCAAAGTGATTCTCCCGCCTTGGTCTCCTGAGTACCTGGGATTACAGGTGCATGCCATCAGGCCCAATTAATTTTTTTCTATTTTTAGTACAGACGGGGTTTCGCCATGTTGGCCAGACTGATCTCAAACTCCCAACCTCAGGTGATCCACTCGCCTCAGCCTCTCAAAGTGCTGGGATTACAGGCGTAAGCCACCGCGCCTGGCCCCATGGCAGTATTCTGAGAGAAGAGGATGCTGTCCTCCTTAAAGGCTGGGTTCAGAGCTTGCCAGTTCCCCTTCTGTCCATGCTAGGAGTCAAAGGAGTCACACAGGTCAGCCCAAATTCCAAGGGGTGGAGAAGGGACCCTTTGGGAAGGGAAAGAGCACCAGGGGGAAGGCACTTAAGGCGCTGTCCTGAGACAAGCTGCTGCACGTGGAAGCCCACGCTCCAGCAGCCTGAGCCACCAGGTGGCCTTTAGATGACTCGGCTGCGTGACTCTGATGTTCAGAGCTCATCTTGCCAGCAACCCTTGAAGACTCAAATTGGTGAATCACTGTTTTTCTCTAATTCCAAACAGTCGCTGATGTTTTCTAACCCATAGACAGTTGAAGCAAACCATATTAATTACGGTGCTTTTGCAGATGTGAGCAACTTAACATTTAAAGAAATCACAAGCTGCTGGCTCAGCAGTGTTTTAGGCTCTGGAACAAGCTACTTCATTGTCGCTTTCCTTGCTATCAGCTGATCCCTAAGTCAGATTCTCTGTGCTGACTTCCACATCAGGCAAAATACCAGTTTTATTTATGCAGCTTGTTAATCAATAAGACATCAGCAGTCAATCGATAAGCATTCCCTCCTATGTTCTCATTTAATCATCATAGCATCCTTTAATGGCAGCGTCACTATCTCTGTTTTACAGATGATGAAGCAGAAGCTCATGGCAGTAGAGATACTTGCTCAAAGTTCTACAGCTCCTCCATGTAAGAGCCAGGGTTCAGGTCCACATGTCTGACCCCTACATGGGCGGCTCCCAGTGCTTAGGGTAGGACAGCCCTCTTTGTGTCCACAGCGGCACTAGGAAAGCCAATGTAGACAGTGCCTACCCCTGGATGTCGGTGTATCACCATCGCTGGCTCATGGCCACAGCTGCAACCTCCAGCAAACTCCACAGCCTTCTCTGGGTCTCTGTCCACCTGACCTGGCAGTGGGAGACTGAAGCCAAGCTCTTTGGCAGCAAAACACGGTTTGGTTGAAGATTGGTGCACAGTGTGCATCATGTAGGTCATGAGGCTTTTATACCAGGTAATTTTCAAAAAGACAGTTTCATTTTTAGATAAACTCGTTGAACCTTCTGGGGCCTCTACCAGAGGCAACATACAAGCCCAAACTAATACCAAAGGTGAGAAACGTTTTCCCTATGGGTGGGCTCCCCAACGATTTCAGGCATTTTCATCAGTGTCAACAATTACACATAGAAGTCATGTAACACACATCCCAAACACACTCTGTACTCAGGGGTGCTCCGTCCTCAGGGGTATGTCCACCACCCTTGCACCTGCATCGCTGCAGCCCTGCCCCCTCAGGGAGAGGCCTCCTGCTGATGAAAGTGCTCCACAATCCCTCGCCCAGGGATCGGCACGGGCTCCAGGACTCATCCCCAGCGGCACAGTGGAAATCCGTGCACTGGTTGGTGGGCACCCACACACGAGGCTCCTGGGGCACAGGACACCCCAGGTTTAACCCCAAACGCCAGAGACACACAGCCGGGAGCCGAAGGCCATTCAGCAACATGAAAAAGTGCAAACTCTCCGAACTGGCATGTGACAAGGTTCTAAAGTGTCAGTAAATTACTTCAAGCTAAAAACCAAACAGTTTTCTTGGTAAATTTTTTAAAACATTGACTAACAAAATTCCTTATCAGCTTCTGTGTATGTGGATATGTGGTATGTTCTCTCACAAACTTAGGCTAACAAGATACAAGATAAATTCCACCAGGTGTGTGGCTCAGCCTCCCTACGTGGGTGTCACAAGAGCCTGTAGTCAGCCCTCCTGTACTCCCCTCTTCCCAGCCGCCTTCCTGCAGATTGGTCTGGGTTGCACATTCACTTTCATAGGGGAAAAGCCAAACACAAAATGATTCTCAAACACAAAAATCTCCCAGGAAGGTTGAAAGATTACCTATTTGGGTGATGGGTATGCTAAAACAGCACAGAAATATGGCCACCACTCCGAAATATGGCCACGTGACGAAACTGCACTTGTACCCCTTCTATCTATAAAAATAAAAATCAATAAATCTCCCACTTTCTACTGCTCTCAACCCCTTCACCTTCAAGGAATAGGGAAGTTATTGGATTTTTTCGTATTATTTTACGGGAATCTGTAATTTCACTTACATATATCTTTAAAAACATTTAAATTTCTTATTGGCTTTAAACAAATCACGTTTAATCATTTGAAATTCATTAGGTAAAACTCCTGGAGCACAGCTGTCATGCCTATTTCTAAATGATGGGATTTAGGGTGGACTCAGAGGGCTCCCCCAGGCATGCAGACACTACCCGGCCAGCCTCGGGCAGGAAGGCACCTCTTACACAACAGAAATGCAGCTTCCACCCAGGATCTCGTCCAAACCACTGCCCAGACTTAGCCTAACTCACGGTCCACGCAGACACTGAGATCACGTTGTTTTGTGCCTGCTCCAAGAACATCATCTCCATTTCAACAAAATTTGAGAATTCCACTTCCTCAGATGGGAGTGGGTGGCTTCACTGTCAACTGCAACCTCGCTGAATCATCTTTGTCACCTCCACCAGTCCTTCTGAGTTTGTGGGTTTTAAACCAGATTCTTAACACACGCCTCTGAAGCCTAAAGCAACGCTTCCGAGGCAAGGACGAAGCAGTGACCAAAGATGGAAAGTGAGGAAGGCTTGGAGACCGAGTCAGAAGGCCTCACTTTACAGAAGGGAAAGCCGCTTAGCCCCTGTAAAGTTGTGCACAAATCACACAGCCAATCCTCATTTCCAGCTCCAAGATCTCTCCCCCATGCTACAGTGTTGGGTTGACACCTCATGATAAATGCTGTCACTTCTTCGACACAAGTTCAAAGGAAGCCCCGTGTCCGTGGCAAGATGGACTACTTCTGCTTCAGATGTGTCAACTAAAAATAGAGTACCCAGGTCTTAATTGTTTACTTTCCATTTTGCTAAAAATTCTCATCATGGAGTCAGAAAAAAATATCACATAAGACACCATAGGAGGCAAAGCCCATGTGCGCATCACCTGTGGGCAACTGCACAACTGCTGATTGGAAGCCCAGAATGAGATGAAAATCAGAAACCTACAAAACTTTCTAAACAAAAAATGCAACTCAGCGTTAACATTTAACTCTTACTGCAGCAACTTTTGAGAGTGTTTTACCAGAAGATGTTTGTGTCCACAGCTGCTATTTGTTCACCTCACTGCAAGGCCCTGTGACAGCCTTTCCTCCTCGTCACCATCTGGTCCCGTGGGTAGAATGCTCTGTATTCAGGGTGCCTGGCTCTCTGTGAAGGCCAAGAGCTTAAACAGACCCTGGAATGACAAAAGCGAGGTTGTCACAGGTCACATTTTTCAAATTCTAAAAGCCTCAGGCCCATATGAGTGGGGAAGCTGGGACTGGATACCCCCTGTTCTCCAATGCCATCCCACACTGGGGCTTCTGGGGTGCGCATCCCTGCTCTGCACCTCACACCAGCCCTCTCCAGGGAAGCTTCCTTGGCTTTCTTTTCCCCCATCTGCTGGCTTGCTATGAGCCTGTCCCACACCCCCTGACTGGAATGGAACTCCATGGGGACAGAGCTTCCTGGGTTTCCCTCACTGCTGTCCCCAGAGTCTGAGCAATCTCTGGCATGGTGCTCAACAGATATCTGTTGAATGAATGAATGAAGCGAGGTCTTCCATGAAAATAATAAGAATCGTGGCACTTTTGCCAAGGTCCCCAGGCATGTTTAGATATATGTGAGCAAATCAGACAAATTATTTTATGATTACAATAACTAAAATGTCAGTGTGCCCACCTGTGCCAGGTTCAGCTCCCAGTGCTGCACAAGTGTGATTTCACTGAATTGCCACAGCAATACTGTGAGATGAGCACCAGTGTTAATTTTCCTCTACAAAGAAAAACCGCCCAGGGAAACCCAGCCAATGATTTCAAACCTAGGCAGTGCTGCCAAACCCCCCAGTACAGGAAACATGGGCTATGGAGTGGCCTCGTGCAGTAGGTTCTCGGCGACGTTGCTGGGGGGTTGGGAATCTTTCCTGTTGCGCTTTTTCTGAAGTTCCTAGCGCAAGGTGCTGCCACAGGTGTTGCCCCTTGGGTGCAGTTCGGACGCGCAGTACTGGGCCAGGCCAACTGTGTGCCTGCAGGCGGTGGAGCTCAGGCTCCCATTCCGGACGCCCTTCCCCTACGCCTAATGCCCTAGGGGAGGAAGATGGGTGCGGGTGCTCTCAGACCCTCGGAGAGAAGACAGGCCGCTCCCACCCAGAAGCAGGGTCGGCACAGCCCCTGCCCTGCCCAGCCCCCTGTCCACCGCGCCTGCCTTGCCTGCGCGCGTCCACGTTTACCCGTTTCCCTGCCCGAAAGCCTCCAGCCAACAAGAGCGTAGGTAAGAGCTCGCGGCACAAAAGGGATAAAAGTGGCAATGGTTTAGCTGAAGCAGGAATGGAAACAAAGAGCACCACTCCCCTGCCCTTCTCGCTACTTCCCATGGCAACCCCCCTCGCCTCTTCCAAGGGCGGGCTGAACACGGTGGCCCCACCACCCAATGAACACCACACACAGGGGGCGCTCGGGAACTGTCAGATTCCCAGGTCACAGCCCTATTAACCGTTGGCCAGGCTCTGGGCGGTGGCTTCACACACTTCTGGATGTGGGTCCAGAACCGGAGAGTTCACGCCAGTTGGTGCCTGGTCTCTTGTGCAGTTCGCCCAGCTCAACTACTCTGTAAGTACTTCAGTTTAGTTTCACTAAAAGAGTGTTTGAGACGCATAAAAAGGCCTCTTCACCCAGTTTAAGAAAGAAAAATTTTTACACATACGGCAGAAGTCCATGCGCGCTCCTCCAGGATCCTCTCCTGAGGTCCCCTCTCCTGCTTCAGGTGTTGACCATTCCCAAGCACGTTCTTTCACTTCGTGTGTGATGTGTAGACAGACAGACTGTTGGGTGGATGCAGAGATGACAGACAGATTAGATAAATAATAGAGAGAGAAAGAGAGAGAGAGAGAGATGAATGGATATCACAGATAATAGAAAGGTAGAAAGAGTTGGTATATAGAATATGAATATATATATGCCCCAAAGACATTTATATCACTGTTTAATATGCTTGAAACTTATATAAATCATATTGTGCTGTAAATACCCTGCACGTTTCTATTTGCGTCCAACATGTTTTTGAAAAATTTTCCATGTTATTGTGCACTCTTCCTTTATTCATTTTCTCCACTCTATTTCATTCAATGGTCTGAATATATGAAGATTTATTTTAAAATAAATAAAATATATATCTTTCACAGTCTTTCCTTTTTGTATCTTAAAAATATTACCCTACCCAGAAGTCATAAAGCTATTTTCCCATATCTTCTTCTAAAATTTTTTAATGAGTTTTTGAGACTGGTGTGGAGTAGGAATTTAAATTTTTCATTTTTATAACCAATTGTTCCAGTGCCACTCCTGATTTATAATGTCCCCTATTTCATATATCAAGCAGTCTTATTTTTATCCATCTCTTTCTAGACTCGCTAGTCTTAGCCATCAGTCTGGTTGTTGATATCTATCTATAGTGCTAATTATTAAAGCCCTATTACAAATCTTAATATCTGATAGATGAGTCCCTCCATTTTGCTCTGTTTTTTAAAAAATTATCTTGGCTATTGTATTAGTAAGCTACTGCTTCATAACAAGCCATTTCAAAAATTAGTTAAGGTCTTAGGTATTTATTTTCTTCTCCAAGCCTGAGGTCAGCTGTTTGGGCTGAGCTCAGCTGGATGGTTCTTCTGATCTAACCTGAGCTGGCTCACACATCTGCAGCTAGCTGGCCCTAGGGCAAAGAGGAGAATTAGACTGTCTTTCATTGCGCATCTGGCTTAGCCACAGCAAAGGCAAGTAGCAAGAGACTGAACAAAACATACAAAGCCTCTTGAGCCACTCCCTACTGGCCAAGGCACGTCATGAGGCCAGCCCATACCCCAAGGATAGGGAAGGGGCTTCCTTGGTGCAGGGAGTGGCCAGCTCACATTGTCAAGGGCACAGAGGCAAGGAGCATGAAGACTGAGCTCATGTGGGAAACCAACCTTTACTACTCCATGTAAATTTTAGAAGCAGACTTTTAAGATCACAAAAATAACCTCTGTTGGAATTTGTTGCCAGATGGTTAAATATTTTTGTAATTTTTCACAAAGTGCCTTTTAAAAATTCGTTCTTAAGTGTTTATAACTGAGGTATGGGAGTATAATGGAGTACTGTACTTGATCTGACCTTCATTAACCTTGCTTAGCTATTATTACTTCTAATAATTTACCCACAGATTTTCTTAGACTTCTTGTAGGACTTTTCTTGTAGGAAAGTACTTCCATTTAATGGCACTATTGGGAGGATGCCTTTAAAATTGCACGCTCACATCAGAGCTGCTGCAAAATGACTGGTTTTATTGGGACCTTTTGCTTGCTTAAAGACACTTAGTACCATCTTCAGCTCACGTGGTGATTCTGCCTCAAGCAGTAAGAGGAGGCAGTGGTCAGGATGAAAGACTACACTGCAGGCCATTTTCAATTTGGGGGGAAAAATAGGTACAGATAGTTCAGGAAAAACTGTGACCATAAAATACTTTACATTCAGCATAGAACTTAATCCCACACATGTAGGGAAAGGGTATGAGGAGTGGTAGCTCACAGCTCACAGCTCTGCAGATCTTGTAAGTGGGCAAGACTTGACTTGAGTCCCCACCTGCCTGGCTTTCCCCTGGCACGTTCTCTCCCCATGATTTCTTCTTCAGGCAGCTGCCATTGCCACACCTCTCCATGCCCAACCCTGCACCTGCTCCAGGCTGCCCTAATCTTCAGTACTCTCCCTCACAATGCACCATTGATGAAAATGACCCAGGTCTCTGCACCTGTCCTCTGTGGTACTTAGTGAACTTTAGTGATGTACATCACACTGATGTAGTTTGACAGTGCTCCTTCAAAGATATTGCACTCATGGTGGTTGAAACAGTTTGTAAGTTTATCCCCTCCAAATCTCATGTTGACATTAGATCCCCAATATTGGCGGTGGGCCTAATGGGAGGTGTTTGGGTCATGGGGGTAGATCCCTCATGAATGGTTTGGTGCCATCCTGTCCCGTGGTAATGAGTGAGTTCTCACTCTGTGAGTTCACAGGAGAGTTGCTTGTTTAAAAGAGCCTGACACTTCCTCCCCTCTCTCTGGCTCCCTTTTGACACACCTGCTCCCCTCCCCCTTCCACCATGATTGAAAGCTTCCATGGCCGAGCACAGTGGCTCACGCCTGTAATCCCAGCACTTTTGGAGGCCGAGGTGGATGGATCACAAGGTCAGGAGATCGAGACCATCCCAGCTAACAAGGTGAAACCCCATCTCTACTAAAAATAGAAAAATTAGCGGGGCATCGTGGCAGGTACCTGTAATCCCAGCTACTTGGAGGCTGAGGCAGGAGAAGTGCTTGAACCCAGGAGGCGGAGGTTGCAGTGAGCCAAGATCGTGCCACTGCACTCCAGCCTGGGCAACAGAGCAAGAATCCATCTCAAAAAAAACAAAAGAAAGCTTCCTGAGTTCCCTTGCTAGGAGCAGATCGCAATGATTCTTGTACAGAACTGTGAGCCAAATAAACTTATTTTCTTTGTAAATTACTCAGCCTCAGATATTCCTTTATAGCAATTCCTTTATAGCAAGGGACTAACACAAATGGCTTCCTCACTCTCTAGAACATTGCTGTGCTTAGGAGTGAGTTAAGACAGATGTCAGGAAGGAGGATTTGCATTTTAAAATCTCCCTAGGTTGTTCTATCATAGTAACTCTCTCTATGGATCCCGGTTTGGGAATTATGGATGTAGATTGGTTTCCCAAAGTAAGTCCTGCAGAACACTTGTACCACAATATTTCATAAAAATGAAGTTTCTTAATCAGAGTTTGGAGTGATGAATAGTATATGCCCTGCTTTTTTTTTTTTTTTTTTTTTTTTTTTTGGCGGGGGAGGGTTTTTTGTTTTGTTTTAAGATGGAGTTTTGCTCCTGTTGCCCAGGCTAGAGTTCAATGGTGCGATCTCAGCCCAGCTCACTGCAACCTCTGTCTTTGTTCAAGTGATTCTCCTGCCTCAGCTTCCTGAGTAGCTGGGATTACAGACATGTGCCACCATGCCTGGCTAATTTTTATTTTTAGTAGAGACAGGGTTTCTCCATGTTGGTCAGGCTGGTCTCGAACTCCTGACCTCAGGTGATCCACCTGCCTCGGCCTCCCAAAGTGCTGCGATTACAGGCCTGAGCCACCGCAACTGGCTGTCTATGCCCTTCTTGAAGATCACAGCAATTTACATACCAAAGCTCTGACATAGCCTTCAGTGAGGAAACCTGCTTAACCTTCTACCTGGAGTACTTTTTCCCTCTGATTAACACCTGGTGACTTCTCACTGTCTCGAGTCCCACAGGAACACCCATGGAGAAAAACATCCCTGGGTTCATAGACTATGCAATTTGCAAGACCCCTAGGTCACCTTAGACTAAGCTCTTTGACATTATTCTTGACAGTTGACCAACTGTCTTCTACTGGAATGGGGACCTGTCTGTCTACCCTTGTATTTCTCAAAAGTTCCAATTTTTAGAAAGTTCTTCTTTGTGTTGAAGTAAAATCAGACTCATGTAACTTCCATCCATTAATATAACAGCTGTTAGGCAGGGATCTACACCCAACATGGTGGCGCCACTTGGCATAGCAGACCCTTTGTTTGAGCAGGCCCTTTGTTCGAGACTTCCCTTCCTCTTTGAACACACCTTCAGACTTACATACGTCAGAGGTTCCGGCTGGGCAACCACACTCCCCCATGACCTGCAGCTCACCTGCATTCCACGAGTTCATAAACAGCAGTTTCGGTTAACAGTTTCCAAAGACCCCTTCCTCGTGACCCTTACTCAACTCCTGCCCTAGTAGTTTCAAGATCCCCCAGGCCCTGTTTGCACAACCAGCTTCCCTACCTCTCAGGCTATAAAAAGCCCCTACCCTCCTCCCTCAGGGCGACTTCCTCGGCCCGCACCTTTGGACCAAGGAACCTCGCCCGTGAGTCCTAATAAAAGCTATTCTCACTGCCATTTGCCTTGTGTCTTCATTCCCAGTTTGGCTCCAGCCTCAGTTTACCTTTACATTTGGTGCCGAAACCCGGGAGGAGACCCCTCCCTGGACCCCTGCTAGGTCGGGCAGGCTCTCCTCTCCCTGAGCTTGGATCCCCTCCTCAAGCCTGGAGCCGTCTCACCAAATTTAAGACTCAATTCGATCACTGCTGGGTAAGTTTTCCCCCTATCCTGAAGGCTCCCTCCAGGAGTCCCTGTCCAAAACGCACAGCCACGTCAGGGGCTCTCTCCAGTCAACTGTGACCTTGGCACCGGGGACTAGGAAACATCCAACCTCCCTGGAAGCCACCATACCTCGCACTCTGCGTGGCAGTGAGAGGACGCTCCCATTGCCTCCAGACTGCCCGCCTTGAGACCATGGGAACTACCCAGTCCAAATCAAACCAAAAATCCCCTCTGGGGTATCTCTTGGCAAATCTCCAGACTTTAAGTCTCAGCCAAGACATAAAATGAAAGTGGCTCATTTTCTTCTGCACAATAGCATGGCCACAATATAAATTGGATAATCAGTCTCAGTGGCCTGCAGAAGGCACTCTAGACTTTAATATTCTCATGGATTTGACCAACTTCTGCAAGAGACTAGGTAAATGGCACATAGGGTACTATGTTCAAGCCTTTTGGGACTTGCGTTCTCACCTAGATCTCTGCGCCCAATGCTCGTTAGCTCAGGTCCTACTCGCAAAGTCTCTTCCCTCGAGCAAGGAGAGGGATGATTCCTCCTCTTTTTCTGAGCCTCCTGACACCCTATCCCGGCCACCCCTCCGGTCTCCCACCCAACATCCTCCTTACCCTGACCCACCATTATCCCCGTCCTCATCAACGCCTCCCCTCCCTTCCACCCCTCCTGTTCCCTTACCAAACCCAACAGATTCTGTCTCCCCTACTTCCACCTCCTCCCCTTCCTCACCTGTCTCAGCCCACACTCAGTCCAGGACCGACCTCCTGTGTCCCTTACGAGAGGTGGCAGGCACCGAAGGAGTAGTCCGGGTCCATGTGCTGTTTTCGCTGGCAGACCTGTCTAAGATTGAAGAGCGTGTAGGCTCTTTCTCGGCCAACCCCACTCAGTATTTCAAAAAGTTCAGATACCTGTGTGTATGACCTCACCTGGCATGATCCCCATGTTGTTATGACCTCAACCCTGTCCCCTGAGGAATGGGAGCACATCCCAGCGGCAGCCAGGCAGCACGCTGACCAGGTTCATTTAACTGACCATGTCATGCCAGTTGGCACTGAGGCGGTGCCCTCAGCCAAGCCCAACTAGGACTAGCAGGTTGGTCAGGCAGGCTGCCGCTGCCGAGATATGATAGTCTAGTGCCTTCTTGCTGGCATGCGGGCAGCCTCTAACAGATCAGTCAACTTTAACAAATTAAAGGAGGTAGTCCAAGGTGCAGATGAAAATCCGGCCGTTTTTCTTAACTGGCTGACTGAGGCACTTATTCAGTACACTCACCTTGACCCTGCCTCCCCTGCAGGAGAAGCCATCTTGGCTTCATATTTCATTTCTCAGTCGGCCCCTGATATCCAAAAAAAAAATTTGAAAAGGTGGAGGAAGGCCCTCAAACTCCCATCCAGGATTTAGTCAAACTGGCCTTCAAGGTCTACAACTCCAGGGAGGAAGCAGCTGAGGCCCAATGACAGGCCAGGCTAAAACAGAAGGTAACTCCAAACCCAGGCCTTTGTAGCAGCCCTGAGGCTGGCTGGCTCCAGGAGCTCCCAGAAAAGAGGTACTACCCGAACACCACCTAGTGCCTGCTTCAAGTGCGGCAACAACAGCCACTGGGCCAGGTAGTGGCCTAACCCAAAGGAGCCAACTCGCCCCTGTCCGAACTGTCCGCAGATGGGCCACTGGAAGTCAGACTGCCCCGACCTAAGGATAGTTGCTGCGCCTCCACGTGACGACCCTCCTCCAGGTATTGGAGGCGCCTTCCAGCTCCTCAACACCGAGGAAGATTGAAGAGGCCCAGACTCGGGGACCCCTCTCACTCTCGCGGAGCCCAGGGTTATGCTCCAGGTAGTGGGTAAGTCCATATCCTTCCTTATGGACACGGAGGCTACCTACTCTGTTTTGCCTTCCTTCAGTGGCCCCAGCCACTCCTCCACTGTCACAGTCATGGGAATTGACGGCACTCCCTCCACCTCCAAGAAAATGAGCCGCTTTCATTTTATGTCTTGGCTGAGACTTAAAGTCTGGAGATTTGCCAAGGGCACCCCAGAGGGGATTTTCAGTTTGATTTGGACTGGGTAGTTCCCATGGTCTCAAGGCGGGCAGTCTGGAGGCAATGGGAGCGTCCTCTCACTGCCACGCAGAGTGCGGGGTACGGTGGCTCCAGACTCCTCCTCTGTCTTGCCGCCTGGATGGCTCCTTCTTCTCACACTCATTTCTTATTTCTTCGTGCCCAGTCCCCTTGTTAGGATGAGATCTCCTCTCCAAGCTAGGGGCCTCAGTTCACTTCGGACCCAACCCCTCCCCACACCTCGCATTCCTCTTCCCCCTTCTCTCACCTGACAAACCCCGCCAGGCTGACCCCCCACTCCTGTTTCCAGTCCCCACCCACCCCGATCATTGCCCAGCACCACACTCTAGTCTGCATCCGGCTAAAAGACCCTTCTAAGTTTCCCTCTAGGCCCCAGTTCCCTATCTCCCTTGAACACCGACAAGGACTAAAACCCTTCATTACATGCGTGCTCCGGCAGCACATTCTAGTTCCTGCCAACTCACCATGCAATACTCCTATCCTGCCTGTACGGAAAAGCTCTGGGGCCTATCGTCTTGTGCAGGACCTACGCCTCATCAGTGAGGCAGTAGTCCCTACCTTTCCAGTTGTTCCTAATCCATATACACTCCTCTCGCACGTTCCCCCTGACACTACCCATTTCACTGTCCTTGACCTGAAGGATGTCTTCTTTACCATCCCTCTACACCCAGACTGCCACTTTCTGTTTGCTTTTACATTGGAAGACCCAGACACTCATATTTCTTCCCAGCTGACTTGGACTGTTTTGCCTCAAAGGTTCCGTGATAGCCCCCATTTTTTCGGACAGGCACTGGCACAGGATGTTGTCCTCTGTCCCCTGACCCACAGCACACTATTGCAGTATATCGATGACTTATTACTATGTAGTCCTTCCTAGGAGTGCTCCCTTGCAGATACTGCTACACTTTTAAATTTTCTAGGCGACCGAGGTTATCAGGTTACCCCGGCTAAGGCTCAACTTTGCAGCTCTTTTGTCACCTACCTAGGCATACTCCTCACACCCACTACAAAAAGCCTCACAGCAGATAGAATAAGCCTCATTGAAACTCTCCAGCCTCCTCGGGATGCGGAAGAGATCTTGTCCTTCCTAGGACTGGTGGGCACAGTGAGTCTTATCCCGTGGCCCGACTCAGGATCTTTAAGGCCTACATCAAGGTCATAAGCAGCCTCGTCAGCCTGGCCTCTGACATCAGACAACAGGAGGAAGCCATCTCAGCTCTAGCCCAGGCAGCAAGCCCCAGGACAGCAGCAACCCTTTTTCCTGGCTAACCTTAGTCAGGGAAGGGGCTCAAGTGGTACACTTGGCCGAGGTACACAACATCTCTCATTGTTTCTTGTATGCAGCCTTGAATAAGCCCCCACTGGTTGCAGTACCCTTACCCAGCCCTTTTAACTCCTCCAACCTAACCCCCTCCTTTCCCCTTCCTGGCCGAACACTACATCAATGAGTCAGGACTAGTAGAAACCAATCTCCTCACTCTAGAAAAGATTCAGGAAAGACTCCACCAGAAAAACTTCAGATCAAAGCCCTCACTTTGGTGGTGGCAGTCGTCTGTGGCCAGTTAAGTCCTACCCTTTCTAAGTCCCTTACTAATCATTGGCTTCTTGCCACTCATAGCTCCCTGTGTCCTCCGCTTCATCCAGAACCTCGTAAAAGAAGTTTCCCGGATCACTTTCAATCAGATGCTGCTCCATCCCTACACCCGAAGTCCGACCTCCAAAAAACCCCACGACAACCCATAACAGCAGGAAGCAGCCAGATGAATGCGTCGCCCCTTTTTCTTATTAGAAAGAGGTCGGAATGTTAGGCAGGGATCTACATCCGGCATGGCAGCACCACTCGGCATAGCAGGCCCTTTGTTTGAGCAGGCCCTTTGTTCGAGACTTCCCTTCCTCTTTGAACACACCTTCAGACTTACATACGTCAGAGGTTCCGGCTGGGCAACCACACTCCCCCATGACCTGCAGCTCACCTGCATTCCACGAGTTCGTAAACAGCAGTTTCGGTTAACAGTTTCCAAAGACCCCTTCCTCGTGACCCTTACTCAACTCCTGCCCTAGTAGTTTCAAGACCCCCCAGACCCTGTTTGCACAACCAGCTTCCCTACCTCTCAGGCTATAAAAAGCCCCTACCCTCCTCCCTCAGGGCGACTTCCTCGGCCCGCACCTTTGGACTGAGGAACCTCGCCCGTGAGTCCTAATAAAAGCTATTCTCACTGCCATTTGCCTTGTGTCTTTGTTCCTGGTTCAGCTCCAGCCTCAGTTTACCCTTACAACTGCTTCTTGCTGGACAAACACAAAATAAATCTGTAATCATTCCCACATCTCAGGTTTTTGTATGTGCAAAGACAACAATCATATCATTCACTCGTTCGTCCATTCATTCATTCCAATACACCCACTTTAAGCAGACTCAGTGTTAAAGGATGGGTTTACAGCAAAGAACTAGATGAGGGCCTTTTCATGGCCCAGTGGAAGATAAACAAGTGAATGAGCCTGTGAGATAAATGCTATCACTAGGATGACATCGAGTTAAGGAGGTGTATAGAAGTGTCACCTAATCCTCTCTTACCGTGTCACAGAAGCCTTTCTAGAGGAATAAATAGCTAGGCTGATGGATGATAAGAGTTAGTCAAAGAGAAGGGGATCAATTGCACAGAGGAAGCGAGTTTCCAAACATCCAGAGATGAGACACAGCATAATGAATCTTCTCCCTTCCTCATCTAACATTCCCAGTTCCTTCAGCCATCCCCCAAATGCCACAATTTCAGTATCCCTCACTATCTTCATCCAAATTATCAGGACATTATCTCTAGTCTGATATTGTCCCTCATAAAACAGATTCGACCATAATGGTACCGTTGGGCTTCTCCAAAATGGACCTCAGTGGAGCACAACCTGGCATGAACATGGCTAACCAGGACTTGGTTAGCCTGTGTTATTTAGGGATTTTTTAGTGTTTAACACAAGACAT
This sequence comes from Papio anubis, assembly GCF_008728515.1. Classification (NCBI taxonomy): domain Eukaryota; kingdom Metazoa; phylum Chordata; class Mammalia; order Primates; family Cercopithecidae; genus Papio; species Papio anubis. The sequence goes on along the minus strand of NC_044983.1, from coordinate 43,764,401 downwards.
GTGTTACAGAGCAAGAAGCAGAACAAGGCTCCATTCAATTTTCTAATTCCCACACCTAAGGCAGCCAAAGTATTCATGATCAAATCCTTGAGAAACTTAGCACTGTCATACGCGTCCGTGTGAAGAGACCACCAAACAGGCTTTGTGTGAGCAACATGGCTGTTTATTTCACCTGGGTGCAGGAGGGCTGAGTCCGAAAAGAGAGTCAGTAAAGGGAAATAAGGGTGGGGCCATTTTATAGGATTTGGGTAGGCAAAGGAAAATTACAGTCAAAGGGGGGTTGTTCTCTGGTGGGCAGGAGTGGGGATTACAAGGTGCTCAGTGGGGGAGCTTTTTGAGCCAGGATGAGCCAGGAATAGGAATTTCACAAGATAATATCATCGCTTAAGGCAAGGACCGGCCATTTTCACTTCTTTTGTGGTGGAATGTCATCAGTTAAGGCGAGGCAGGGCATTTGCAATTCTTTTGTGATTCTTCAGTTACTTCAGGCCATCCGGGGGTATACGTGCAAGTCACAGGGGAAGACATGGCTTGGCTTGGGCTCAGAGGCCTGACAAGCACTACATACAGATTTTGCTTTATGAATTACAGTGTTCAAAATAAACTACATGTGAAATAAAAATATACATTCTATACAGGTACTTCATGTGCTATCTATTGCAATTCCATAAACACTTCTCTAATTTTTTTTAAAAAAAGAAGACCTGGCACAAAAACATAATGAAACTAACATTTTAATATGGCACAGTCTATGTGTTTAACTCTCCTAATTTCAGGGTATAGGAGCTGTTTAAGTGAAGGAAAAAAATTCATAGATCATTGCACTTTAGAAATACCCATTAAGAAGCCCCTCCACACCCCAGTTTGTTCCCACTTTCCCAAGAGCACTTGCTAACTCTCATGATGATTAATAACCCCACTGTCGAGCAGAGAAAATTGTAAAAGTAGAAGAAACAGCGAGAAGAGCCCTATAGGCACTGCTTGTCCCCAGGGAAGCCATTTCTGATTTTATCTCAGACGGGTCCTTGGGGACAAGAGTCAGTGGATTCGGGGAAGGGCCACAGGGAGAAGGAGACCTCCAGCTGAACTCTGTAGTAATTTTGATCAAGTGCAAATTTTCCTGGGCAGAATCTGAGGGAGTGAACAGGAAATGCAGATACGAGCACAAAAGCTTTGGCAGGCAGGGAGGGGCAAAGCCTGAAAACCCTACTTGCTTTCTCAGCAGGGAGGACAAGGCTTGCCTCAGGCAAGATCTCAGCCCTGCGTGGAGGCCTGGATGTAAATTTGGCTCTGTTGGCTGTTGTGGAAGCACAGCGGGCTGGAGTGAGATTGGCCTTGCTGGCTGCCTGGGAACTGGTTGAGGCCTGTCACTGCCAGCTTTCCCCCACTTCCCTGGTGACCTGTAAGAAGCAGCAGAGGTAACAGTAATCCCCCTTGGAACATAACTCCATTGGCCTGAGAACCACTTCCCCATCCCCCACAGTGACTGCAGTAAGCCCTCCCCAAGAAGACTCTGAGCCCAAACACACCTAAAGCTGCCCCCACCTGGTCGTCTTTCTGTAACTCCCCTGGTAGCCAAAGGCAAAAGGCATAAACTCACGAGAGCTCTCTGGCCCTGCCCATCCCCTGAGAAACCTGAATATTTATTCACACGACCTTAGGGCAAGCTTGTATTGCCTATATTACCATAGCTGATGCTCTCTTGAAAGTGCCACCTCCTTGCTGGACCAACACACTCAAGCTGTTACAGTAACTCACAACAAACAATCCTGCTCCAAGGAAGGAAAAAACAACAGCTAATTCTACTGCCTGTAATGTCCTGGCTAACCAGAGGTCCTGAGTCTATCCACATGACTACTTCACTGCTAGCATAACTAGCATTTGAGAAAACCAGCACACTAAACAAAACTACAAGCAAGGACTCTCACAGAGTCCACTTCACTCCCCTGCTACCTCCTCTGGAGCAGGTGCTGGTATCCATGGCTGAGAGACCTGAAGATGGATCACATCACAGGACTCTTTGCAGGCACCCCCCAGTACCAGCTTGGAGCCCAGTAGCTTTGCTGCATGGCTAGACCCAGAAGAGCAAAAGCAATCACTGTAGTTTGGCTCTCAGGAAGCCCCACCCTTAGGGTAAGGAGAAGAACACCACATCAAGGGAGTACCCCATGGGATGAAAAAATCTGAACTGCAGCCCTTGAGTTCCAGATCTTCCCTCTGACATAGTCTACCCAAATCAGAAGGAAGCAGAAAAGGAATTCTGGTAATATGACAAAACAAGGTTCTACAACACCACAAAAAGATCACACTAGCTCACCAGCAATGGGTCCAAACCAAAATGAAATCTCTGAATTGCCAGAAAAAGAATTCAGAAGGTCAATTATTAAGCTAATCAAGGAGGCACCAAAGGAAAGTGAAAAATGACTTAAATAAATTAAACAAAAATACAGGATATAGATGAAAAAATCTCCAGGGAAGTAGATATCATAAATAAAAAACAATTGCAACTTCTGGAAATGAAAGACACACTTATAGATATGCAAAATACATTGCAAAGTTTCAACAACTGAATCGAACAAGTAGAAGAAAGAATTTCAGAATTCAAAGACAAGGCTTTCAAATTAACCCAATCAGACAAAGACAAAGAGAAAAGCATCAAAAAAATGAAACAAAGCCTCCAAGAAGTTTAGGATTATGTTAAACAACCAATTCTAAGAGTAATTGGTGCTCCTGAGGAAGAAGAGAAATCTAAAAGTTTGGAAAACTTATGTGAAGGAATAATCGAGGAAAACTTCGCTGACCTTACCAGAGATCTAGACATCCAAATACAAGAAGCTCAAAGAACACTCAGGGAATTCATCACAAAAAGATTATCATCTAGGCACATAGTCATCAGGTTATCTAAAATCAAGCAAAGAAATCTGTGAGGTAAAATCATCAAGTAACCTATAAAGGAAAACCTATCAGATTAACAGCAGATTTCTCAGCAGAAACCCTACAACCTAGAATGAATTGGGGTCCTACCTTTAGCCTCCTTAAACAAAACAACTATCATCCAAGAACTTTGTATCCAGTAAAACTAAGCTTCATAAATGAAGGAAAGATAAAATTTTCTTCAGACAAACAAATGCTGAGAGAATTCACCACTACAAAACCAGCACTACAAGAATTGCTAAAAGTTCTAAATCTTGAAACAAAACCTTGAAATACACAAAAATAGAACTTCCTTAAAGCATAAATCTCACAGGGCCTATAAAACAATAACACAATGAAAAAAAAAGATATTCAGGCAGCATCTAGCACAATTAACAGAATAGTACCTCACATCTCAACGCTAATGTTCAATGTAAGTGGCCTAAATGCTCCATTTAAAAGATACAGAATGGCAGAATGAATAACAGTTCACTCAAGTACCTGATGTCTTCAAGAGACTCACCTAAAGCATAAGGACTCACACAAACTTAAGGCAAAGGGGTGGAAAAGATATTCCATGCAAATGAAAACCAAAAGCAAGCAGAAGTAGTTATTCTTATATCAGACAAAACAGACTTTAAAGCAACAACCATTAACAAAGACAAAGAGGGATATTAATATAATGATAAAAGTACTAGTCCAACAGGAAAATATCACAATCTTAAATATGCATGCACGTAACACTGGAGCTCCCAAAATTATAAAACAATTACTACTAGACCTCAGAAATGAGATATACAGCAACACAATAATAGTGAGAAGCTTAAATACTCCACTGGCAGCACTAGACTGGTCATGAAGACAGAAAGTCGACAAAGACACAGGCCAGGCACAGTAGCCCATGCCTGTAATCCCACCACTTTGGGAGGCTGAGGTGGGTGGATCACTTGAGGTCGGGAGTTCAAGACCAGCCTGGCCAACATGGCAAAACCCTACCTCTACTAAAACTACAAAAATGAGTTGGGTGTGGTGGCACATGCCTGTAATCCCAGCTATTTGGGAGGCTGAGGCAGGAGAATTGCTTGAACCCAGGAGGCAGAGGCTGCAGTGAGCCAAGATTGTGACATTGCACTCCAGTCTGGGTGATACAATGAGACCTTGTCTCAAAAAAAAAAAAAAAAAAAAAGAAAGAAAAGACAAGAAAGAAAGAAACAATGGACTTAAACTATATCTCAGAACAAATATCATTAATAGATATTTACAGGACATTTTACCCAATATCTACCCAATAACTGTAGAATATACATTCCATTCATCAGCACATGGAACATTCTCCAAGACAGACCGTATGATAGTCCACAAAACAAGTGTCAATAAATTTAAGAAAATCAAAATTATATCAAGTACTCTCTCAGACCACAGTGGAATAAAATGAAAACAACTCCAAAATAAACCATCAAAACCATGCAAATATATGGAAATTAAATAATCTGTTCCTGAATGATCATTGAGTCAACAATGAAATTGCAATAGAAATTTAAAAGTTCTTTGAACTGAATGATAATAGTGACACAACCTATCAAAACCTCTGGGATACAGCAAAAGCTGAGCTAAGAAGAAAGTTCATTGCATTAAACACCTACATCCAAAAATCTGAAAGAGCACAATCCAAGGCCACACCTCAAGGAGCTAGAGGAACAAGAACAAATGAAACCCAAACCCAGCAGAAGGATAGAAATAACAAAGATTAGAGCAGAACTAAATGAAATTGAAACAAACAAACAAAAAAAATAGAAAAGATAATGAAACAATAAGGTGGTTATTTGAAAAGGTAAACAAAATTGATAGACCATTAGTGAGATTAACCAAGAAGAAAAGAGAGAAGATCCAAATAAGCTCAATTGAAATGAAATGGGAAATATTACAACTGATACCACAGAAATACAAAAGATCATTCAAGGCTACTATGAACACTTTAACATCCACAAACTAGAAAACCTAAAGAAGAGGAATACCTATCTGGAAATATACAACCCTCCTAGATTTAACCAGGATGAAATAGAAACTCTGAACAGACCAATAACAAGCAGTGAATTAAAATGGTAATTTTTTTTTAAAAGTCCAGGACAGATGGATTTGTTGTCACACGCTGAGACAGAATTGAGGACACAGACACATGTGGGTGGGTTGAGGTGTGGAAAGTTTAATAGAAGACAGGAGAGAGGAGAGCAGCTCTTTGCAAAAGAGAGACAGATGTCCAAAAAAAAGGGGAGGCAACAGACTGCAGCAGATTTTATAGGCAGGCTGGAAAAGGTGGTGTCTGATTTACATAGGGCTTACATATTGGTTCAATCAGATATGACGTCTACATAGTGTGTGGGGAAGGCCGGTTGCCCCACCCAAATTGTCTTATGCAAATAAGCTTTCCGTTGATCAGTGTCATCTTGTCTGCTCCTTTACAGTACACGTAGCTGGCAGAGAAGGGAAGATGGAGCCACTATTTTCAAAATGCCTAGTCCTTAGTTCCTGCTGGCATTCACTTGCGCAAGCTCCCAGCTTACAGGCTGTTCTTTCTTAGAAAATGATTTGGAGCTGTTTTTAATTAAAAAGAAAAGCCTTAGCAAGGACTCCCATGCCCTTGCTATCTGCCTAAGTAATTCCTTCTTAGCTCCTATATCATTCTCTTCTCTGGAGTGGTAACCCTAACTGCTGTTAGTGGGTATTGGGTGATGACTCTTTCTGGCTACTTCCTGCTGAAAAGGGGCATTGTGTGGGGAACCGCAGCTAGGACTCCTCCTGGAATCGATCTAAGGGTCCTTGGAAGAAAGGTGTGTCCATGTATGGCTCAGTGTGCAGCACCATCTAGTTTGATTGCTTCTAGGCAAGAGGAAATAATTCGAGTTATAGTATTGAGTAGACAAGTTCCAAACATTAATATAAAATATATGAGCAAGAGGGGGCTTAATGAAGCTAACCAGTTCCACAGTGAAGACTGGAATTTATTAAAGAGGGATTGTAGCCATCCAGGGCTGGAGCCTGCATTTTCTCTTAATCTGTCAATGATTTTCACTTGACCTTTAAGCACCTGTAGGTTTTCTTCAACTTGACTAGAGGTGTTGATCCAGAAGCAGCATGTTTCATGTAAGACTGCACAGGTACCACCTACCTCAGCTATAAGGACATCCAGGGCCCATCTATTCTGTGTTACTGCTGAGCCTAAAGAGTCTATGGATTGATTTTGTGCTTCTATGACTCCTACTATTGCCTTCCATCTGGATTGCATCATAATAGAAAAGTACTGGCCTTTCAAAGAGAGGAATACCAGCAAATCAGAAGAGGCCTCTGGTTATAGAATTCCCCATCCATAGTCTTTCTAAGATGGGATTGTCATGTGCATGTCCTCCCCAATCTTCTCTTTCAGTTAAATTTCCATATGAGAGTATGGAAATGATAGATCTCTTTGTTCGGCATGTCTGAGATAGTGCACTTTCTAAAAGAGAACCTAGGTTAGGAATATCCCCAGATGATGCAGCCATGTCAGTAGAATTTAAAAATAATAGTTTGGAGAACATTGCTACTATAGTGCATGTTCCTTAGTGTTATTGAACTGAGGAAACCATTTGGGACAGACCCAGCAATTAGTCTTGTTGTACAAATGGGCAATGACTGATACTGTAAGTGCTAAAGGGTGTGATGTAATCACTAAATCCAATAAAAAGTCCTTGCAGACTCAGTGATAGTAAAATTTTCATGCTTCCTCTTTGTTGGTAACTATTATCCCTGTTATAAGGATAATAATTAAGCAAAATACTGTGTCCGGATTTGGTTCCTTCTTGGTCTTGCTGACTTCAAGAATGAAGCTGCAGACCTTTGCAATGAGTGCTACAGCTCTTGAAATGGTGTGCCTGGAGTTTGTTCCTTCAGATGTGTCCAGAGTTTCTTCCTCCTGGTGGATTCATGGTCTTGCTGACTTCAAAAATGAAGCCACGGACCTTTGTAGTGAGTGTTACAGCTCTTAAATGTGGTGTGGACCCAAAGAGTGAGCAGCAGTAAGATTTATTGTGAAGAGTGAAAGAACAAATCTTCCACAGTATGGAAGGGGACCCAAGCAGGTTTCTGCTGCTGGCTGGGGTGGCCACCTTTTATTATTTGTCCCTACCCATGTCCTGCTGATTGGTCCATTTTACAGAGTGCTGATTGGTGTGTTTACAATCCTTTAGCTAGACACAGAGTACTGATTGGTGCGTTTTTACAGAGTGCTGATTGGTGCGTTTACAATCCTTTAGCTAGACAGAAAAGTTCTCCAAGTCCCCACTTGACCCAGGAAGTCCAGCTGGCTTCAACTTTCAATCACCCCTCTAAACAGGACACCCCAACTGCTGTTGGGAATTGGGCAATGACTGTGTAGCAACTTCCTGTTGGATAGGGGTGAAGAAGGGGCCCTGCAGTGGTAGTATCTTCCAGAGGGGAACTGTCTAGGCCAGCCAAAGGGCCAGTAGGTCAATCCAGGGGTCCTCAGTAAAAGTCATTAGTTGAGCTCATTTGGGGTTCCATTTGTAAGACCATCTGTAGCTTGATGGCCTCAATCCTAGAGGAAACAAATTTGACAAGGAGGTTAAAAATACAAGGCCCAAAGGCAAGTAATAGCAAGATGGCTGTCACGGGACCTAGAAAGGGGAGAAGTCATGTCACCCAACTCCAGAGGTTGGTATAAGAGTTTGAACGATGCTGTCTGATTTCAGAAGCCTTTTCCTGTAAACACAGGGTGGCATCTCTTACTATCCCTGACTGGTTAGTGTAAAAACAACACTCTTCCCCTAAGAAGGTGGTGAGTCCTCCTTTCTCAGCAGTAAGGAGGTCTAGGCCTCAGTGGTTTTGGAGAGTCATTGCTGCCAAAGAGCCTATTTGGGATTGTAGAGTAAGGATAAATTTCGTTATTTCTTGCAAACTATCTAAGAGGTAGATATAGGTTGAAGTTTTCCACATAAGAAGAATATGCCTTGGCTTTGTAGATAGAAATTTACCCTGGCTTTCAAAGGAATAGGATATACTTTTTTTTTCTTTACTTTTTCTATCTCTCTCTCTCTCTTTGACTCCTTCTTTGTCTCTGTCTCTTCCTCTCTCTCTCTCTCTGTCTCTTTCTCTCTTTTCTTTCTGCTGGTCTTTCCCTGCCTCTGCCAGCCACTTATGCTGCTGTTCTCCCCTCTCCTTCCCCTTTTTGATGGATTTGGCAGTGTAAGACTGCCACCTCCTTGGGTTTTTGCACTCATGTAGTAACTCCATGATTTCCTTGTGGTATTTAATGGGGTTCCCCCAGAGATTAGGAACTCCCTTTCTTTCCATATTGCAGCATGGGCATGTAGGATTAGATAAGCATACTTGCTATCTGTATACACATTTATTCTTTTTCCCTTTCCCAGTTCTAAGGCTTGGGTAAGTGCTACTAGTTCTGCTAACTGGGCGCTGGTCCCTGGGGAAAGAGGCTTACTTTCCAGTACTGTTACATCACTAACTATGGCATAGCCTGCCCTTCGTATCCCATTCTCCACAAGTGAACTTCTATCAGTATATAGGTTAAGGTCAGGATTAGCTAAGGGGACTTCTAAGAGATCCTCTTGGGTGGCATAAGTCTGGGCTATAATTTGTTGCAGTCATGCTTGACTGGTTCATCATCCTCTGGGAGAAAAATGGCAGGGTTGAGGGCTGCACATGTGCATATTTGAAGCACCAGTCCCTCAAGGAGTAGCGCCTGGTATCTAAGCAGGTGGTTTGTCTGATAGACATAAACTTCTTTTGGCACCTAGTATTCCATTTAGGTCATGAGTAGTCCAGACAGTGAGATCCTTTCCTTGTATTACTTTGATAGCCTCTGACACTAAGATGGCCACCACCACAACTACCCGTAAACAGTGAGGCCAGCCTTTTGCTACTATAACAATATCCTTACTTAGGTAAGCCACTGGTTGTGGGGTTGTCCCACGAGTCTGAGAAAGGACCCCAAAAGCTATTCCTGCTCTCTCTGTGAAGCATAAAGATAAGTTTTGTCCCATGAGAAGGCTTAAGGCTGGAGCTTGAGCTTGTTCCTTCCAATGCCCAGGCTTCAGGGTTGATTCCCTTCTCAAGCAGGGGACAGCAAATGAGTAACTTTTTCCCCATATTCATGTGGATAACAGCTCCAGCTGTGGCTAACATATCCCTCCCTAATAAGGGTATGGGACTTTCAGGCATAACAAGAAAGGCATGTGAAAAGAGCAAAGTCTCCCAATTACAACTAAGGAGGTGGGAGAAATACCTGGTTACAGGCTGTCCCAGAATTCCTCAGATGGTAACGGACCTTGAGGACAGCTGTCTGGGACAGGAGATTAACACTGAGAAAGCTGCGCCAGTGTCCAGGAGGAAGTCAATTTCCTGGACCTCTATGGTTAAACTTACCCGGGGCTCAGTGACGGTGATGACATGAGCTGGCTCTTGCCCCGGACACCCTTAGTCCTGTTGTCGGATCATCTGGTTGGGGACTTCTAGCCCAAAGAAACTTTGTCCTCTGGGGCAGTGCGCCTTCCAGTGATTACCTCGGCATAGTGGACACGGGCGAGGGGGGCAGCTTATTTCTTGTTGGACAATCTTTTTTTAAGGTGTCCTTGCAAACCACAATGGTAACAAGCCCTACTGGGTGATTAGCCTGCTCCATTTTCTGTCCTCTCTGAATCACCAAGGTTTGTTTGTCTGAGAGCCATGACTAAGGCTGTAGCCTTTCTCTGATCTCGCTTTTCCCTTTCAGCCTGTTCCTCTTGGTCCCTATTATAGAACACTGAGGTTGCCAGGTTTAATAATGCCTCCAAATTTTATTCAGGGCCCAGGGCTCACTTTTGGAGCTTTCTCCTGATATCTGTGGCTGATTGGGTAATAGACTTATCTTTTAGGATCAAATGACCCTCGAGTGAGTTGGGTGACAGGGGAGTATATTTTCTTAAGCTGCTCAAGGAAGGCAAAAGGATTTTCTTCCTTTCCCTGAGTTATGGTGGACATGATTCAATAATTCATGGGCTTTTTCCTAATTCTCCTTAGTCCTTCTAGAACACAGGTCAACAGATGTTTGCAACTCCAATCCCCGTGATCTGAGTCGAGGTCCCAGTGGGGATCCATACTGGGGATGACTTGCTGACTGGTAGGGAATTTGTCCCTTTCTTCGGCTCTCATTCTATCATTTACTTGACTAAGATACCAGATATCTCCAAACTCTCAGGCTGCAACTAAAGCTGCATTCTTTTCACTAAAGGCCAGGGTTTGATCTAACAATAGTGTGACATCTCTCCAAGTGAGATCCGAGGTTTGCCCTAGACCCTGTAGGACATCTATGTACCTATCAGGATCATCTGAAAACTTTCCCAGGTCTGCCTTGATCTGCTTTAAATCAGAGAGGGAGAAGGGGACATGTAGGTTGGGCCAAATGCTCCTCCCCCTACAGCTTGAAGGGGACATAACCAATAGCCAAGGGGTTTTTGTTGTCCCTTGGAGATTTTTTTGCTTGTTTCCTTCTGGGTGGGGAAGATTAGAGGAGGCTTATCATTAACAGGAAAGGGAGCTATAGGGAGGCTAGGATATGGGGGTAAGCTAAGAGGTCCTCTTGTGGGATGCAAATTGCAAGTTTTACATAATTGTGGATTATCCTTCAATGAAAAGAAAGCTTGGACATAAGGTATTTCACTCCATTTGCCTTCCGTCTTACAGAAAAGGTCAAACTGCAGGATAGTATTGTAATTTATACTTCCCTCAGGTGGCCATTTTTCCCCATCAGGGAGAGAATACTGGGGCCAGGCCATACTGCAGAAAAAAATGAGCTGCTTCTTTTTCAGGGTTTGTGGGTCAAATTGGTCCCAAGGACTTAGGATGCATTTCAAGGGTGAGCCTGTTGATGCCTGAGTGCTTCCTATCTGAAAGAAAAAACTGTTCCCAGTTTTGGTTTGTCCACCTCCCCCCACCCCACCCCAATAACTCGTCGTTACCGATCCTGCTGATTGGAATAGTTGTGCTCACTGATGCAGCAGCAGAAACCCTGCTTGCCCAAGAACCCGCAACAGTCTCTGGACCCTGCTGATCAGAATAATTGCGCTCACTGACGCAGCAGCAGAAACCCCAGTTTTCCTCTTACACCACAAAGAGGACTGAGGAAGGTTGGATTTAGTAGCCCTTACCAACACATTCTTTTTTTTTTTTTTTTTTTTTTTTTTTTGGGGCGGAGTCTCGGCTCTATCCTGAGGCTGCAGTGCAGTGGCGGATCTCAGCTCACTGCAAGCTCTGCCTCCGGGTTTTACGCCACATTCTCCTGCCTCCCAGCCTCCCGAGTAGCTGGGACTACAGGCGCCGCCCACCTAAGCCGGCTGATTTTTGTAATTTTTAGTAGAGAGCCCGGGGTTTCACTGTGTTTCGCCAGGATGGTCTGATCTCCTGACCTCGTGATCCGCCCGTCTCGGCCTCCCAAAGTGCTGGGATTACAGGCTTGAGCCACCGCGCCCGGCCCACCAACACATTCTTGAAAACCTGCACCCTTGCCTGTCCTCCTTGATCACAAAGAGGACTGAGAAAAATCAGATTTAGTTTCCCTTACCAACACATTCTCAAAAATCTTAGAGTCCTAAGCATTCTCCTGTTAGTATTAGGACCTTACCCCTGTCCTATAAATATGTTATGCCCCAAAAATGAAGTGAAGGGCCATACCCTGAGGGAGGGAAGGGATTTTCAGTGTTGGAAGAGTGACACCTTCGGTCCTCACTTATATGAATAGGAAGGATATAATTTCTGAGGCTCTCCATATCCTAGCTTCAGGAATAGCTTTTGTTAGGCCTGCTTGTCTGAGGAGGGATCCTAAAAGGATAGTTGGTCTCCCCACCCAATGGGGCTCTGGGCAAAAATTATGTCTTTCTAATTGGTGAGCCCAGGTGCCTAAAGAAAGGAACAGAGGTCATGTGCATGGCCTCTGTAAGTACACAGTCGTTTCCAGTAGACCCTGAGACTACAGTTCTGCTTGCATTCTCGGGGGTCAGTGTCGGTCTTGGGTCTGGCCATGCCTGAACCTGCAAAGTCTGCACCAGCTCCCAAGAAGAGCTCCAAGAAAGCTGCCACCAAAGCCCAGAAGAAAGACGGCAAGAAGCGCAAGCGCAGCCACAAGGAGACCTACTCCATCTACATGTACAAGGTGCTGAAGCAAGTCCACCCCGACACCGGCATCTCGTCCAAGGCCATGGGCATCATGAACTCCTTTGCCAACGACATCTTCTAGCGCATCATGGGAGAGGCGTCCCACGTGGCGCACTACAACAAGAGCTCCACCATCACGTCCTGTGAGATCCAGAAGGCCCTGCGCCTGCTGCTGCCCGGCAAGCTGGCCCAAGCACGCCTTGTCCCAGGGCACCAACGTGGTCACCAAGTACACTGGCTCCAAGTGAGTCCCGGCTGCTTGACTCCAAAGTCTCTTTTCAGGGCTACTTAACCCCCTCAGTGAAAGAATCTTTCTTGTGCTGTCAGTCCCAGTTTATATTTTTGGCTTCCCGTCTGCTTAACTTTTGGAGAGCACACAACTCCACCAAGCACAGATAACTATATTCTTTTCACATAGGCATTGTTGTAAGTAAGCTTACATAGATTGATAGTGGTATCTTACTATGGTATAGATATGCTGGGGTTTGCCTTAGGGGCTGCTCTTGAAACTCTCTTTGTTCTGCCTATGTACCCGTGAATATGTGCCCAGCAAATCGTTTCCTGGTTAGAAATGCAGTGTTAATTTTGATAAGCTTATGTAAGATCAAATTGTCTATATGAACAAAGGTTGGGTCTGCTCTTCAGTGGTAAAATGAAGGTAGAGATTAAATACATTGTGTGCTCTCAGATGTGTACTTAAAAGGGAATAAATAGTTCAACTTTTATTTTAAAAAAAAAAAAGAAAGAAAGAAAGAAAGAAAGAAAGAAAGAAAGAAAGAAAGAAAGGAACAGAGTCCTGAGGTTTATACTAGAAATCATTCTTATAGGAGAAACTAGAAAAGCACCAGAGACAGGGAGTGGTTTTTAGAAGACGGACTAGCTTCGGAGAAGAGAAGCAAGAGGAAGTTTGTTTCACAGGCATTAGGACCCAGGAGGCAAGGGTCAGAATAGATAGGATAGATGGGAGAGTCTTGATTGGGTGACATGACTTTGAGAGTTCCGCTCATGGCTACAGAGGCAACCAACTTTTTGTCGGGACCCCGGAGCTGAATGGCTTTCCTCTCTGTCGACCCTCGACTCAACCCCAAAATGCAAGAAAAGTGGAAGCTGGTTCCAGGCAAACCAACACTCCCAACTGTGAAGAGTCCTTTCCCAGAAACCTGACACCTTTGTCTTTAGTCCGGCAGCCACGCTAGTTGCTTTTAACTGGCGACAGGTGCCTGGTATTTAGCCCCCAAATTCTAAGGAAAAATAGGACAGAATAGCAAGTGAAAGGGGTCCAATGATACTTAGCGCTTGGCAATTGTCCTTTCGTGGTCACCAAGATGTGTCCCATCTGGGTCACCAAGACATGTCTGGAGTTGGTTCTTTCCAGTGGGTTCTTGGTCTCATTGACTTCAAGAATGAAGCTGTGGACCTTTGCAGTGAGTGTTACAGCTCTTTAAAGATGGTGTGTCCGGAGTTTGTTCCTTCAGATGTGTCCAGAGTTTCTTCCTTCCATTGGGTTCGTGGTCTCGCTGACTTCAAGAATGAAGCCACGGACCTTCACAGTGAGTGTTACAGCTCTTAAAGGTGGTGCAGACCCAAAGAATGAGAAGCAGCAAGCTTTACTGTGAAGAGCAAAAAAACAAAGCTTCCACAGCATGGAAGGGGACCTGAGCAGGTTGCTGCCACTGGCTGGGGTGGTCAGCTTTTATTCCCTTATTTGTCTCCACCCACATCCTGCAGATTGGTCCATTTTACAGAGTGTTGATTGTTCCATTTTACAGAGTGCTGATTGGTGTGTTTACAATCCTTTAGCTAGACTCAGAGTGTTGATTGATGCATTTTTACAGAGTGCTGATTTGTGCATTTACAATCCCTTAGCTAGACACAGAGCACGGATTGTTGAGTTTTTACAGAGTACCGCTTGGGGCATTTACAATCCTTTAGCTAGACAGAAAAGTTCTCCAAGTATCCACTTGACCCAGGAAGTCCAGCTAGCTTCAACTCTCAATACTACAGCAATGGAAACTCTCTGTCAAATAATTCAGTTAGAAGATGCTACTATGTATAGTTCTACTACAAATAATAGAGTTATAGCAATTCCTGCAAGGGTGAGGTAGTAGATTATTTACATCTAAAATTTTACCTGCCAACATACAGAATTTCCCTTTGGGGTTCTATGAAGTTCCTTGGCTTTATTTTCCCAAACAAAGAAACCTCTGGGTTATGTGCACCCTACTCACTTTTATTACCTGGCAAAATTTGCAGAATAATTGCCCAGAAGTAGCATATTAATTCAGATTTTTACATTACCCATCCCTTTTTGTTTCTTTCAAGCTGCAGAAGATAACCACTTGATTCACAGGAATAAGCAGAGTTAGTCTAAAATGTAGGCCAAAATCTTAAAAACAATTAATAAGACTAGGACTTAATGACAAATGTATATATAATAAGCTTTGGAACATAATTTCTCTCTCCAGTCCTCCTTTTTGGTTAAAACAAATTATGATAGGATCATGTCATTTGTAGAATAAACTTTAGCCTTATACTTGGCCTGATCGTTTGCATAAAGTGCAGCAAGAATGTTTAATTCAACATAGGCCTTTTTAAATGGCTTTGATAGAATGCCATTCCACAAGGAATTTCAAATAAGACCTTTTAAAGCCAAGTTCAGCCATGGGTTTTTATCCTCAAATACCTGTGAATTGGGTGATCCTTTTCTCTTAAGGTCCCAAGATAAACTGGGAGCTCCTGGACCTGTTAGAAAGTGATATTCTTGGCCAGGCATGGTGGCTCAGGCCTGTAATCCCAGCACTTTGGGATACTGAGGTGGGAGGATCATGAGTCAAGAGATCAAGACCATCCTGCCCAACATGGTGAAACCCCATCTCTACTAAATATACAAAAAAGTTAGCCGGGTGTGATGGTGCGCACCTGTAATCCCAGTCACTTGGGAGGCTGAGGCAGGAGAATTGCTTGAACCCAGGAGGTGGAGGTTGCAGTGAGCCGAGATCATGCCACTGCACTCCAGCTTGGTGACAGAGAGAGACTCCATCTCAAAAACAACAACAACAACAAACGATATTCTTTACTGACCACCAATTAGAAACCCTGTGCAAGGACTGTGTACGAAAGATATGAGGCCAGTTCTCTCCATAGGGCTTTTATTGGCTCTGCAAGTTGAGATTGACTCCTTAAAGGGAAGCATACACTTCCAGTCAAAGCCTTGATGAAATAACCAGTTTTCACAATTGTGTCCTCTTGGAAAAAAAGAAAATGGATTCCTATTGCATTGCTGCAAACTACTATATTGCCATAAGTTAAGCATACTCACAGATAGTTTCAAAATTCTAGCAGAACCAGGCAGAGAGAAACAAACGTACTCCAAAATTTTTTCACAGGAGTATATCTTACTCGGTTATTAAAGGCCATAAACAGTTCAAAATAAGTTTCCTCAACTCTGAAAAATGAAACAAGATCAGCAATATTTCAAGCAAAAGTCAAAAAGGTTGCTTTAACTTTCTGAGTGCAGTCCATTTCATTAACTCTTGTTTTGCTTGATATACATGAACATTTCAGTTCTTCATGAGTCCCATACATTCTTTATTTCAATGTTACAATCTTCAAAGCTATTAAAAACCCACATTTGAGAATACCTGGTTAGGTCGTTAATATAGCTTGATTGTAACTCATCTTTTGAGAAAGAACAAAGCAAGACAACAATTGTCTGTGAATGACAAAATTTCCAGGGTAGTTACAGTTAAAAGCATGACTGACAAAGGACTTTAGTTATCTCTGTGGCTTACGATAACTTTACCCTTAATTATGATTGATAGCATATATTCAGACCTTAGAATTTTAGAAACCCCATACAATTTTAGAAAATATATTAGTATTATTCACCAAAATATAACCTAAAGAAGATTGGACACCTTTTGAGCAATTCCATGTAACTAAACACATCAAATAATCCTGTTCACCTCTTCTCTAGATGTTTCAGAGGTCCTCTTAGCCATCTAGAAAGCCAGGAATCAGGAAAGACAATTTTGAAACTTGGAGTTTGATTTTGGGATGATGAAATAGAATTCCAAATTGCCATAAATTATTTGTTTTGCCAAAATGATGACTCAAAAGGCAAAAACCTTTCATTAGCCTTTACTATTACATGAAAATCCTGTTCAAAGCCAAATTTTAGCCTTGCATTAATTTCATTAATTTAGTAATATTAACTTCAAACTGTTTAAATGAAACCTTATAGACAATTCCATCTAATCTTTTCTTTTTTTTCTCTTTCTTTCTTTTTTTTTTTTTTTTTTTTTTTTTGAGATGGAGTCTCACTCTGCCGCCCAGGCTGGAGTACAGTGGCGTGATCTCGGCTCACTGCAAGCTCTGCCTCCCAGGTTCATGCCATTCTTCTGCTTCAGCCTCCTGAGTGGCTGGGATTACAGGCCCCCGCCACCACGCCCAGCTAATTTTTTGTATTTCTTGTAGAGATGGAGTTTCACCGTGTTAGCCAGGATGATCTATATCTCCTTACCTCGTGATACACCCACCTTGGCCTCCCAAAGTGCTGGGATTACAGGCGTGAGCCACTGCACCCCAGCCAAAGTGCTTATTTTTCTTTAAGCCAATCAATTAGAGCTCTTTTTATAGACATTACACACAACACATATATAGTGACACAAACAGAAGGTTCAGCATTTGTAAGATTTGTCATTTGCCAGTTTCTTAACTGCATTATTGGCTTCAGGTTGGCGCCCTTGGAGAAAAAGGGCCAGGAAGGCATGCATTTCTAGGGCATAATAAACAAGCACAGCTGAAGGCAAAGACAGATCCCCAAAATTAAGGTTGCCATTTTATACTGGATTTTGGATCCCCTAAAAGAGGGAGATACTATGGGAGAAGACAGAGCAGTGCTTCTACCATGCATTTCATTGCAAGGCAACCCAAAGCCAATCAGCTTATTTTGTAATCAGTCCATCCTCCATGGGAGTCTCATCTCACAGTGGGGAGTGGAAATGTTTCCATATCTTTCAGGTGGCCAAGAGCATGCTTCTCTGATTTACAACTACTGTTAGCCATCCCTTAAAGTGTATTTCTTACCTTGTTATTACACAAAGCCCTCTCCTAATGTGGATTAATTTTATACCCCCAAAACTCCAAACGGACAGATAACACAATGCAAAACAAAACAGACCCTTTGATTTTGAGAGGGAACTATCCACTTTTAATTTCTGGGGTTTTATGAGGAAAACAGAGGGGTTTTTTTTCCCAAAACGGAATCTGTGGTGCCTCCTACATTATGAGTGGCAAGAAAAAAAATGGAGAAAAATAATTCTGTCAACTGAGAAGAAAAAAGCCTTTTTCCAGAAAAACAATATCCAAGAAGAAAAACATATAAAGGCATTTTAAATATACCTATAACTTGAATATCCACTTTTAATTAAGCTGAGAAAACCCTTTTAAATCCCTTATTACTCGACTTTAGCCACACCAAGCAGTTAAGATCTTTGGCTTTTGAAATTTATAAAAAGTAACCTACAGGTGAAACCAACAAGCCTTAATTAAGTTATGACTTAACCATGAGTATACAAGAGATTTTCAAAGGGGTGATAAGCAGTTTTTGAGACTGTCATTGCAAAATTGTGACTGAGATAGTGAATGAGATCTGATCCAACCAACTCTATTTTGTTTCTAGCCCCCAAGCTGTCCTTGCCCATCCCTGGGTATAGGCCAAACCAACTTTGGGAGGAGCCTGGTTTACAGTGTAGTCTAAAACAAAGATAATAACAGTCCCTTCTTAAGATACACTTCCCTGTTGCCTGGGGACCAGACCAAGAAACTAGCCACAAGATTAGAAACCATGGCCTAGGAGTCACGCAGCTAGAGCCTACAAGATTTTGACCCTCTCTAAACTGCTCCCAAGAGGAGTGCTTAAGATATTTTGTAAACCCTGCCCTTGATGGATCAGCTGACACCACTCAGATTGATAAACTGGCTTATCTGATTTTATGGCCCTCACCCAGGAACTCACTTAGCACGAGAAAACAGCCACCACTGTAAAATGGCAGACACTAAAAATAGTATTCCTATATGGCTACAGGTCATGTTCACAAATACATGAAACAAGGTGGAGGCCTATAGCCATGTTCATTAATGACCATTTTGCTGGGCTGGCTTGAACAGCAGGCTTATGGGGTCCTTGGTCTGCATCTTAACCTAAAATACCCCTTCTTTTGACAAAACTGTGCAGAAAGACACACAAAGCACTTGAGATTGGCTACAGCTTAAGACCAACCTCACAAATCCTTTTTCATTAATTAAAATTTTACAAAGAATATACAAGAATCCTTATTATCCTTTTTACCACTTTGCATACGGAGAGAGAAGCCAAAAGCTTCATTAGTTAAAAAAAAAAAAAATAGAAAAAATCTTGTACCCTTTTGTTGGCATGTCAGGCTTCTGAGATTCCCTTCCTGCTAGCTCAATTCTAAGCCAAGTATTTTAAGGTTTGGGGAAATTAACTTTTCCTAGTTTGGAGCAACATTATAAAGGAAGAGATAGGAGCCATTTTAAACTGTCAAAGAAAGAAAAACACCATAGAAAGATCTGGGAGTTCCAGTTATGGTTATCAACAGGTACTCCCTCTCTTCCTATTGAGAATGGTGTTTCCCCTATTTGTTCACCTTCCCTATATTCTCTTTTCCCTTTTTGCCTATTATACGAGGCATATTGCTCATCTCCAAATTTCTCTGCTGCCTACAGTGCTGCCTGCTTCTTAGCTGTGGTTAGGGTTTGGCTTAAGAGCAGCATGACATCCCTGCATGAGAGGTCAAATACCTGAGTTAAATTTTGGAAGGCTTCTATACACCTAACAGAGTCATCAGAAAATCAGTCTAAGTTTCCCTTTACTTCCCTAAGATCCTGCAATGAAAATGGAACTTGAAGGGGCCCCAAGTAAGGGGGATCTTCGGATGATTCCCCTGGAAGTTGTTTCTCTCATTTTGGGGAATTATCCTCTTTGGGTTTTCCCAATATGATTGCTAAAAGGGCTGGGTTAATTTTGTAATGCCTGCACAAGGTCTAGTAAGAAGGCCATGCCTTTGTGTAAAATAAAATGAGCCACTTTTTCTTTCAACTCTCAGGGTCAAAGGAGTCCTTGTGCTTCAGAATGCACTCCAGAGGAGCACAGACTGAGGATGGTACTCATCTAGAAAGAGAAGCAAGAAAAAGGCATCCCTTTAATCTCCTTTCTTTTGGTGTGACCCAGAGTGGAGAGGAAGACAGTGGGAGCGTTCCCATGCTGTTTTCCTTCCACCATTCCTGAGTCCTGGCACCTTGTTGAACGTGCCGCCCATAGTTGCAGGCATGGCCCCCAGCCATGGAGCCAGAGGAACTAATCGATTGGGGCTAGTCACACTCACCTAAGTGGCTCAGTCCTCTGCCTGTGATTTCCCTTTCACTTCTAGACTTGTGTGACCTGCCTGGCTCCCAAAAAACTGGATCTCAAGAAAATCCATGTAATAGTTGGGCAAGGCCCCTTTAATAGAGGGGGTGTCCTAAATTGAACTCTGTATCCTGCTATTATGGCCCCTGCTGAAGCATTTACCCTTAGATAATTGTTCCGGTTAACTACTGAACTGAAAATCACCTTACTAATTACCACTCTAATTCGAGGCAGAATAGGTGCCTTAAAAGAATATAGCAACTGAATGACCGTTTTCCTGCCGATGGGACAGTGTCAATACTAAAATTTGGCTTTGGAGAATATTTTACCCCTAATTGTTGAAGGCAGAATTTTCCTGTTTACAGAAGCAGCATGAAGCCTGTTTTCTAGTAGAGAAGAACAAAAAGAGGAGAGAATTGGGAAGCTAGGGTGTTTCAGTGAAGGACCAACAATGTGCCTCATGAAGAGGAGCCCTATTCCACTAGGTGGCGCTGTTGACCTTAAAACACCATGTGCTCTCCAGACCAAGGGCAGAGAGAGACCTGGAAATGCCTTGTGCTCTCCAGACCAAGGGTAGAGGGAAAGGTTCACCGTGGGGAGAAGGAAACTCTGTTCCTAGAAAATCACAGACACCTTCCCTTGAGCTATATTCCCATTTTCTGATCTTACCAACAAGATTACTTCCCTGAACTGTAAAACTTCCCACACATTGCATACACAAAAAGGATAAGAGATATGATGGTCATGGTCAGGAAAGGAGGAAATTATTATAGGAAAGTTGGAGATCCTGTTGCCAACACCCCATCAAGGCAGTTGGAGGCTGCCAGTCTAGAAACCTCTGGATAACACCAGAGGGTAGCCCCAGTCAGAAATCCTCAGTTGCCCCAGGACTTCTTCCAGCCCCACGTGATGGCTAAGCCCTCTGTGAAAGGTCTAAAACAGAGGCTGAGAGCCTCAGAATGAAAGGACAGAGTTGGAGTCTGCTACCTTACTCACCATTTTGATGAATGTTGTACCTTGGTATCCCAGCCAAGCCTCCATTATGAAGTGGCTACACTGGAGTATATACCCTGGGGTTCATTGTCACACACTGAGAAAGAATTCAGTACACAGACACATGTGGGTAAGTTAAGGAATGGAAAGTTTAATAGACAGAAGAAAGGAGAGAGGAGAGCAGCTCCTTGTAAAAGAGAAACAGACATCTGAAAAAGGGGGAAGGTGGTGGACTGTGACAGATTTTATAGGTAGGCTGGAGAAGACAGTGTCTGGCTTATATAGGGCTCACACATTGGTTTGATTAGGTATGACATCTACATAGTGTGTGAGGAACGCTGGCCACCCACCCTAATCTTATGCAAATGGGCTTTCCAGTTGATTGGCACCACTTTCTCTGCTCCTTTACAGTACACATGGCTTACACAGAAGGGAAGATGGAGCTGCCATTTTGAAAATGTCTAGTCCTTAGTTCCTGCCAGCATTCACCCATGCAAGCTCCCAGCTTGCAGGCTGCTCTTTGTTGGAAAATGATTTGGGGCTGTTTTTCATTAAAAAGAAAAGTCTTACCAAGGACTCCTGTGCCCTTCCTATCTGCCTAAGTAATTCCTTCTTAACTCCTATATCAGTGTCACCCTAATACCAAAACAAGGAAAAGACATAACAAAAAGAAAACTACAGGCTAATATCACTGATTAATATAGATGCAAAAATCATCAACAAAATGCTAGCTAACCAAATCCAATAGCATATCAAAAATATAATCCACCATGATCAAGTGGGTTTCATACCAGGAATGCCAGGATGGTTCAACACACCCAAGTCAATAAATGTGATACACCACATAAACAGAATTAAAAACAAAAATCACATGATCATCTCAATAGATGTAGAAAAAGCATTTGACAAAATCCAGCATTGCTTTATGATTAAAATCTTCAGCAAAATCAGCATAGAAGGAACATACCTTAAGGTAATAAAAGCCATCTATGCCAAATTCATAGCCAACATTATTATGAATGGAGAAAAAAGCATTCCCCCTGAGAACTGGAAGAAGATAAGGATGCCCACTTTCACCACTTCTATTCAACACAGTACTGGAAGTCCTAGCCAGAGCAATCAGACAAGAGAAAGAAACAAAGGGCATCCAAATTGGTAAAGAGAAATTCAAACAGTCACTGTTCACAAATGATATGATCATATACCTAGAAAAGCCTAAAGACTCATCCAAGAAACTCCTACATCTGATAAATGAAATCAGTAAAATTTCAGGATACAAAATCAATGTACACAAATCAGTAGCCCTGCTATACACCAACAACGACCATGCAGAGAATCAAATAAAAAACTCAACCCCTTTTACAATAGCTGCAAAAAAAAAAAAAAACAAACAAAAAAACAAAAAAAGAAACTTAAAAATATACCTAACCAAGGAGATGAAAGACCTCTACAAGAAAAACTAGAAAACACTGCTGAAAGAAATCATAGATGACACAAACAAATGTACACACATCCCATGCTCATGATGGGTAGAATCAATATTGTGAAAATGACCATACTGCTGAAAGCAATATACAAATTCTACGCAACTGCTATCAAAACACCATCATTATTCTTCACAGAACTAGAGAAAACAATCCTAAAATTCATACAGAACTAAAATAGATCCCACACAGCCAAAGCAAGACTAAGCAAAAAGAACAAATCTGGAGGCATCACATTACCTGACTTCAAACTATACAAGGCTATAGTCACCAAAACAGCATGGTACTGTTATAAAAATAGGCACACAGACCAATGGAACAGAATAGAAAACCCAGAAATAAACCCAGGTACTTACAGCCAATGGATTTTTGACAAAGCAAACAAAAACATAAAGTGGGGAAAGGATATCTTTTTCAACAAATGGTGTTGGGATAATTGGCTAGCCACATGTAGAAGAATAAAACTGGATCCTCATCTCTCACCTTACACAAAAATCAACTCAAGATTGATCAAGGATTTAAACCTAAGACCTGAAACTTTCAGCAAGATAACACTGGAAAAACTCTTCTGGACATTGGCTTAGGGAAATACTTTATGACTAAGAACCCAAAAGTAAATGCAACAAAAACAAAAATAAATAAATGAGACCTAATCAAACTAAAAGGCTTCTGTACAGCAAAAGAAATAATCAGCAGAGTAAACCGACAACCCACAGGATGGGAGAAAATTTTTGCAAACTATGCATCTGACAAAGGACTAATATCCAGAATCTACAAGAAACTCAAATAAATCAGCAAAGGAAAACAAATAATCCCATCAAAAAGTGGACCAAGGACATGAATAGACAATTATCAAAATAATATACAAATGGCCAATAAACATATGAAAAAGTGTTCAACATCACTAATTATCAACGAAATGCAAATCAAAACCACAATGCAATATCACCTTACTCCAACAAGAATAGCCATAATTTAAAAAGAAAAGAAAAAAATAGATGTTGGCAGGGATGTGGTGAAAAGGGAACACTTTTACACTGCGGGAAATGTAAATATGACCACTATGGAAAACCGTATGAAGATTCCTTAAAGAACTAAAAGTAATAGAACTACCATTTGATCCAACAATCCCACTACTGGGTATCTACCCACAGGAAGAGAAGTCATTATACAAAACAGATACATACACAAGCATGTTTATAGCAGCACAATTGGCAATTGCAAAAATATGGAACCAGCCCAAATGCCTGTCAACCAACGAGTGGATAAATAAATTGTGATTTTATACACACACACACACATACACACACACACCATGGAATACTACTCAGCCATAAAAAGAAATGAAATAATGGCATTCACAGTGACCTGGATGAGATTGGAGACTATTATTCTAAGTGAAGTAACTCAGGAATGGAAAACCAAATGGTATATGCTCTCACTCATAAGTTGGAGCTAAGCTATGAGGATGCATAAGAATCATACAATGGACTTTGGGGACTTAGGGGAAAGTGTGGGAGGGGGATAAGAGATAAAAAACTACACATCAGGTACAGTGCACACTCCTTGGGTGATGGGTGCACCAAAATCTCAGAAATCACCACTAAAGAACTTATCCATGTAACCAAACACCACCTGTTCCCCAAAAACTATTGAAATAAAATATAATTTTAAAAGAACGTATGTTGTAGAAATGTGAGGAATATAGAACATATCAAAAATGACCAAGACAAAGTAAAACAACAACAAAAAAGAGTCTGGTACCTCCCTCCCCTCCCTCATGCCTCCTCTCCCCCCACATCATCTGCACATGCCAGCTCCCCTTCCCTTTCCACCATGAATGGAAGTTTCCTGAGGCCCTTATAGAAGTAGATGATGGTGCCATGCTTCCTATGCAGCCTGCAGAACCATGAGCCAAATAAACCTCTTTTCTTTATAAATTTCTCAGCCACAAGTATTCCTTTATAGCAACACAAATGGATTAAGACAGGCACCAAACCACAGATCCATGAATCTCAATGAACTCCAAGCAGGATAAAGAACAAAACATCTATATCTAGACATGTCATATTCAAACTGCAAAAAAATTAAAGACAGATATCTTGAAAGAAGCCAAAGGAAAATATACCCTTCTATACAGAAGAAACAATAAGAGTTATGTTGGACTTCTATTCAAAAACCATGCAAGCAAGAAGAGAGTGGAGTGAAATATTTAGCATTGAAAAAAAAAAAAAAAACCTAAAATTTTGTATTTAGGAAAATTATCCTTTAAAACTGAAGGAGAAATAAAGCTTTCTCCAACAAGAATTGAAGGAATTTGTCACCAGTAGAAATACCATTCAAGAAATGTTAAAAGAAATTCTTCAGAAAGAAGGAAAGTGCTGTATATCAGATACCTGCATCTATGTAAAGAAAGAGAAAGTATCATGAAAGGAACAAATAAACGTTATTTTTTTTAAAAAGTTGTTATGAACATTTGTATAAAAGTCTTTGTATGAACATATGCTTTTATTTTTCTTGGGTAAATATCTAGGAGTGGAATGGCTAGGTGTATCTTTAACTTTTTAAAAAACTGCCAAACTTGGTCGGGCGCGGTGGCTCAAGCCTGTAATCCCAGCACTTTGGGAGGCCGAGACGGGTGGATCACAAGGTCAGGAGATCCAGACCATCCTGGCTAACACAGTGAAACCCCATCTCTACTAAAAAAATATGAAAAACTAGCCAGGCAAGGTGGCGGGCGCCTGTAGTCCCAGTTACTTGGGAAGCTGAGGCAGGAGAATGGTGAATCCGGGAGGCAGAGCTTGCAGTGAACAGAGATCACGCCACTGCACTCCAGTCTTGGCGACAGAGGGAGACTCCGTCTCAAAAAAAAAAAAAAAAGAAAAAACTGCCAAACTTTCTTCAAAATGGTTATGCCATTTTACATCCAACCAGCAGTATATGAGGGTTCCAGTTGCTCCACCTCATCACCATCCCTTGGGTAGGTCATTTTCACTTTAGCCATTCAAGTAGGTATGTAGCATCTCACTGTAGTTTTAATTTATATTTCCCTAAAGACTAATGATGTTAAGCATCTTTTCATGTCCTTGTTATCCATATGCCTTCTCCAGAGACGTGTCTGTTCATGTTGTGCCTATTTTTATTGGGTTGTTTGTTTTCTTAAGATTCTGTCCCAGTCTGTCCCTTATCATTTCATTCTCCTAATAGTGTCTTTTAGAAAGCAACATTCTTAATTTCAATGAAGTCAAATTTAATAATTTTGTTTTATTTCATGAACCATGCTTTTAGTGTTGTGTATTTCTGTATATCCTCACCTGATCCAAAGTCAGATAGGAATAGCAAATTGTTTCAGGACCATTTGTTGGGAGAAAAAAACGTATGCTGTGTCCACTAAATTACCTCTGTGCTTTTTTCAAAAATCAGTTGACCATCTATATGTATGGCTCTTTCTAGATTCTTTGTTGTGTTTCATCAACCAGTATGTCTATCTTGACACCAGTACCACTCTGTTTTGATTACTGTAGCTTTATAAGTTTTGAGGTCAGATGGTATAAGTCCTCCAATGTTCTTTTTTTTTAAAGACACGTTAGCTCTTCTAAGTGCTTTGCATTTCCTTATGAATTTTAGAATCAGTATATCAATTTATTTTTTTAAAATGGAGATGGGGGTCTCACTATGTTGCCTAGTCTGGTCTTGAACTCCTGGGCTCAAACAATCCTCCTGCCTTGGCCTCCCAAAGTGCTAAGATGACAGTTGTGAGCCACCATGTCTGGTTAGTGTGTCAATTTCTACCAAAAAAAAAAAAGGTTTGCAAGAATTTTGAGAGGGGTTGCATTTGAATCTACAGGTCAATTTTGGGAGAAGTGACATCTTAACAATTTTGAGTCTTCTAATTCATGTTTCTCTTATTTATGTACTTCTTAATTTTTCTCAGCAATACTTTGTAGTTTTCAGCACTATTCTTAAACAACTTTTCTCATGCTAATATCTAAATATTTTCTATTTTATGCTATTTTAAGTGGCATTTTAATAATCATTTTTGTGAATTTTTATACAACTGCATTTCTGTATATTGATCTTGTATCCTGCAGTTATTAAACTCACTCTTTAACATTTTTTGTCAATTTCATAAGCTTTTCTATGTAGATGACCATGTTGTCTGTGAATAAAGAGTTTTTCTTCCTTCCCTATCCAATGATGGCCTTTTTTTTTTTTCTTGTCTGACTGTACTGGTTCCAGTTCAATGTTGAATAGAAATGGTAAACTGAAAATCCTTACCTTATTCTTTATTTTAGGGGACAAGTATTCACTTTCAGAACTAACTGTGGTGCTAGCTGCTAGTTTTTTGCAGACCTTAATCTAGTTAAGGAAGTTTCCTTCTATTCCCAGTTTGCTAAGAGTTTTTTTCCCTGCATCTACTGAGATTAAAATACACATGGGTTTTTTTCCCACTGTTGATATGTGAATTGATATTAATTTTCGAACGTTAACACAAACTTGCATTTCAAGGAAAAACTGCACTTTTTAATGTCATTTTAATATATTACTGGATTCAATTTGCTAACATGTTCTTAAGGATTTTTGCATCTATGTTCATGAGAAATATTGGTATAATACTTTCTTTTCTTGTAATATTTTTCTCTAGTTTTAGTATCAGAGCCATTCTGAATAATACAAAGTAGCACATAGAGTAGTACATATAATGAGTTAGAAATTTTCTGAAGAATTTTTGTGAAATTAATATGGTTTCTTTTTCTTTTTCTTTTTCTTTTCTTTTTTTTTTTTTTTTTTGTAACAGTCTCACTCTGTCGCCCAGGCTGCAGTGCAGTGGCATGATCTCGGCTCACTGCAACCTCTGCCTCCTGGGTTCAAGTGATTCTCCTACCTCAGCCTCCTGAGTAGCTGGGATTACAGGTGTGCACCACCACGCCTGGCTAATTTTTGTATTTTTAGTGGAAACAGGGTTTCACCATGTTGGCCAGGCTGGTCTCAAACTCCTGACCTCAGGTAATTCGCCTGCCTCGGCCTCCCAAAGTGCTGGGATTACAGGCGTGAGCCCCAGCGCCCAGCAGGTTTCTTCTTTAAATATTTTGAAAGATTCACCATTGTAGCCATCTGGACCTAAAGTTTTCTTTGTAGAAACTATTCATGTTATATTTTACATAAAAATTAGCTATTTTTCACTAACTTTTTAAATTGTTTGGCATAATGATCTTCAGAGAATTTGTGTCTGATTTTTGTACTTGTACTGTATTTATAGTAATAGCCTTTAATTCATTCCTAATATTATTCACTTAATTTTTCTCTCTTCCTTTTCCTGATCAATCAAGGCAAAAGTTTGTCAATGTTTTAGTCTTCTAAATTATCAGATTATGATTTTGTCAATCATCTATTTTTATTGCTTCATAATGCATTAGTCTATAATTTTGTCCCTATTTCTTTTTCTCTGATTTGAGTTTACAGTGCTGCTGTCTTGTAGCTCCTTCAGCTAAAGACTTAGCTAATTTATCTTTATCTTGGTTTTGTCTAATAAATGTGCTCAGGGATGTAAATTTTCTTTAAGTACTCCTTTAGTTTTAAAATGTAGTGCTTTTGTTGTTGCTGATTTCTAAATATTTTTATAATTTCTATTGTTTTTTTCTCTTGAACACATGAATTATTTAGATTTATCACAATTTTCTAAACCAAAAAAGGGTGGCTATATTTTAATTATTAATTTCTAAGTTGACTGCATTCCTCTCTAACAACATCACTGTCAAAATGGTTATACAACCTAAATTCTCTCCTTGATCAAATGCAGTATCTTCCACCCTCTTCTCAGGACCACTATTTTCATCTTTAAATGCAAGCTGTATTTCATATCTCTTTTTATCTAGAAGCAATTCAATTCGTACTATCATGTCAAGTAAGATAGATGAGCATCATTAAAGCCATTGTGGGTGCTAATATAATAATATTCTAACACTAAATTATTTCATATTTTGGTCTAGTTTTAGTACTGGAGTAGTTCTGAGTAGTACAGAGTAGTACCTTTAGTGAGCTAGGAGGTATTCCTCCCCTTTAATTTGCTGGAAGTTTGTTTTTTTAATCTACTCTATGTTCACTTACTAAACAGCAGTGAAGAGAATGTCTCCCTTTTGAGTATTGTCGATATTCTTCTCAAAAGCTATTATCCCACTTCCTTACCCTTGCTAGCAGTGCCCACCTCCAAGATAGGGGCTGGATATGCTGGATGTCTACTTTCCCAACCTTACAGTAGGGCATGGTCCATAGATCCTGGGGGAACTCGGCTGTGAGAATCTTGGAGTGATTTCCCTGCTAATAAATAATCTAGTGAGGCATGGGAAGAGATACCACCTCCTTGACCAAACCTTGTTGTAACTACATGTGACACCCAAACTGCAGCATTCACACTGCCTCGATTAGAGACTGACTTAAGGACCAGACCAGCGAGGCCAAAGCAGAAGGGGACCTTTATGGCAATGTGCACCACAGGATCCCCTGCAACAGCCTACTTCCAGGCTTCCTGTGTAAGAAAGGCATCCTGTGACTACTCCTCCCCTCCTATGTTTATTAAAGATTACAGTAAACACCTAGGGCAATGCTGGCAAACTATGGTTATAAAACCATGTCTAGAGAACTGTGACAAAATCATGATCTCAAACCTCAGGATGGGATGCATCTTAAGCTTCAAGGAGAGGGGGAGTCAACCCAGTCTGCAGGGATGCCTTAATTTCAGTAGTTTAACTTTGTTAGTGCTATTCCTTTAGTCCAACACAGACATCGATAGGATGAGCACCATTAAGTTTTATCCTTGTCAGGATGGAGCAGTAAATGCAAAAACTGCCTCCTCTGATTCTAAGGGGAGGGCATCCTATCAAGGAGAGGGGGCCGAGGAGTGCAGGCCCCCAGTGGTGACCACCGTGAGGTGGCACGAGAGGCATCAGATGGAGCTCGCAGGAACAGGAGTCTGCCAGATTCCTACTTTTCCAAAACCAGTAAAGGAAATTGACTCCAAAAGAGAACATGACTGATAAAAAATAGTCCTTCGAGTAAATAAAGTAGCAATGAAGGCTTTCTCCACTCCAAACATACTCAGTTGTTTCAACCATTCCCAATACACATCAATTTCTAGACCCTTCACTCCTGGTACCTCTCCCTGAGTGCAGAGTGAGGTGCTTCTCCTGCCTAACTCCTGAATGGGCACAGCATAGCCCCTGCTAACACACTGTCCTGTTGCTCAATGTTTACTTGTCTCTCTTGCCCTCTAGTTCTTTCTCATTTGTAGATCACTGATATCTTCGAGAATGGAGCGAAAATTAGGGAGACCGCTACAGAGAAAAAAAAAAAAAAAAACTTTCACATACAGCTACAGGAGATAAGCAAACTTCCTGATGTCTACCTGTGGACTCTAAATTAAAAACCATACTCTGAACTGTAGCTTTCTTTTAGGGATTTTTTTTTCTTCTTATCCCACCACCTATGACTACAGGCAGGCCAGTTGCATGGTTAGGCAAAATGGATGAATTCATTAATTAATGAGTTAAATAATGAATTGTGGTGTGGCCTGACCAGTGCATCATAGGTTGAAAATGCAGTCTAAGCCTTGTTTTGACAGTATTATCACACTGTCTCATCCCAAGACTTATTTTTATTGTGATAAAAATATATATAATAAAATGTACCATTTTAATCATTTTAAGTATACTATTCAATGGCGTTGAATACATTTACAATGTTACACAACACCACAACCTGTAGAACTTGTTCAACATCCCAAACTGACTTTCTGTGCCCATTAAGCAATAAATCCCTATCCATCACCTCCCACCAGCCCTTGGCAACCACCATTTTACTTTCTGTCTCTTATGACGTTCACTGCTCTAAGTACACCACATAAGAGTAGTCATACAGTATTTGTTCTGTGTCTGGCTTATTTCACTTAGCATAATTTCCTCAAGGTTCATCCATATAATGGCATGTATTTGAATCTCATACTGAATAGTATTTACTATGGGTACACTCCACATTTTGTTTATCCATTCATCTGTTGATATCCACATACTGATTGGTTGCACCTTTCAGATATATTGTGTGAATAATGCTATGAACATGGATGCACAAATATCTCTTTAAGTCCCTACTTTCAGTTCTTTTGGGTATATATATCCAGAGGTGGAACTGCTGGACCATATAGTAATTCTAGATTTAATTCTTTTTAAGACTTACCATACACTGTTTTCCACAGAGGTGGCACATCCCTGCCAACAATGCAGAAAGGTGCCAATTTCTCCGTATCCTTACCAATGATTTTCTGGGTTGTCTTTTTCATAGCAATCCTAATGGGTATGAAGTGGTGTCTCATGCTTTCAATTAGCATATTTTAATTAGTGTATGTTGAGCACCTTTTCATGTACTTATTGGCCATTCGTATATCTTCTTGGGGAAAATATCTATTCAGGTCCTTTGCTCATTTCTGAATTAGGTTGTTTGTTTTTTCTGTTGTTGAGTTTTAGGGTTTCCTTATGCATACCAAATATTAATCCCTTACCAGATCAATGATATGCAAATGTTTCTCACATTCTGTATGATGCCTTTTCACTTTGTTGACAGTGTCCTTTGATACACAAAGTTCTTGATTTTGATAAAGTCCAATTTATTTATTTTTTCTTTTGTCAGTAGTAAAACACTAGTGTCATATCCAAGAAATCATTCCCAAATCCTGTGCCATGAAGTTTTTCTCTATGTTTTCACCTAGGAATTTTATAAGTTTAGATTTTACATTTAGGTATTTGATCCATTTTTGTAATATAGTATAGAGTAAGAATCAAAATTCATTCATTTGTATGTGGATATTCAGTTTCCAAATATCATTTGTTGAAAAGACTATCCTTTCTCCATTGAATGGTCACTCTTGTCAAAAATCAATTGACCATGTATGCAAAGGTTTATTTCTGGGCACTCTATTCTATTCCATTGGCCTATATGTCTGTCTTTATGCTAGAATCACACTGGTTTGTTTTTGTTTTTGTTTTTGTCTTTTGTTTTGGAGACAAAGTCTCATTCTGTCACCCAAGCTGGAGTACAGTGGCTTGATCTTGACTCACTGGATTCACTGTGACCTCCGACTCCTGGGTTCAAGCACTCCTCCCACCTCAGCATCTCGAGTAGCTGGGATTACAGGCATGTGCCATCATGCCCAGCTAATTTTTGTATTTTTGGTAGAGATAGGGTTTTACCATGCTGGCCAGGTTAATCTCAAACTCCTGGCCTCAAGCAATCCACCCAACTAGGCCTCCCAAAGTGCTGGGATTATAGGTGTGAGCCACTGCACCTGGCCAGAACAACTGTTTTGATTACTGAAACTTTACAGTAAGTCTTGAAATCAGGAAGTCAGTATCCTCCAACTTTGTTCTTTTTCAGTACCGTTTCCAATATTTGGGACCCTTAATATTACTTAAGAATTTTAGGATGAATTTTTGTATTTTGGCAAAAAAATCATTGGAACTTTGATAGGAATTGCATTGATTCTGTGGATTGCTTTGAGTAGAACTGACAACTTAACAATATTAAGTCTTCCTATCAATGAACCTGGGATGTCTTTCCATTTTTTTATACTTTCTTTAATTTCATTCAGCAATGCTTCGTAGTTTTCCATGTACAATTATTTAGCCTCCTGTTTTCTAAATTCCCACTTCAGATTTTTCATTGTCACTATAGAGAAATGCAACTGCTTTTTGCATGTTGACTTTGTATCCAGCTGCTGAATTCATTTATTAGTTCTAACAGTTTGCTTTGGTTTATCTTTGTTTGTTCTTGTGGGGATGGGGGGAGTTGGTGTAGAATTGTTAGAATTTTCTAAATATAGGATTGTGTCATCTGCAAACAGAAATAATTTTACTTATTCTTTTCTAATTTGTATGCCTCTTATTTCTTTTTCTTGCCTAATTGCTTCAGCTAGAATTTCCAATATTATGTTGA
Organism: Papio anubis; assembly: GCF_008728515.1. NCBI lineage: Eukaryota > Metazoa > Chordata > Mammalia > Primates > Cercopithecidae > Papio > Papio anubis. Next base: position 43,732,403 of record NC_044983.1, on the reverse strand, counting down.
ACACAAGTAACAAAAGCAGGCATCCTTGTCTTATTTCTGATCTTAGAGGAATTGCTTTTAGTCTGAGTATAGTATAGCTATTGAGTATAGCCACAGCTGTGGATTTCTCATATAAGAGCTTTATTATATTGAGGTAGTTTCTATTCCTAGTTTGCTGGGGGTTCTTATCATGAAAAGGTATTGGATTTTCTCAAATACTTTTTCTGCATCAATTGAGATGATCATGGATTTTCCCTTTATTGTTTTAATGTGGTATATTGCATTGATTTTTATATGTAGAACCATCCTTGTATTCCAAGAATCAATCTAACTTGGTCATGATGTATAATCCTTTAAATATGTTGCTGAATCCAGTTTCCTAATTTTTTTTGAGGATTTTTGTATTGGTATTCACAAAGGATATTGGTCTATGGTTTTCTTGTACTGTCTTTGTCTGACTTTGGTGTCAATATAGTGCTGGCCTCATAGAATGAGTCATTAAGTGTTCCCTTCTCTTCATTTTTTTGGAAGCATTTGATAAATATTGGTGCTAGTTCTTTAAGTGGTAGAACTCATCAATTAAGATATCTGTATTCATCCATTTGTGCTGCTATAGCAAAATATCTGAAACTGGGTCATTTATACAGAAGATAAATTTATTTCTCACAGTTCTGGAGACTAGGAAGTTCAAAATCAAGGTGCCAGTAAGTCTGGTGTCTGGTGAGGGTCCGGTCTCTGTTTCCAAGATGGTGCTTTGAATGCTGCATCCTCAAGAAGGGAGGAAACGTGTGTGTCTTTATATGACAGAAGGCAAAAGGGCCAAAAGAGATTAACTCCCTCCATCAAGGTCCTTTATAATAGCATTAATCTATTCATGAGGGCAGAGCCATCATGACTGAAACACATCACAAGAGACCCCACCTCCCAACACTGTTGCACTGGGAATTAAGTTTCCAATACATGAATTTGGGGGGGATACATTTACACCATAACAACATCTGATCCTGGACTTTTATTTGTTGGAAGATTTTTGATTACTGATTGCTGACTCAATCTTCTTGCTAGTTATAGGTCTACTCAAATGTTCTGTTTATTAGTGATTCAGTCTTAGTAAGTTTTGTGTATCTAGAAACTTGTCTATTTCACTTAGGTTACCGAATTTGTTGGGATACAATTGTTTATAGTACTCCCTAATAATCCTTTTTATTTCTGTAAATCAGTTGTAATGTCCTCTCTTTCATTTCTAGTTTTGGTTATTTAAGTGTTCTTTTTTTCTTAGTCAGTATAGCTGAAGGTTTATCAATTTTCTTGATCTTTTTGAGAACTTACTTTTTGTTTCATTAATTTTCTTTATTGTTTTTCTATTCTTTGCTTTATTTATCTCTGTTCTAATCTTTCTTATTTCCCTAGTTATGCTAGTTTTAGACTTAGTTTGTTCTTCTGTTTCTAGTTCCTTAAGGTATAAATGTAAGTTATTAATTTGATCATTTTTTAAAATTCTTTTTTCTTCTTTTTTTTTTTTTTTTTTTTTTGAGACGGAGTCTCGCGCTGTGTCACCCAGGCTGGAGTGCAGTGGCGTGATCTCGGCTCACTGCAAGCTCCGCCTCCCAGGTTCAGGCCATTCTCCTGCCTCAGCCTCCGAGTAGCTGGGACTACAGGCGCCCGCAACCACGCCCGGCTAGTTTTTTGTATTTTTAGTAGAGACGGGGTTTCACCATGTTAGCCAGGATGGTCTCGATCTCCTGACCTCGTGATCCGCCCGCCTCGGCCTCCCAAAGTGCTGGGATTACAGGCTTGAGCCACCGCGCCCGGCCTAAAATTCTTTTTTCTTTGTCTTTGACGGATTGGGTTGATTTGAAAGCCTTGTCTTTGAGATCTGTAGTTCTTTCTTCTGCTTGTTTGATTCTATTGCTGAAACTTTCCAGTGTATTTTGCATTTCTCTAAGTGTGTCCTTGATTTCCAGATGTTATGATTGTTTTTATTTATGCTATCTATTTCACTGAAGATTTTTCCTTTCATATCCTGTATCATGTCTTTTATTTCTTTAAGTTGGAGATCACCTTTCTCTGTTGCCTCCTGGATTAGCTTAATAATCAACCTTCTGAATTCATTTTCTGACAATTCAGATATTTTGTCTTCATTCGGATCCATTGCTGGTGAGCTGATGTGACCTCTTGAGGGTACTAAAGAACCTTTTTTTGTCATATTACCAGAATTGTTTTTCTGTTCCTTCTCATTTGGATAGACTATGTCAGAGGTAAGATCTGGGACACAAGGACTGCTGTTCAGATTCTCTTGTCCCACAGAGTGCTTCCTTAATGTGTTCTCCCCCTTTTTCTAGGGATAGGGCTTCCTGAGAGTCAGACTGCAGTGATTGTTTTTGCTCTTCTGGGTTTAGCCAGCCAGCAGAACTACTGGGCTCCAGGCTAGTACTGGGGAGTGTCTGCAAAGAGTCCTGTGATGTAATTTGTCTTCAGATCTCTCAGCCGTGGATACCAGCATCTGCTCCATTGGAGGTAGCAAGGGAGTGAATTGGACTCTGTCAGAGTTCTTGCTTGTAGTTTTGTTTAGTGTGCTGGTTTTCTCAAATGCTGGTTATGCTAGCAGTAAAGTTGTCACATGGACAGACTCACAACCTCTGGATGGTCAGGATATTACAGGCATTCTAAACACAGAACATGCAATTGCTCTATGTGCACTTGAGAAAAAATGTATAATTTGCTGTTGTTGGGTGGAATGACCTGTATATGTCTGTTAGGTCTAATTGGTTTATAGTACTGTTCAAGTCTATGTCCTTATTTGCCTTATGTCTTATGGTTCCGTTTACAATCAAAAGCAGAGTATGAAAGTCTGTAACCATAATTGTAAATTTGTTTACTATTCCCTTCAGTTTTGCTCTGTAGGGCTCTGATGTTGGCATAAAAATGTTCAGAATTTTATATCTTCTTGATAATTGAGTCTCTTATCAATACTAATGTCCTTCTTTGTCCCTTTTAACAGTTTTTTACTTAGAGTTTATTTGATCTCCTATTAGTATAACTACCCAGTTTCTTGTTGCTTTCAATTTACATGGAATATCTTTTTCCACTCTTTCACTTTCAACCTGTTGTGTCTTTAGATCTAAAATGAGTCTCATGTACATAACGTGTGATTGGATCATGTTTCTAAATCTAGTCTGCTGATCTCTGCCTTTTGATTAGAGACTTTAATTCACTTAAAGTAACTATTTTTTTAAAAAAGAAGACTAATTCTGCCATTTTTCTGTTTGTTTTCTATATCTTATACCATATTTTGGCTCCCATTTCCTTCATTACTGCTTTCTTTTGTGTTTAGTTGTTTGTTTTGTTTTGTTTTTGGAGTGATACATGTTGATTACCATCTCACTGCCTTTTGTGTATATACTATAGATAATTTCTTTGTGGTTACTATGCAGATTACGTTAACGTTATGACAATCAAATCTGAATTGACATCAACTTAACTTCAATCATGTATGCAAACTCTACTTCCATACAGTTCTATCTCCCACTTGATGTTATTGATGTCACTTATTACATCTTTATACATTGTGTGCCAAAAAACACAGATTGTTAACTATTTTTATGGATTTATCTTTTAAATCCTATAGACAATAAAAGGTGGAGCTACAAATGAAAATTATAATAATACTGGCTTTTATATTTTCTTTTGCATTTACCTTTAATGGAAATCTTTATATCTTTATATGACTATTAGTTACTGTCTAGCATCTTTTCATTGCAACCTGGGAGATTTCCTTTAGCATTTTTGGCTCCGTGGTGGGGGGCAAGTCTGGTAGTAATAAACTTCTTTTGTTTGACTTCCCATTTCTGTTAATAAATTTCCCATTTCTGGAAATGTCTTAATTTCACCTTCATTTTTTGAAGGACAGTTTCATGAGATATAGAATCCTTGCTTGACAGTTTTACTTTCAGCACTTTAATATATCATTCCACTGCCTTCTGGATGCCGGCATTCTGCTAAGCAACAGACTGATAATCTTACTGAGGATACCTTACATGTAATAAGTTGCTTTTCTTTTACAGCTTTTAAGATTCTCTCTTTGTCTTCAGCTTTTGACAGTTTGGTTATAAGGTGTTTACACGTGGGTCTCTGAGTTATTCTACTTGGATTTTGTTGAGCTTCTTTTATTTTTATACTCATGGCTTTCCTTTTCAGCCATTATTTTTCAAATAATCTTTCTGCACCATTCTCATGTCTCCTTCTCAAATTCCCATAATGCATATGTTGGTTGGCTTTATGGTTTCCCACAAATCTCTTCAGTTCTCTTTGCTTTTCTTTCCTAGTTTTTCTGTTTCTCAGACCCAATAATTTTAACTGTCTTATCTTCAAGTTTACTGATTCTTTCTTCCACCTGATCAAATCTGCTACTAAACCCTTCTGGTAAACTTTTCATTCTAGTTATTGTACTTTTCACCTCCAGTATTTCTGCTTGGTCCTTTTTGTAATTTCTATCTCTTTGTTGATATTCTCATTTTATTGACATTTAGTATTCTTGATTTCCTTTAGTTCTTTGTCTATTTGTCTATGTTTTCTTTTAGGTCTTTTTTTTTTTTTAAACAGAGCAAGACTCTGTCCCTAAACTGGAGTGCAGTGGCGTGATCTCGGCTCACTGCAACCTCTCCCTGATTTAAGTGATTCTCCTGCCTCAGCCTCCTGAGTAGCTGGAACTACAGGCGTGTACCACCATGCCCAGCTAATTTTTGTATTTTTAGTAGAAACGGGGTTTCACCATGTTGGCCAGGATTGTCTTGCTCTCTTGACCTCATGATTCACCCACCTCAGCCTCCCAAAGTGCTGGGATTACAGGGTGAGTCACCATGCCCAGCCTCCGTTAGGTCTTTGAGTATGTTTAGGACAGTTGTTTTAAAGTGTTTGTCTAGTAAGTAAAATGTTTTAGATTCCTCAGGGACAGTTTCTGTCCATTTATTTTGTTCCTTTGATGTGCCATATTTTCCTGTTTCTTTGCATGCTTTGTGATTATTTTTTCTTGAAAATTGGGCTTTTAAGTATTATAGTGTGGATTATAGTGTGAGATCTTTGAAAATCAGATTGTCCTCCTTCTCTAGGGGTTGTTAATTTGTTGGTTGGTTAGTTGATTGTTGAAGGCTATAATCGTCCAGTAGTTTTGAGACTTGCCTAAACTATTTTTGCAAAGACTAGTCTTTTTCACATGTAATCACTGATGTTTCTGTCCTTCTAGCTTGTGTTCAGCTAATGTTTTGGCAGAGATTTCCCTGAATACCAAGATCTCTCCCCACCTTTGCAGGTTGGCTCTGTGCTAGGGAGCCTTCAACACTTACTTAGGCTTTCTCTCAGTCTAGGAATCAGCACAAGGCAAAAGCTTAATGTCTTCTCAGGTCTTTTCTGAGTATGTGCCTTGCCTGGATGTGTGTGGCTTGCTAAATTGTGCCATACACAGGACTGCTTTTGAATGCCTTAATTTCCAGTCTAGTCCCAGCTTCTCCCTCAGGCTTTAAATTGCCTGCTATGTGTCTGCCTCCATAATCTCTTGCCCCAAGAATCGGTGGATCAGTAGTTGCCTTACAGTGGTTATGAGCAGTGTCCACAGCTTTTCCCACCTGACTTCTAAGTTAGGAAAAACAGAGATGAATGCTTCATGTTAGCCCTTCAGTTATTTCCCCAGGTGGTTTGGAACAGACATACACAATAATTTACCAATAAAATCTGCCTCTGCTCCCTCCAGTTTAAAGGACAAAACTGGGAACTGGCCTGCTGCTGTTTTAAGACCAAGACTGCTACCACACCAGGGAAAGAGTGAGGCAAGAATGAGAAAAACATCACAAAACTCTCTGACCATTTTGAAGATGGCTTTTTCTTGATTGGGCATCTGTTTGGTTGACATAAATCTCTGACTCTTTTCCAAAGCTCTGACAAAGTTAGTTGAAGCAGTTTTGGCTTTTAATGGTTTCTGTAGGGGAATGAGCAGTTGGAGCTTCCTAGTCTATCACTTTGCTAACATCACTCTACCCCCAGTTCTTTTATGTTATTTCACTGTTTTTATTAGCAATTTTGGAACTTCTTCTAATGTAATGGTCTTTTGAACCTAAGTGCAGAAATCTACAAATTAACTCATATTAGTTAGCCTATTGGATTTTCCTCACTGTAGCTTTTGGATGATCTCATCCAACATGTTCTATATCTCCACCAGTTTCCTCTCAGCTACATCCAGTAAGCAAACCTTCCACTGTTCTCTAATTCTCTAAGTTTTAAAAGAATAGCATAGGCCGGGCGCGGTGGCTCAAGCCTGTAATCCCAGCACTTTGGGAGGCCAAGACGGGCGGATCACGAGGTCAGGAGATCGAGACCATCCTGGCAAACATGGTGAAACCCCGTCTCTACTAAAAAATACAAAAAACTAGCCGGGCGAGGTGGCGGGCGCCTGTAGTCCTAGCTACTCGGGAGGCTGAGGCAGGAGAATGGCCTAAACCCGGGAGGCAGAGCTTGCAGTGAGCTGAGATCTGGCCACTGCACTCTAGCCTGGGGGACAGAGCAAGACTCCATCTCAAAAAAAATAAAAAAAATAAAAAATAAATAAAAGAATAGCATAATCAAGTGTTATGTCAGTCTTCTCTGTCCTGTCTTCTTAATGTTCTTACTAACATCTATTCCATAATCAAAACCCTGCATCATAGCTATTTTTGTTTTTAATGAATCATAAACTAAGGTTCCCAGCTATGAAGCCTCCTTTGAGGGCACAGCCAACAGATATCTAGCAGCTTTCCAGATACCAGAATCACTAAGAGTCAAAGAAGATCATTATTGATGGCTTTTAAGTATCACAGGTTCATTCATTCCTCCAAATTTAATTACAAGAAAGAATTTGTCTCCCACTTGAACTTTTTTAAGTAAAATTTTACTTGTGGTGGTGAAAACCAGGGAATGGCTTATTAGAAAGAGCAAAGGCTTTGAAATCAAGCAGTATTCAAATATTGATGTTAGCACTTACTAATTAAGCAAGTTACTTAATCTGTAGAACTCCATTTTCTCATCTGAAAAAAAAAATGGAGAAAACAGCCATTTCCTTGCAGGAATACTGTGAAAATTAAATAAGATAACACACACAAAGTCCTAATACCAAATAAAAAGTTCCCTTTACTGGACAAAAAAAAAAGAACATAACCTAAATTATGAAATGTTTTCCCAAAGCTATTAATTTTAGCAATTTAATTAAAGTATTACATGGATGCCAAGCTGCTAGGTTCATCTGCTTTCCCATTTCCATACTCTGTAACATCATATAAATGTGATGGGGCCAAACCAGACAGGTCTAGGGGGCAAAACGTCTAGGGTAGTTTTGGAAAACAGATGGGAGATCCCACCTGGGAGATACGTGCATGAAAGTTCAAGAAGCTTCCAAAGAAAGATGTCTTTGTAAGGGAAGAGACAGTCAAGGGCCACAGATATAGCCAATCCAGAGAGTACAAGTCAAAGCGTAAGGGTTTCTTTGGGCACAGCACAATGGGATATGCTGCTCCACCCAGCTTCCCGGACTCGTGCCTGAATCCTATGGAGAGAGACATGCAATAAACAGCAAGTAAAAATAAAACCATGGCACCTGATTCCCTCAGGACATGGAGAGCACAAGTCTGTCTCTTTTATACTCGAGATAACAATAACATAATTAGGCGAGAGTCAAGGAAAGAAATTCCTGTAGAATCCACAGCGTAGGACCTAGACTAGGCAAGAGGGGTCGCTGCACTGGAGCCCCCCACCCCACTCATCGCAAACAACAAGCCAAAAAAGTATGCCATCCTGGAAGACACTTCTTTCACTCATTGCCCAGGTCTGGACACCACACTGGCACAATTTCAGCCTGACCGCAGCCTCCATCTCCCAAGGACACAGCAATTCTCCGGTCCCAGGCTACCAAGTAGATGGCATTACAGGCGTGCACCAACACACCTCAACACAAAAGGTGGCTGTGTCCAAACACTATAAAAGTTTGCCTGTTGTACCACCACTAACCCACAAAGCTGGAGCCAACACTGCTTGTGCATGCAGGGAGGAATCGACCTAGGAGAAGTGCATGGGATGTGACAGAAAGGAGCCAAAACGCCCAGCCTATTCACATAATTTTCATTTGAAAAGTTAATATTCACCTTTGACAATCTGTGTTCCTCAGCATAAATGCAACAAATTCTTCCATAACCACGTATCAGTTCTCAGCAGCACTCCATATTGCCAAGAGTTCATTTTCTTGCTTTTCTTGATTTGCCGATTCCTGGTTCCTGAGGGAGCCACATATCAGTGCAGTATTCACCACAGTTGCTGAGAAACCACATGGCGACTGAGAAATATTTTGCAACATTAAACAATTTCTATTACTCTTAAATCTATATATGTTGATCTAGCATCAAATGTAGAAAACATAATATCAATTATTTACATTGGCATCTATATAAATATTAAATGCTAGAACTGTAAGTTGTTTTATGTTTACAAAAAAATTAAAATTATATGAAATATATAGTCATGCACCACATAACATTTTGGTCAACAATGTACTGGTCCCATACGATTATAATAGTATGTTTTTACTGTTCCTTTTCTATGTTTAGATACACAAACACTTACCATCATGTGACAAATTGCCCAAGTTACAATTGCCTACGGTATTCATTACAGTCACATACTGTGCCGGAGCCTAGGTGTGTAGTAGACTACACCGCCCAGGTCTGTGGAAGTGCACTCTGTGATGTTCACACTATGACGAAATCACCTAACAACACTTTCCTCAGTATATAGCCCGGTCATTAAGCCACACACAAAGCCAGAGCAGAAAACCAGGAAATGACAGACATCAGGTAATTCAAAGAATCAGTCCCCAAGGACATGTGAGACAGCCTCTAGAGACTCCCAGAAACAGCTGGGAGACATTTAAGGACGAACTAGAATTCCTAAATTAAGTGTGGAGACATACCATGAACAATATTGAGCTTCTCTCTTTGTGGCCTTGTTCCTACCCAAAGACCATGCAGTCTGGAAAAAAAAAAAAAAACTTGGATTGCATAAAGAAACAGAAAAGTCCCCCATCTGAAACTTCCAAAATAATATGCTTTGCAAACATTTAAACATATCTTAATTCTGCTGTAATAAGCAACTTAGTTTTTAGATAACCACAAAGTGAAACCCATTAGAAAACCAACTTAGCTGAGCTACACAAACTACAAGAAACGAAGCTGTAAGAATAAACTATGAAAAGCAAGAGATGACTAAAGTTTTTGGGATCTTTGCAGCAAAAATAACCAAATATATAGTATTTACATAAGTGAATTACCTGTACATCTTCTCCATCTACAGGTAATCAATCGTTTCAAATACAAAGCAAACCCAGAATGAACTCCTGGGAATTATTTATGTAAGACTCAATAGCTGATGGGGTAAAAATGACAGTTTACAGGAAGCCCAAATAAAACTCAATAAACCATCCAAAGCAAGACATCCTGTGGGTAGCGGGTAGGCAAACATTCCCACCGCAAGAACTCTGGCTTCAATGGCTGCTATAAGACAAGCGTAAGCCCAGAGCTGAAGGCAAGCACAGGACCGCCCTGTGCCCATGCAGCTCATGATTTTTAAGAGCCCACAGCATCTGGAGGGCAAGCAAGCACCCATATCATTAACCACAGAACACGCAGTCCCTCTTTGTGCCATGTGCACGCCTATTAGTCTGAACTGTTTGGGAAGCCAGTGCTCTAGATGACCTAGACTGACCATGGAATATTCTGTTCAGGACAAAATGTCACCTAGGAATCGACTCTTTCTGATTAAGACCTAACTGTGCTGAAAGTGCTCTAAAACGGTCAATAGACAAGCTCGATAATACACACAGCTTGGCTTTCTCAGATATCTGACTCCTACAGAGATGAATCCCCATGAGCATTCCCTGCTGGGCCTTTTCTGCTCATGCGTTTTCATTCCCTCTAGGGTCTAAGAAACATGGGCAACTGCAAATTATTAGGTGATTGTAATTCTATGGGAAATAATTTTGTCCAACATTGGAGGATTACTGCTCCCAGTGAATTCAGGAAGTTGCTTCTTTATTACATCTCTGACTTCAGAACTCAGTGATTTTTAAATGATATCTTTGAAGCTAAGCAACCATAAAAACCACTCATGGAGCATTTTCATAGGGAAGTAGCTCAAATCTTAAGGTTAAAAGGATATCAAATTTATATGCAAAACTATGTAACCAGAAAGAAGGGAGAGAGGGAGGAAGGAGAGGAGGGGACAGTGCTAGGGACTTAAGGAGGAAGGATTATGATGTACAATGTGGGATAAAGCAAATATTTCACAAGAATAAAAATTCCATTAAAATGGCATATAAAGTTACAGATGGCAGAATCTGGCAGGTTTGGGGGTTTTTTTAAAGGCATTCTGAATAATAAAGACTTGAAAAGGATGGAGACTCCATTTTAAGTACATTAAAATGGAGTCCAGGCCTGAACAATCCCTGAACAGACAAAGTCAATCAGGTCTCATGAGTGGCCCCAACCTGGCTTCGTCTGCAAACATAAGCAAAACTTAACTTGAGCTGTTTCTTATAAATGGATATCCCCACTCCCGCCTGCGTGGCTGCTCCCAAGTCAGCGGGAACGCGCGGGAGCTGCGGGAGGTGCACTTACCAGGGAGCAAAGCTACGACGACGACGGCGACAACCCTGGCAGCTCCTTGCTGCAGCCGAGGCTGACTGGGCCCCTGACATTCGCTGGCCGGCAGCCAGTCACAGCCCCGCGCCATGTTTTCAGAGACTGGATTTCTGTCTAATAAAAATAGAATTGGCGCCAAACCAATTGGTTAAACGTTACAGAGATTGTCCAGCATTTTGTTTAAAGTTTTCCTAGTCCGTTTTCTTAAAGAAGTATGTACTTTAGCCATTGACTTGGGTCTACCTTTTATGACTTTTTCGTATATTATATTTTTAATCACTGCATTGCTAAGTGGGAATTATTGTCTTTGGAGGGTGAATGCAGGGTTGAGATAACTTCTCGAAGCTGGCTGTGAAAATTCACGTGCTATGCAACTGAAAAGGAATTATTACTTTACCTGGAATCCTGACACTCTCAGCCCTCAGTTTGAACTCTATTAGTTGCATATTTATGTGCCATTTACAGTAAATCCTCTGGGTTTGATCGCCCAATATTCCAAATTTTGAACACCCACTGCATGCCCTCTCAGCCCACAGGAATTTCAAATGCCTTCTGTCTTTTGTTGCTGCCTTAATTAAAAAGAAAGGAAAAGAAAACTGGCCTAGCTTTGAGGTAACCATAAATATACAAGGCATTTCTTAAAGGGATTAAAAGATGAAGATCAGTGAAGAAAAGCTTTTCCCTTATATGTTCTGGAACTGGAAGGCGGAGAGAAGTCTGGGAATCAGAGAAGCGCCCGGAGATTCAAGACCCCCCAAGCCCCACACAAGGCTGCCCTCCTTCTCATCTGCAGAACAAGGTCCCCCGAGGAAGGCCACTGCCCTGCTCGCTGCTCAGCTCGGAGACTCTTCTGTTTGCCTGAAATCCCACACAGGGGTAATCACAGGATTCTAGAATTTCCCAACCCAACTCCTTGGCCTCCAAGGCGGGGAAACTGAGGGCAGCAAGTGGAGAAGGTGCCCTGGGACAGGGCTGGGTGGGTGTGCTCCCCTAAGGTGCTCCCCCCGACACAGTCTCCTCCCTGCCTTGTATTCTTCTGCCCTAGGCAAGTTCATTTTCTATGACAAGTGAGAGAAGTCTCTCTGAGATGGAGGAGGGACACTGATGATGAATTGAGACAGTCTTGGTATACCGGCTTAGCTCACCCTGAGCACACTTCAAAGGCCCCTGCTTTCTACACTGCATACACTGGTGTTCAACCCCAGGCCAGGGAGGCCCAGGCTTGGGATGCCTTCCTTGGGAGTGTGGCTGTCTCTTGCCCATTCTATTAGTTGACCTTGGTTTTATTCTCCTTCAAAGGGCTGGTCAAGGTTATTTGTCACAAGACATTTTCAAGGTTCCTCACAACATTGTTCTTCAAACAGTTTTCTAAAAGATCCAGAACCCTACCACTGAGAATTGCAACTTCCTAGAAAACTCCTAACATCCTGCTAAACTTTCAAGGTAGCAGGTTATAGTCTCTAGCCATCTTCAAGTAATTTTACATACACACACACACACACACACACACACACACACAGAGCCCTCAAACATACCCAGATGTACAACTACTTCTGCATTCCCATGCAATAGGAGAGTCCCTGCCCAAAGTGAGAAAACTGAGTTCTCTGGCTGCAGCCTCAGCTGCTCTGTGGGAATTCTCTCATGCATCTGTATCTCTAACAGAATTGTAGGAGCCTCTGGGGGTGTTGTACATGGATTCCAAGAGCCAGTGGATTTGACTAAGGAGCCACAGCTTACTTACTTACGTTTTCAGCTTTTCTTACTGTGTTGCAATCACCTGCTGCTGATGTCAGGGGTCCCTATGCCAGGGTTTCAATATTTATGCACGTGACATGTCTGTCCCCTCCCACAGCCATCTATTCTGCCTCCCTTCCTGTGTCCCAGCACAGCCCAGGGCTCTGCACAGGCCTTGCTCTCTCTGCTTTGCACATTTGCTTGGGCAATGTCCTCCCTCACCACATCTTCCAGCCTCTCTCCACCCAGTCTTCAATGTTCATCTCAAGTAAAAACTCTTCCATAAAGTTTTCTTGATTCCCTTACCAGATTGTATTTTTCCCTCTTATAAATCTCAAAAATGCTTTCTCTCTCCTCTTAGGTATAATCGTAGTCTGCACTGTAGTGCAATGTGTATGTATTTGTCTCTAGAGACTATGAACTCTTTGAGGGCAAAGACTATATGTTACTCACCTCTGAATCCCAAAATGCCTCTAACTCAATTTTTTTATACAGCGAAAGTAATCATTACGTGTTATTGATTGATTAACAAGTAATCATTAATTGCCCTTCATCTCTGAACTGAAAAATTTGCAGACCATATGGTAGGCCTTTTCAAAAATGTCCAGTTGCATGTTTAGGGTTTTAGGGCTGCCAATTGCAGTTAAAAGGGTTGCCAATCATTAGGATTTCTAGAAAACTGTCAGCTATAGTAACATAAACAGTCTTTTTCCTTATGTGCAGGAGATACGTTTGAAGACCCAGAGTAGATGCCTGAAACGTGAGATAGTACCAAACCCAATGTCCCAGACCTCCTATGTTTTTTCTTTCTTTTCTTTCCTTTTTTTTTTTTTTAATCAAAGCCCACTGCAGCATCAAACTCCCAGGCTCAAGCAATCCTCCTTCCTCAGCCTACCGAGTAGCTGGGACTACAGGTGCAAGCCACCATGCCCAGTTTATTTTTATAATTTTTGTATCAATGGGGTCTCGCCATGTTGTCCAGGCTTCTCTTGACCTCCCGAGCTCAAGCAATCCTCCCACCTCGGCCTCCCAAAGTGCTGGGATTACAGGCATGAGCCACTGTGCCTGGTTCTTTTTTCTTTTATATACATACATACATATGATAAAGTTTGAGGTGCAACACTAAATCTAACACAGTTTTTTTTAGTTCTTCACAATTTCACAGATAGAAGATTAGTTCTGTGAACCGTGAAAATTTGAGACAGGTCTCAGTTAATTTAGAAAGTTTATTTTGCCAAGATTGAGGATGCACGCTGTGACACAGCCTCAGGAGGTCCTGAGGACATGTGCCCAAGGTGGTCAGAGCACAGCTTGGTTTTATACATTTTAGGGAGAAATGAGACATCGATTGACATATGTAAAATGAACACCAGTTCGGTCCAGAAAGGTGGGACAACTGGAAGCAAAAGCAGGACAACTTGAAGCAGGAAGGGGGCTTCCAGGTCACAGGTAGGTGAGAGACAAATGGTGGCATTCTTTTGAGTTTCTGATTACTCTTTCCAAAGAAGGCAATCAGATATGCATCTATCTCAGTGAGCAGAAGGATGACTTTGAATAGAATGGAAGGCAGGTTTACACTAAGCAGTTCCCAGCTTGAATTTGCCCTTTAGCTTAGTGATTTTGGGGGCCCAAGATATTTTCCTTTCACAGTTCTTACCATAGATCTTCCTATCTCAGCATACTATTTTTCTTCCTTTCTTATTAAGTGGAGAACTTTCACCTTTCCACTTAAAGGAAGCATTTGGCAGCTTTTTTTTTTTTTTTTTTTTTTGGCATATCTGAATTGCCAGCATCAACATTCTTGCACTTTGGGGCTGTTACTAAGTAAAACAAGGGTGGCACCTATAATCCCAGCACTTTAGGATGCTGAGGTGGGCAGATCACTTGAGGCCAGGAGTTCGAGACCAGCCTGGCCAACCTGGTGAAACCTCGTCTCTACTAAAAATACAAAAATTAGCCAGGCGTGGTGGCACATGCCTGTAGTCCCAGCTACTCAGGAGGCTAAGGCACGAGAATAGCTTGAACCCTGGAGGCAGAGAATGGAGTGAGCCAAGATGGTACCTGTCATGCTCGTCCGTGAGAAGAGACCACCAAACAGGCTTTGTGTGAGCAACATGGCTGTTTATTTCACCTGGGTGCAGGCGGGCTGAGTCCTGAAAAGAGAGTCAGCAAAGGGAGATAAGTGTGGGGCCGTTTTATAGGATTTGGGTAGGTAAAGGCAAATTACAGTCAAAGGGGGGTTGTTCTCTGGTGGGCAGGAGTGGGGGTCACAAGGTGCTCAGTGGGGGAGCTTTTTGAGCCAAGATGAGCCAGGAAAAGGAATTTCACAAGACAATATCATCGCTTAAGGCAAGGACTGGCCATTTTCACTTGTTTTGTGGTGGAATGTCATCAGTTAAGGACAGGCAGGGTATTTGCACTTCTTTTGTGATTCATCAGTTACTTCAGGCCATCTGGGCATATACGTGCAAGTCACAGGGAATGCAATGGCTTGGCTTGGGCTCAGAGGCCTGACATTCCTGCCTTCTTATATTAATAAGAAAAATAAAACAAAATAGTGTTGAGTGTTGGGGCAGTGAAAATTTTTGGGGGGTGGTATGGAGAGAGAATGGGCGATGTTTCTCAGGGCTGCTTCAAGCGGTATTGGGGTGGCATGGGAACCTAGAGTGGGAGAGATTAAGCTGAAGGAAGATTTTGTGGTAAGGGGTGATATTGTGGGGTCGTTAGAAGAAACATTTGCCATATAGAATGATTGGTGATGGCCTGGATATGGTTTTGGATGAATTGAGAAACAAAATGGAAGATACAAGGTCCAAATAAAACAAGGAGAAAAATGGGTATTAAAGAACTAAGAAATGGGAGGACCCAGGACATCCAATTAGAGAGTGCCCAAGGGGTTCAGCGTAATGACTTGCTTGGTTGGCAAGTTTTTGGGCTCTATCCTTGAGTTTTTTTATGTTGTCATATACCAGGCCAGACTGATTTAGGTAAAAAGAACACTCTTCATTTAAGAATATACAGAGTCCTCCTTTTTCAGCAGTGAGTAAGTCAAGGCCTCGGCAGTTTTGGAGGACAACTGCAGCTAAAGAGTCAACTTGGCTCTGGAGGACTGATAAAGTTTGTGATATGTCTGTGATGCTAGCAGAGAAGTCATTAGACAGGCTACGGAAGGTCATGACAGAGGTTGAAATGCCTGCTATTCCAGTACTGAGAGCAATAGTGGAGGCAGAAAGTCCTAAACCGACCAGTAAGGGAATTAGTGGAATAACTCTTTTGTCGTGTCGGTGTCACGAGGGGAACAGGGAGCTCTTTGGTCCCATGTGCAAATTGAATTTTGGGAGTAAGGAAAACTAGTGTGCATATGCCTGTCCAATTAGCAGGTAGACACATGTAGGTAGAGGATCCAGAGGAAGAAGAGACCTTGTGCGAGGCAAAACTGGCCAAACCGAGGAATTATGTCTGACAGAAGGGAAGAAATGACCGCAGTGGCCTTCTCAGACCCTGTGGGAAAGGCCTCTACTTATCCAGTGAAAGTGTCTACCTAGACTAAGAGGTATTTTCGTTTTCTGACATGCGAGTAAAGTCAATTTGCCAGTCCTGGGCAGGCGCAAATCTCCGAGCTTGATGTGTAGGAAAGGGAGCAGGCCTGAACAATCCCTGAGGGGTAGTAGAATAGCAGATGGAACACTGAGAAGTGATCTCCTTGAGGATAGATTTCCATGATGGAAAGGAAATGAGAGGTTCTAAGAGACAGACTAGGAGCTTGTAGCCTACACGGAAGAGGTTATGAAATGACGACAGAATAGAATGGGCCTGTGAGGCTGGAAGGAGATAATTTCCTTGGTCTAAGAACTATTTGCCTTGTCTGGGAAGAGATTCATAGGTGGAAGTTTCAGCGGGGGGAGTAGGTGGGAGTGGCTGATATGAAGGAGGCAAACTGAGGGATGGAAGTTGGAATGGAAGTTGGAACGCTAGCTGCTTTTTTAGCTAACTTATCAGCATGAGCATTGTCCTGAGCGATGGAATCTGATGCCTTTTGATGGCTGCTTTTTTAGCTACCATATCAACATAAGCGTTGTCTTGAGCAAAGGTTGGGGGAAGAAAATAGATTTTGGAAGTTACGAGAACTGTAGAGAGTTGAGCATAGTTTGTGATTTTTAGGTCCTCTAACAGTATTAATGCAGTGGCTGCCACTGTGCGCAGACATGAGGGCAAGGCTAAAACAGTAAGGTTAAGTTGTTCGGACAGAAAGGCTACAGGACGCAGTCCTGGCTCTTGTGTAAGAAGTCCGACCGCACTAACCATGCCTAGCAAGGAAAGGAGTTGTTTTGTAGAAGGGATTGGGGTTTGGGAGATTAGCCGGACATGATCAGTTGGGAGAGTGTGTATTTATGAGAATTATGCCAAAATCGGTAACAGATGAGGAAGAAATTTGGGCTTAACTGAAGTGATGGGAGCTGTCTGTGAAGTCTTGCAGCAGTGCAGCCTAGGTAATTTGCTGAGCCTGATGGGTGTCAGGGTCAGTCCAACTGAAAGCGAAGAGAGGCTGCGATGAAGGGTGCAAAGGAATAGTAAAGAAAGTAAGTTTGAGATCCAGAACAGAATAATGGGTTGTGGAGGGAGTATTGAGGATAGGAGAGTATATGGGTTTGGCACCATGGGGTGGATAGGCAAGACAGTTTGGTTGATAAGGCGCAGAGATCTTGAACTAACCTGTAAGGCTTGTCTGGTTTTAGGACAGGTAAAATGGGGGAATTGTGAGGGGAGTTTACAGGCTTTAAAAGTCCATGCTGTAGCAGGTGAGTGATAACAGGCTTTAATCCTTTTAAAGCGTGCCATGGGATGGGATATTGGTGTTGAGTGGGGTAAGGGTGATTAGGTTTTCATGAGATGGTGAGGGGTGCATGATCAGTCGCCAAGGAGGGAGTAGAGGTATCTTATACTTGTGGGTTAAGGTGGGGAATACAAGGGCAGGATGATGCAAAGGAGGCTTTGAACTGGGGGAAAAGGTAGCAATGAGGTGTGGCTGTAGCCTAGGAATAGTCAGGGAAGCAGATAATTTAGTTAAAATGTCTCAGCCTAATAAGGGAACTGGGCAGGTGGGGATAACTAAAAAGGAGTGCATAAAAGAATGTTGTCCAAGTTGGCATCAGAGTTGGGGAGTTTTAAGAGGTTTAGAAGCCTGGTCGTCAATACCCACAACAGTTATGGAGGCAAGGGAAACAGGCCCTTGAAAAGAAGGTAATGTGGAGTGGGTAGCCTCTGTATTGATTAAGAAGGGGACGGTCTTACCCTCCACTGTAAGAGTTTCCCAAAGCATCTGTGATGGTCCAGGAGGCTTCCAAGGAGATGTGGCAGCATACATTTTCAGCCGCTAAGCTGAGAAGGTCTGGAAAGGAGTCAATCAGACAGCCTTGGGCCAGAGCTCCAGGGGCTCTGGGAGTGGCTGCCTCACAAGTTGGACTGTCCGATTTCCAGTCCGATTTCCAGTGGGGTCCCGCTCAGATGGGACACGGCTTAGGAGGAATCCCGGGCTGCGGGCATTCCTTGGCCCAGTGGCCAGATTTTTGGCACTTGTAGCAAGCTCCTAGGGGAGGAGGTTCTGGAGGAATCCCTGGCAGCTGTGGTTCAGGCATTTGGAGTTGTGTGTTGGAGATGTGGCTGAGGTTTGTCTCACAGTGGAGGCAAGGAATTGCAACTCAGAAATAAGTTGCTACTTGGCTGCCTCTATGAAAGGAATGAGACACATCCCCCATATATCTCCCAACTTCCTGAGCCCAGCACAAACACATTCCTCCATATTTCTTTCAAACTTCAGAAAAACACCACCTGGGAAAACTCCGATAAGGACGCAGCGGGAACCAATAAAAAATGCTAAATGTATAATATTAACCAATTGTAATGCTGTAACCGAGAGAATTTCCTTGTTCCCCTGTAACTTTACATATCCTGTTTACATCGGGCTATAAAAAGCAAGCACTCACATTGTTCGGGGCCCTCTTGTATGCTGTGGAATGGAGGGACCAAGTTCGAACTTGTAGTAAAGATCCTTGCCGCTTGGCTTTGACTCTGGACTCTGGTGGTCTTCTTTGGGGAACAAACGGTCTGGGCATAACATCTGGGGGCTCGTCCGGGATCCCCAAGCCCACCAGACCCCTGGTCAACGGATCTACTAGGATCGATCTACTGATAGGTGAGCCGGCTCGTCTCCGTTTGTCTGTCTGTGTCTGTTCTGAACCTGAATCTGTGACTCACGAGGTCTGAAACTGAAGCTGGCACAGTCCTGGCGGACGCGCTATAGAACAGCCAGTGGAGACCGGTGGGAGACGTCCCCTGGCTCTCGTCTGATTTTTATCCGAGCGGCTGACTCTGACCCAGGTTACCGGAGTGCACTTGCGATCTGAGCTGCCGGAGCGCGTTTGCGATCTGGGCAGCGGCTGACTCTGACCCGGGTTACCGGAGCGCGCTTGCGATCTGAGCTGCCGGAGCGCATTTGCAATCTGGGCAGCGGCTGACTCTGACCCGGGTTACCGGAGCACGCTTGAGATCTGTGCTGCTGGAGGGCAGTTGCGATCCGAGCAGCTGACTCTGACCCGGGCTACCGGAGCGCGCTTGCGATCTGTGCTGCCAGAGCGCGTTTGCGATCCGGGCAGCAGCTGTTTCTGACCGGGGCTGCCAGGGAGCGCTCGCGATCTGAGCTGCCCGAGCGTGTTTGCAATCTGGGCAGCAGCTGTTTCTGACCCGGGCTGCCGGGGCACGCTCGCGATCTGAGCTGCCGGAGCATGTTTGCGATCTGAGCAGCAACCATTTCTGACCCGGGATGCCAAAGCGTGCTTGCGACTAGATATCATTAATAAGTCAGATTTCCTTCACAGGGATTCTAACCCATATTCCTTTACAGGAAGATACTACAAATTATTACAGGATGGGTAATACCCAGAGCACTCCCCTATCTCTCCTTACAAGTAATTTCAAAGATGCAAGAACAAGGGGCCATGATCTTAGTTTGGAAATCAGGAGGGGAAAGCTCATTACCCTATGCCGCTCCGAATGCCCTGCCTTTGATGTGGGGTGGCCACCCGAAGGGACGTTCCGACTTGCTGTCATCACTAGAGTAAAGTCCAAGATTTTCCTACCTGGGCGTGCAGGCCACTTGGATCAAATCCCATATATCCTCATATGGCAGGACCTTGTTGAGAACCCGCCTCCTTGGCTGTCACCTTTCCAATTAGCCCTTGAACCTTGTAAGGCACTGGTTGCTCGGCCGCTAAAATCCAAGCAACCAACTGCCCCCCCCATCCTGTTCTACCTGATAGCAGGGACCCACTCTTCACAGAACCCCCTCCGTACCCCTCCAGGCCCCAGGCCCCAGCCCCCCGGGCCGAGCTGCGGGAAGGAGCAGGCGGATGGGAGGCAGCCAACGCACCCGGACCCACCCCCCGGGCTGAGCCGCGGGAGGGAGCAGGCAGATGGGAGGCAGCCAGCACACACGTGCCCACTGAAAGGGAAAGTAACTTTGAAGGGCCAGCGGGGCGGATGCGAGGGCGCACTTTGCGGGCTAGCCCCCCCAGCCGCCTGACTCCATGGTGGCTTTACCCCTTCAGGAAATAGGACCCCCAGATGACACAGGAATCCCCAGGCTCCAGTACTGGCCATTCTCTACCAGTGATCTGTATAACTGGAAGACCCAGAGTGCTCGGTTTTCAGACAACCCCAAAGATTTAATGGCTTTACTGGATAGTGTCATGTTCACCCACCAGCCCACTTGGGATGATTGTCAGCAGCTCCTCCGAATCTTGTTCATAACAGAGGAGCGCGAGAGAATACAGGTAGAAGCTAGAAAGCTGGTCCTGGGGGACGACGGTCAACCGACTGCCAACCGCGACCTCATAAATGCGACTTTTTCTCTGACCAGGCCGGCGTGAGACTACAACACGGCAGAAGGTAGGGGACAGCTATGCCTTTATCGCCAGACTCTAATGGCGGGTCTCCAGGCAGCTGCTCGCAAGCCCACTAATTTGGCTAAAGTATACTCTGTTCTGCAGGGAAAGACAGAGAGCCCAGCTACCTACTTAGAAAGATTAATGGAAGCTTTTAGACAGTACACCCCCATAGACCCAGAGGCTCCAGGAAGTCAGGCAGCTGTTGTAATGTCTTTCGTAAATCAGGCAGCCCCAGACATTGAAAGGAAACTCCAGAAATTAGAAGACTTAGAGGGAAAGCAGATTCAGGACCTCCTTCAGATAGCCCAGCGGGTTTATAATAACAGAGATACTCCAGAGGAAAAGCAAATAAAGGTCACTGAAAAAATGACCAAGGTCCTGGCAGCAGTAGTACAGAAAGAGCATCTACAGCCAGAGAACACCCAACCTAGGTGGCCTCCCAGGCATGATAATCTGAGCAAAGACCAATGTGCCTACTGTAAGGAAGCTGGCCACTGGGTAAGAGACTGCCCCAAAAAGAAACAACGAGGACAGGGACCCCCTAGGTCTACACCCGTACTAGTCACTCAAGACGAAGACTAGGGAAGATGGGGTTCAGACCCCCTCCCCGAACCTAGGGTAACTTTGCAAGCGGAGGGGTCCCCAGTCCAGTTCTTGGTCGATACGGGAGCACAGCACTCAGTCCTAGTTAAAACTAATGGAAAATTATCCTCCAAGTCCTTGTGGGTACAAGGGGCCACAGGAGTTAAGAAATACCCATGGACAACACAAAGGACAGTAAACCACGGAGCCAGGAATGTAACCCATTCTTTCCTGGTCATCCCTGAGAGCCCCTGTCCCCTATAAGGGAGAGACCTGCTAACTAAAATGGGAGCACAGATCCATTTCCTCCCTGAGGGGCCCGTCGTGACCAACTCCCACAATCGGCCCGTGTCTGTCCTGACTATAACCCTAGAAGATGAGTACCGGCTCCACCAGGAGCGAGTGGCCCCTGACCAGGACATAGCAACCTGGCTCCAGCAATATCCAGAAGCTTGGGTGGAAACGGGGGGCTTAGGACTAGCAGAACACCGTCCTGCTTTGTTTGTTGAACTTAAGCCTGGGACAGACCCCGTGCGGGTATGCCAATACCCGATGCCCCTAGAGGCCAAGAAAGGAATTGCCCCGCATATCCGCCGGCTCCTTGACCAAGGGGTCCTTCGCACATGTCACTCGCCCTGGAATACTCCATTGTTGCCGGTATGAAAACCTAATAGTGGAGAATACAGACCTGTACAAGATTTAAGAGAAATCAATAAGAGGGTTGTGGACATACACCCAACTGTGCCTAACCCGTATACCCTCCTGAGTACCCTAAACCCTAAACATCAATGGTACACTGTTTTAGATTTGAAAGATGCTTTCTTCAGTTTGCCTTTAGCCCCTCAGAGCCAAAAGCTCTTCGCCTTCGAGTGGAATGACCCTGGAAGGGGCATAAGTAGCCAACTGACATGGACCAGGCTGCCGCAGGGATTCAAAAACTCTCCTACCCTGTTCGATGAGGCCCTCCATGAAGACCTGGGTGAGTACCGACATAAACACCCTGAAATAACTTTACTACAGTATGTTGATGACCTCCTGATTGCTGCTGAGACCCAAGAAGCTTGTATTCAAGGGACCAAGAGTCTCTTACAAGCTCTGGGAAATCTAGGCTACCGAGCCTCGGCAAAGAAAGCTCAAATCTGTAAGCCAGAAGTAACATATCTGGGGTACCTGCTAAAAGGAGGGCAGTGCTGGTTAACAGACGCCCAGAAGCAGACTGTTCTGCAGATCCCCAGGCCACAATCCACCCGACAAGTGAGGGAATTCCTGGGGTCGGCGGGATTTTGTAGACTATGGATACCTGGGTTCGCAGAACTGGCTAAACCCTTGTATCAGGCAACACGGGGGCAGCAGCCATTTAATTGGACAGACGAAGCTGAGTCGGCTTTCCAACAGATCAAAACCGCCCTACTCTCTGCGCCTGCACTGGGACTACCTGATGTCACCAAGCCCTTCCACTTATACGTGGACGAGAGTAAGGGTGTCGCCAAGGTGGTAATAACTCAGAACTTAGGCCCCTGGCAGAGGCCGGTTGCCTACCTGTCAAAGAAGTTAGACCCAGTGGCTGCCGGGTGGCCCCCTTGTCTCCGAATGATTGCAGCCACGGCTCTGATGGTACAAGATGCTGATAAACTTGTCATGGGTCAAGAATTGCGGGTCGTTACCCCACATGCCATCGAAGGTGTACTCAAACAGCCACCTAATCGATGGATAAGTAACGCCCAGCTCACCCACTACCAAGGACTACTACTAAATCCTATCAGGATAACCTTCCTGCTCCCAACGACCTTAAACCCTGCCTCGCTGCTGCCCAACCTGGACCTGGACGCACCACTCCATGATTGCACCGAGATACTAGCTCAGGTGCACGGAGTTCGAGAGGACCTGCAGGACCGCCCACTCCCTGACGCTGACCTCGTCTGGTTCACTGATCGGAGCAGCTTCATGCATCAAGGCCAGAGGTACGCTGGAGCGGCAGTGACTTCAGAGACTGAGGTAATCTGGGCAGAACCCCTGCCCCCGGGGACATCGGCCCAGAAGGCCGAACTGATAGCACTCACCCAAGCTCTTACCTTAGGGGCAGGGAAGAAGCTGACAGTATATACAGACAGCCGATATGCTTTTGCTACGGTGCACATACATGGGGCCATTTACAGGGAGCGAGGGTTACTAACGGCTGAAGGAAAAGAGATAAAAAACAAGCAAGAGATCCTAGCCCTGTTAACAGTGCTATGGAAGCCAGAAAAGTTAGCCATTGTGCATTGCCCAGGGCATCAGAAACCAACCACTCCAACTGCTCAAGGCAACTTTCTGGCTGACCAAACTGCAAGAAATGTGGCAAAGACTCCCAGCCAACTCCTTGCACTCTAGCTCCCTGACCCGGGCCCCCAGGACTTGCCATATTTCCCTGATTATTCAGAACAAGATCTCCAGTGGATTGACAAGCTTCCCCTGAAACAGATCCAGAATGGGTGGTGGACTGATACTAATGACCAAACCATCCTACCAGAAAAATTAGGACAACAAGTGTTAGAACACATCCACCGAACCACCCACCTGGGTGCTCGGCGGATGATAGACCTGATCAGACGCTCTAAGCTCAAATTCAGACATACAGCCGAGACGGCCAGCAGCATCATGACAAGTTGCAAAGTCTGCCAACTTAACAACGCCTACCCCCAGTCCCAGGCTGCAGCGGGAACAAGGCTTAGGGGAACCAGGCCCAGTATCTACTGGGAAGTAGATTTTACTGAAATAAAGCCAGGAAAGTACGGGTATCGGTACTTACTTGTCTTTGTAGATACTTTTTCAGGGTGGACTGAAGCATTCCCAACCAAAAGAGAAACTACTCAGGTCGTAGCAAAGAAAATTCTGGAAGATATCCTTCCCAGGTATGGCTGCTCCGTCCAGATAGGGTCAGATAATGGGCCCGCCTTCGTCGCTAAGGTAAGTCAGGATTTGGCTTCCATCCTTGGGGCAAATTGGAAACTACATTGCGCTTACAGGCCCCAGAGTTCAGGACAGGTAGAGAGGATGAATCGGACCTTAAAAGAGACCTTAACTAAATTGACTATGGAGACTGGCGCTAATTGGGTGGTCCTTCTCCCCTATGCTCTGTTCCGGGCCCGTAATACCCCTTACAGACTGGGCCTTACCCCTTACGAAATCATGTATGGCAGACCCCCACCCCTGGTTCCCAGTCTAAAAGATGATCTGCTCAAATCTGAAACAGAAAATGTCTCTGAATTCTTATTTTTCCTACAAGCCTTGCAGAAAATTCATCAAGAAATCTGGCCCAAGCTGAAGGAACTATATGAGACCGGTCCCCCACCGACACCCCATCTGTACCAGACAGGAGACTGGGTCCTGGTTAAGCGACACTGACAAGAGACCCTAGAACCCAGGTGGAAGGTACCACTCCAGGTACTCCTGACCACACCCACCACCCTGAAGGTAGAAGGCATCGCGTCGTGGATCCACTACACCCACGTCAAGCCAGTGGACCCAACCTCTGACCTTCTGGGACCAATCATGGCAGCAGCTGAAGCACCGGCCACGTGGACTGTGGACAGAGCTAAGAACAACCCCTTAAAACTCACCCTGTGCCGGCAACATAGCTCACTGCAAACATGCAGTTAGGTAGTCTAGCCCTAACGCTAGCCGCCCTAGTGGCCACTGGGGAAAACACCAAACCAGCATCTAATCCCTTTGTCTGGAGATTCTGGCTTTATGAAAACCGGACCCACCCTGGACAACCTCATAAGCCCGGAAAATTATTGGCCAGTGCTGATTGCCCCTCCTCAGGGTGCAATAGCCCAATCTTACTAAATTTTACTGGCTTTCAAATAGCCAAACCAGTGACACCAATAATATGTTTTGAGTTTGATCAGACTGAATACAATTGTAAACACTATTGGTGGCACCAAAATGCCAGCTGTCCTTATAACTATTGTAACATCCATAGGTCCCGTTATTGGGGAGAGGAAGAACAGTTGGACCCTAAGTGGCCCTTCCATCATAGACGGGATGGAGACTTTTCATATACATGGATAGTTAGAGACCCCTGGAACTCCCGCTGGACCACGCCTCAACATGGGGCTGTATACTACTCCCCCTCCTCCACATGGCCTAGCAGTCACCTCTATCTGTGGTGAGGCCTAGTGCAGGTACTGCCCCTGGTCCACGGGAATATCCAATGACAGGAAAACAGACTAACACAAGACTTACGTCCTTTCTCCTGGTTAAAATTATTACAGGAAGGACTAGAGCTTGCTAACCTTACAGGACTTCACAGCCTGTCTGGCTGCTTTCTGTGTGCCACCCTAGGGCATCCACCGCTAACCGCTGTCCCTCTGCCATGGGGATCCTCTACCTCTGCCCAAGCTAACAACCTCCGAAACCTCTCATATGCCCCTATCCTAAACGTGTCCCTATACCTAAACTCCAGTCAGGAGAAGTTTCCCTACTGTTTCTCAGGAACCAATTCCAGCCTCTGCAGCATCACTGCAGTGCCCCCTAATATCACCCTAAGGGCTCCGCCGGGCATATTCTTCTGGTGTAATGGGACATTATCTAAGGACCTATCTAGTCCCTCTGTTACCAACCTACTGTGTCTTCCTGTCACATTAGTTCCCCGGTTGACTCTACTAACTGCTGGCGAGTTCCTAGGGTACACTGGTAACTGGACTAGTACTGCTATTCACCCAGTCCCTAGACCGAGACCTGCACGAGCCATATTTCTCCCCCTCATTGCAGGAATCTCCCTCACCACATCCCTCATTGCGGCCGGGATGGCGGGGGGGAGCCCTAGGTCACACCCTCATAGAAAGCAACAAGTTGTACCAACAATTTGCCGTTGCTATGGAGGAGTCAGCTGAGTCCCTTGCCTCCCTTCAGCGGCAGCTCACGTCCCTAGCCCAGGTAACCTTGCAGAACCAGAGGGCCCTAGACCTACTCACTGCTGAAAAAGGTGGTACATGTATGTTTCTGAAAGAGGACTGTTGTTTCTACATAAATGAATCAGGGCTTGTAGAAGACCGGGTCCAACAGTTACGCAAGTTAAGCACTGAAGTAAAAACACGGCAGTTTGCTTCAGCTGCAGACCAATGGTGGAATTCCTCTATGTTTTCTCTGTTAGCCCCCTTCCTTGGACCTCTGCTAAGTCTACTATTTCTGCTAACCATAGGACCTTGAGTTGTTAACAGAATTTTGCAGTTTGTCAGAGAAAGGTTTGACACCGTTCAGCTCATGGTCCTCAGAGCCCAATACCAACCTGTAAACGCTGAAACAGAGTCAGACTTATAAGACCCAAGATTGGCTCTAGAGTTACCTGAAAAGAAGGGGGGAATGAAAGGAATGAGACACATCCCCCATATATCTCCCAACTTCCTGAGCGCAGCACAAACACATTCCTCCATATTTCTTTCAAACTTCAGAAAAACACCACCTGGGAAATCTCCGATAAGGACGCAGCAGGAACCAATAAAAAATGCTAAATGTATAATATTAACCAATTGTAATGCTGTAACCGAGAGAATTTCCTTGTTCCCCTGTAACTTTACATATCCTGTTTACATCGGGCTATAAAAAGCAAGCACTCACATTGTTCGGGGCCCTCTTGTATGCTGTGGAATGGAGGGACCAAGTTCGAACTTGTAGTAAAGATCCTTGCCGCTTGGCTTTGACTCTGGACTCTGGTGGTCTTCTTTGGGGAACAAACGGTCTGGGCATAACATCTACTCTATTATTGTACACCTTGAAGGCGAGGTTCATTAAGTCCTGTTGTGGGGTTTGAGGGCCGGAATTTAATTTTAGGGGTTTATTTAATGTCAGCAGCAGATTGGGTAATAAAATAAAATGCATATTAAGAATAAGACAGCCTTCTGACCTGCCTTCTGACCTTTCAGGGTCTAGGGCTGAAAAACGTCTCAGGGTTGCTGCTAAACAGGTCATGAACTGGGCTAAGTTTTTATATTTGATTAAAAAGAGCCCAAATGCTAACTGATTTGGGAGAGGTAGAATAAAGAAAAAGGAGCATTAACCTTGACTATGCCTTTAGCTCTAGCCACTTTTCTAAGAGGAAATTGCTGGGCAGGTGGGGGAGGGCTAGTCGCAGAAGAAAACTGTAAGCCAGACCGGGTGTGAGGAGGGGAGGTGATAAAAGGATTATAGGGTGGGGGAGCTGAGGCTGAGGAAAATTGGGACCTAGCTTGGCCTGGCGAGGAGGGGAGAGGTCAGATGGGTCTGTAGAAAAGGAAGACTGGAAAGACTCAGGGACGCTTGGGGTTGGGGCTGAGGGGACAGGCGGGAGGGAAAGAAGGAAGATTTGGGACGAGTTGCATTGGGAACAGAGACTAGGGAGGGACCGATGTGTAAAAGAATGCCTGGACGTCAGGCACCTCAGACCATTTGCCCATTTTATGACAATTATTTAGACCTTGTAGAATGGAAAAATCTAAAGTGCCGTTTTCTGGCTATTTAGAGCCATTGTCAAGTTTGTATTGGGGCCAAGCGGTGTTGCAGAAGAAAAGGCATTTAGGTTTTAGGTCAGGTGTGAGCTGAAGAGGTTTTAAGTTCTTGAGAACACAGGCTAAGGGAGAAGAAGGAGGAATGGAGTGTGGAAGGTTGCCCATAGTGAAGGAGGCAAGCCCAGAGAAAAGAGAGAGTAGAGATATGGAGAGATGGAGTTTGGGGGTTCTTGCCCTCCAGAAAAGCGGGAAAGGGGTCGGGGATCAGAAATAAGGTATTGGGGCACAAAAATAAGAGATCGGGGCACAAAAATAAGAGGGGGCACAAAAATAAGAGGGGATGCAAAAATGAGAGGTTGGGGTTCTTGCCCTTCCCCCAGAAAAGCAGAGAAGGGGTAGAGACAGGGAGGGTAGGGGTTGGGGTTCTTGCCCCTCCCCCAGAAAAGCGGGACTTGCCGCTTAGGGTGAAGGACCAAGGCAGGCGTCCCCGCAGCGTGGTCAGACACCCCTGAAACGTGGGTGAGTAATCAGAGAGGCGTCCCTGCAATGATTAAGCACCAAGGGAAGGCTGCCTTCCCCAGTCCGTGACCGGTGCCGGCGTTTTGGGTCCATGGATAAAACGTGTCTCCTCTGTCTCTACCAGAAAATGAAAGGAATTGAAATTAAGAGAAGGGAGAGATTGAAGGGTGGTGCCAAGATTGAAAGGAGAAAGAGGTTGAGGGATAGTGAGAGAGGTTGGAGAAGAGAGTAAAAAAGGGGCCACTTACCCGATTTAAAATTGGTGAGATGTTCCTTGGGCTGCTTGGTCTGAGGACTAGAGATCGTAGGTGGATCTTTCTCACGGAGCAAAGAGCAGGAGGACAGGGGGTTGATCTCCCAAGGGAGGTCCCCTGATCAGAGTCATGACACCAAAATGTCAAGCGCGTGCGTGTGAAGAGACCACCAAACAGGCTTTGTGTGAGCAACATGGCTGTTTATTTCACCTGAGTACAGGCGGGCTGAGTCCTAAAAGAGTCAGCAAAGGAAGATAAGTGTGGGGCCGTTTTATAGGATTTGGGTAGGTAAAGAAAAATTACAGTCAAAGGGGAGTTGTTCTGTGGTGGGCAGGAGTGGGGGTTACAAGGTGCTCAGTGGGGGAGCTTTTTGAGCCAAGATGAGCCAGGAAAACGAATTTCACAAGATAATATCATCGCTTAAGGCAAGGACCGGTCATTTTCACTTGTTTTGTGGTGGAATGTCATCAGTTAAGGCGAGGCAGGGCATTTGCACTTCTTTTGTGATTCTTCAGTTATTTCAGGCTGTCTGGGCATATATGTGCAAGTCACAGGGGATGCGATGGCTTGGCTTGGGCTCAGAGGCCTTACAGTATCACTGCACTCCAACCTGAGCAACAGAGCAAGATCCTGTCTCAAATAATAGTAATAATAATAATAATAAGGGTGGCTTGAACACAATCACTGTGATTACCACGATAGTTGATCTGATAACCAAGTGGCTACTAAGTGACTAAGGTATACAGCATGGATTTGCAGGACAAACGGAGCAGCCTCGTTCCAGGGTAGACAGAGTGGGGATGATGCAAGAGTTCATCACACTACCCAGAACAGCTCAAAATTTGAAACTTATAAATTGTTCATTTCTGGAATTTTCCATTTAATATGTTTGGACCACAGTTGACTGCAGGTGACTGATACTCAGAAAGCATAACTGTGGATGAGGGGGGACTACTGTATTCTAATCTTACTCTCTCCACTCATATTTATTTATTAGGAAATCCATAGAAATTCAAACAAATGAATGAACAGCCTGGCTCATGCCTGTAATCCTAGTACTTTGGGAGGCCAAAGGGGGAGGATCCCTTGAGCCCAGGAGGTTGAAGCTGCAGTGGGCTATGTATGATTGGGCCACTGCACTCCAACCTGAGTGGCATAGTGAGACCTGTCTCTAAAAATAAATAAATAAATAAACAAAGAATCCATAAGGCAAAAACCCTGTGCCCTAAACAAGTTTACCCTCCAGAGAGCTGGGCTTACATGAGGGTTCTGCTACTGTTACCAATTCCTAGTCCCAGAAAAATTCCTGTAATGTAGAACAAGTGATTTTAATGTGAACTTTTTACTAGAAACAGATTATTATTTCTGCTACAATTGCTGGCCCCTCTTCAAAAATACCATTTTCATAACTATAACAGCATCATTCTCTCAGCCATTAAATAGAGGCTTTCTGGGAGAGCCTTCCTCTGGGGAACACTGCATTCCCTATGCAATGCTCTGGGCCACACTGAGACCATCAGAGGTCCGCAATGGAGAGAATGTGATGGCCCTTGTAACACATCACTATGGTCTGAAGGTGTCCAACAGACTTAATGGCGAATGTGACAGCACTGAGTAAAAAATAATTAATTATGTATCCTTTGGTGGTGGTCAAAGGATATAGGAAGAATACATTTTGAGACTGTAGTCAACTCCTCAAGTCCTTTCTTAAGGACTTCAGCCATGGAGGACAGTACAATTTAAGCCCACCCAGTGAGACAGGCAGAACTCCTCACAGAGAGCGAGAACCTGCACAACCACGGCATCCTCAGCTCCCCACAGTGCTGCAGGAGATGCCCTGGCTCAACTACTTTGTCCTTGGAAGAAACAAACAGGGCCTGGACCAAGAGGTGGTGGCAGCTGACTTGGATGGCACAGAAATACACACACTCACAGCCAGAGCTTTGCAAACAGCCCTAAAACCTGCCACAGCACAGAAGGCAATACAAATGGATGAAACCACAGTGCAAGAAGAGAAAATAAACAGAAAAATCTTCAAACTGCAAGAGTCAAAAGGGATACTCCATGGAAGAAGAGAACCCAGTTTATACTAGGAAAAGGAAAGGCAAGAGGTCAAAGCCATTGCGGCACTGTGGTCCCAGTGGGGGCTGGCTGGAGCTGCCTATGGTGAAGTCAACACAGGGCCTGACACCCAGGTTTGGCACGAGGGTTCTTCAAGTCCCCTGGCCTGTGCAACAGCAGCCAGAGCATGGATTCCTGCGATCTCAGTGCATGGCAGCCCTCTCTCCAGCAGCAGAGAGCTCTCCCTGGCTGAGGCCCATGAGAGCAAGGCTGCTGTTATGAGCCAGTGACTTGTCAGGGGCCACACTGCAAAACCAGATCCAGGGGCCTTGGAAAGTACAAAGAAGCTCTCCAGTGGTCTCGCCCAGATCTGCAGCAGCCTACAGACCCACCGATGAGAAGCCAGCCTTCACAGATGGGCCTTTAGTGGGTTATCTGGGACCCTGAAGAGACCTCTTCACTTCAGGCTCCTTGATGGTTTGAGTGTGAAGTTCCAGAGCTGGAAGCAATGTTCCTCTGGGGAATTCAGGAGTGGGAGATACACTGTCCTTGTATCATTTAGATACAGCTGTGCTGTCCATGCTTCCCTGTCCACATGACCCTGGCCACTCCCTGCTGCCTCCATGCAGCGAAGCTTCCTGTCACCCTCCCAGCTGAATTATCTTACTCTCAGGGCAGCTGCCTTCTGCCTCCTGTAACTCAGTCTCTTGTTTGCCCAACCCTACCTGCAACGGGGGTGATGTGGAAGAACCTCATGTTCTCAGGAAAACTGCCTGCTCACCCTCCTCAGAGGACCTCCAGCATCGTGTTTCTACTCTGTGTATGCCTGAGGCTGGGAGGTTAGGCTCAGAGAAGTGAGAGCTCTGGGCCCGGAAGGGGCACATCCAGAAAGTGGGGGGCAGTGGACACATAGGCCCAGGCAGCAGAGCAAGATGAGCCCAGTGACTATAGTAGCAAAACAGGCATCTGCCCTCCAATCCCAGCTCCTGCTCCTCCTCCTCCTTTTTCTCTTCCTCCTCCTTCCTCTCTTTCTCTTCCTTCTCCTTTTCTTCCTCCTCCTCCTTCCTCTCCTCCTCCTCTCCTCCTCCTTCCTTCTCCTCCTCCTCTTCCTCTCCTATCCTCTCCTCCTCCTCCTGGGAAGAGCATTAAATGGAACTTGAGATCTTCCCCCACTGCTGTACCCAGCAGTTCTTTTCTAGCTGCCTGTGGAACAGTGTTTTGTGTTCGCTGTATTTACCAAAGACTGAAAATTGGTTTGGAGGCAGCTTCTACCTTCTCTTCTACGTTTCTAGTTAGTGGTAATTTGGATAAGGGAATTGTAGGGCTTAGATTAGTCTAGGGTTTTCAGTGACAGGCACAGAGTAATCATCTCTATGCCATCGTGGTCCAGCGGTCCCTGCTAAGTCTGTACACTCTGCAGAGAGCACTCTTCTCTTCCAGGATTCATGGGGGTGACTCATCTGGTGGCCTCCTTCCACGTGTTTAGCCTGTACACAGGGCATGGGCTAGTTCCGTGCAGTCGGCAGTGAGACCGTCGTGCTCCAGCCAGCCTCTCTGCCCCAGAGAATCATGGGCTGTGCGCCAAGAAATTGGAAACTAGAGTGCTCACTCCCAGGCCTGGAGCACTCAGTTTTCTCATGAATGGCTCTCTGTTGTGTTTTGTATGATTTTGTCACATGACATTTGTAGTAATTCAGACCTGTTCAAGTTGAATTCTTTGCAAGTTGCCTTATTCTCCCTTTCCTGAGACTTTTGTACATATTGCTTTCCTGAGTAATGGTATTTCTAAGTTAATTTCTTCTAATCAGAGCTACCAAAATGTACCTGATTTCAGTAAACTCTGATTTGGTATTGTTTTTTGATAAATATTTTTAAAAGAGGTGATTAAGTCATGAGAGTGAAGTCCTCATGAATAGAATTAGTGCTCTTATAAAAAAAGGCTTGGGAGATCGGGCGCAGTGGCTCATGTCTGTAATCCCAGCACTTTGGGATGCCAAGGTCGGCGGATCACTTGAGGCCAGAAGTTTGAAATCAGCCTGGCCAACATGGTGAAACCCCATCTCTACTAAAAATACAAAAATTAGTCAGGCATGGTGGTGTGTGGCTGTAGTCCCAACTACTCAGGAGGCTGAGGCAGGAGAATTGCTTGACTTGGGAGGCAGAGATTGCAGTGAGCCAAGATCACACCACATCACTCCAGCCTGAGCGACAGAGCAAGACTCTGTCTTGAAAAAAATATATACAATATTATTCAGTGACTTTTTTTTTTTTTTTTTTTTTGAGACAGTCTCACTCTATCGCCTAGGCTGGAGAACAGTTCAGCTCATTGCCACCTTTGCCTCCCAGGTTCAAATGATTCTCCTGCCTCAGCCTCCAAGTAGCTGGGATTACAGGTGTGCCACCATGCCCAGCTAATTTATGTGTGTTTTTAGTGGAGACAGGGTTTCACCATATTGGCCAGGCTGGTCTTGAACTTCTGGCCTCAAGTGATCCACCCACCTCGGGCTCCCAAAGTGTTGGAGTCACACGCACGAGCCACTGTGCCTGGCCAGGTGATTTTTAAAAATGAAATACTGATATATACCACACTATGGATGACCCTCAAACACACCGTGCTCCATTAAAGAAGCCAGCCACAAAAGATGTCATAGTATATGATTCTATTTATGTGAAATGTCCATTAATAGGCAAATCCACAGAGACAGAAAGTAGACCTACTAATCACCTACATTGTAGTTGAGCTGCTTCCTTCTCTGTGAAACCTTTCCTGACAGAAGCAGGCAGCCTGGCAGTGTCTGGTGGCATCAAATTGTCATTATTGACTAGAAAATAAGTTTCATAAAGGCAAGAATAAGAATTGACTATTTTGTTCTCTGCTGTACCCTCAAAACACCTAGAACAGTGCTTGGTATATAATAGGCATCAGCAAATATGTATTGCATGATTGAAGGACTAAAACTGTTTGCATGCCTCTGCCTTCTCCAGCAATAGGCAGTGGTCTTCAGGGAAAGAGATTTCGTTCCATTCATATTCATGGCCCAGTACCCAAAGAAATAGCATGCCTGGCACAGAGTACTCGGGTACACATCCAATAAGTATTGGCTGAATGAATGAATGAAAAGGAAATACGGCTAAAACTAGTTTTGACCCACTACCCTGGAAAAGCGTAGTTCTTCTCAGATCCAGATATTCAGCACTTGCTCCTTGCAGACATCTTCAGACTCAGGCAAGCCTCCTTGAGCTTCTGAGCCCCTGCTTCTGAGAGTAGCTCTTGGACTTTCCATTCACTCACATGTGGTCTGTCTCAGATATGTTTCCGTGTTGAAATGTCACCTAGTATCTCAACAGACCTGAACAATACTACAGATCAATATCATTAGCATATACACTCAGATCCAGTCATACAGATGATAAACATGGAAAACAAACCAAGACCAGTTGAAGACCTGGGTGAAGCGGTAGGTCCCAGAACCCAAAGTAGGAGGAATCACTGCATTCATCATGCTCCCAGAGAGCCAGTGCGGGTCCTCAGTCAGAGAAAAGCAAACCTATGCAGCCTTTTATAAAGAGGGCTCGAAAACTTAGATCCATGCATAACCTCCCAGCACCTTTCAGGAATTTGTGGGAGAGATGGCCAGCTGATAGGCATTCATTTAAAAGGCCTAGTTCCTTCCGAAATGTATCATGAGAAAAACAAAAAACCCAGTTCAAATGTATATTACCCACTCTAACTAAAAGGCATGTATTAATTTTAATTAAAATAGTATTGAGTGTAACATGTGTTTCGTTGTTCTACTTAATGCAAACCTAACAAGACATCCAGACTTTAGTAAAAAAACTGCACTTCCACCAGCAGGGAGGTTGATGAATTTCATCAACAGTAAGAAGGAAATAACAAGAACTTCATCATTATTGCATTGCCTTTTTATAGGGCTACCTCTAAAACTCAAAAACAAACACACTTGCACACACGCCCATATAATGAGCCCTCTATATATACTCCAGCCAAAATTCTTGGTTCCCCACGAGAGCTTTATATGGAGTGTAATACAGAAATACCCAGGAAACTCTATAAGACTTTTGACAAGGCTGATATTGGATAGGAACAAAACAAGACTACTGGCACCATGTCCTCTCAGCTCTTAAGTAAACTTGTCCCATTAAAAAGTAGCCTGTGGAAGACTTTTTTCTCCAATGCATATGGTAGCTTATAAGCAGTAGAAGGGCTGCCAAGTTGTAGATGTGTTCAAGCACTCTTTACCCTCATTAAATAGCATTCCTGGGCAACCAAAGACTCCAACTGAACTTTACATGGGAGAATGGTGTTTATGGTGGTGTGAAGTACCGCTTGGAGCCACAGAGCACCCCAGCACCCTGCAGTAGAGCCCACTGTGTCCTCAGTGCCATCTCAGGCAGGACAAACAAGCCAAGCAGAGCTGCTCTAAGGACCCACTATTAAATCAGGAGTAGTCCACACCCTGGGGAAGAGGTGAGCCACACTTGGCAGACACCAAGCTCCATAGGTTAAGGGGAAATGGGGGAAGGGACAGAGCCACAGAGATCCACAGCATTGCATGGCCAGGAGCCAGGCCAGAGGGCCAGGGGTTTCCTGGGCAAAGACATGGTGCTGTGATTCCAAAGGGAAAGAAAAGCAATGCACTCCTGGGACATCCTCCCGGGGTTGCAGTTGAGAGTATTTCACTATGCCTTAGGCCTAAATAGATTTAGTCATTAGACTGGTCTTGTCTCTAAAATGTGCTTTCAAACCATGTAAGGCAGGAGAAATCTGGTAACATACCTTTATTTCTTGTAACCAAAAATGCCAATCCCTGATCTCTTCACATTCTTCCAAACCAGCAGTATTTCATGTCTGATTCCTAAGCCCACTTAGGTCTCATTTAAAGCGACGTTTCCAAAGAGTTTAACTACATGTTCATCTTTGTTATTTTTTCTTTGCAGATAACTATGTGACTTCTTGGTTGTTATTAAAACTACTGTGCCACTCATTTCTACATTATTAAGCTTGTTATCTTGTTTCTTGTTTAAAATGTGTATATTACTATGCAGTATGGAAGCATTTCCCCCCAGAAAGACAAGGAAAAGAGTGGGAGTAAAATAACTGGAATCTCACATTTCCTGTTGCTACTCAAAATGTGTGGGTAGGTCACTCGAACTGGGAAACGGGAAAATCTGCTCACAAGTCCATATCGAAAAAGAAAAAAGGGCTATAAATTTAGTTCTAGGACCTAAATTCCTTCTTTAAAGGAGTAGCTCATCCTATTATCATCATCTACAATTAACCCGACAGCACAGGTCATTCTATTTCCATTGCCACTAACCCTGCCTGCCACCTTTTTATGCCTCCAGGGCACTGCCCTGGCCGCCTCCCAGCCCTGTTGGCAAAATGCCAGAGATTAGGAGACAGGAAAGAAAAGTTCTGAGTGCAAGGGCCAAGGCTCTGGGTGATGGAATCAGAAAATTACAAGGCTTGCAGCTTAAATGGGCTTCTCTTGAGGAAAAATATGAAACACACAGCTTAAAAGTTTAACAATAACATAAAACTTTCCATGTTTCTTTTCTTTTCTTTTCTTTTTCTTTTCTTTTTGAGGCAGAGTCTCACTCTTGCCCAGGCTGGGGTGCAGTGGTGCCATCTCGGCTGACTACAACCTCCACCCCCCAGGTTCAAGCAATTATCCTGCCTTAGCCTCCTGAGTAGCTGGGATTACAGGCACCTGCCACCACACCCAGCTAATTTTTGTATCTTTAGTAGAGATGGGGTTTCAGGTGATCTGTCCACCTCAGCCTCCCAAAGTGCTGGGATTATAGGCGTGAGCCACTGAGCCTGGCCGCCTTCCATGTTTCACAATGGTTAGAACGAGTCTGGAGACAGTGAGAGCAACAACGTTCACAGAAACTTAGGTTGAGTTGATGTCCCTGGCTACAGTGATGCAAAGACATAGGAAAGGAATGGAAAGTTGTGATTTATTTCAAAGACTAAAGCAACAGATTCACCTTTTGGAGGATGAAAGACTGGAATGAATAGCACAGTTTCTAGATTTTGACCAGGAACTCCTGGAAAATCAACAGTATCACTGACAATAATAGGGAAATGGGAAGAAGAACTCTTGTGTGAGGTGTAGCATAAAGGAACATGCACTGGAGTGAGTTTTGAAGCCTTCATCTTAGTCATCTTAGTAGCCACTTTCACTATGTGGCCTTGGGCAGGTCAATTAATTAAGCCAAATTCATTTCTCTCATTTGTGAAATCTGAAGTTTGAACTAAATGGTATTCAAGGATGAGCTATGAAGTTCATGTGCTGTCATTCCACCTTCCTATACCTTTAGAGGAAAATGCTGGTTAATCATGATCTATTTCCACTAAGTCTGGACATGGCCTTAGAATTCTTTTCAACCAGCATTACAGGAAGCCAAGGCCCATCTACTGGAGTTTCCATGAAAGACAAATTCTATGCACCGTGAGAAATCTCTAAGTTCCTTCCTTTTGATTTTGATAAAGAGGATGTGCTCAATTGCATACCTTTAAGTTTTATTGGTAAGTGGAAATTCTATTCAGAAAAATTTAAAACCCAACAATGAAAACAGAGTAGGCCTCCATTTCTGGTCTCGTGAGTAGCTAGGCATGCTGGGGAAACTTCCTATCCACAACTAGTCCACAGAAACAGATATGACATGCTTTGAGGTGTTTCTACTCTTCCAAAATGTAGGAGAGGTCTTCAGGGACAACTCCAAACAACAACAACAACAACAAATGAGAGCTATAGCCAGAGCTTGTTGTGAGGGAGAGTGGAGAGCGTAGTGCTGGAGTAGGCAAGAGTTAAGGATTTGGCAGGTGGAATTGTCAGGGCAAGAACACCAGAGAGCATGGGCAGAACAGCAGAAAGCCAGAGGGCAGAGTCAATGTGGGAATTAAGCAGCATGGACCCACAGTGGAGGTTGGCCACCCTGAGTCCTTGGTTATATGGCTAGACAGTTGTAGGAATGTTGACCTACAAAAGAGCACTGAGGAGGAAGCCAAGTCTAAGATATCCATTCTAACACAAAGCCTTCAGGAAAAGCTGAAGTAGACCCTAAGTAGGGATGCCCCCAAACTATTCATAGAAGAATAAATTCTCCTGGGAAGGTCTCCCCCAGGTTGGGCTTGTTGCCTCCCTGGCAACCCACTGGTATGTTTGGTGTGTTGAAGTTTAGCTACTCAGCAAGAGATATGACATACTAAAGAACTTTATATGAAATGTTTAAGGAAATGGAGGATGAAATTACAAAAACAAGTATATAAAAATAAATATCAATAAGGAACAGACAGAATTTTTAAATACCAACCTCCAGGAATAAAATGTATAATTGTTGGATTCAAAGTCTCAAATAATTGGGCTAAATTTTACAGAGATTAGATACAGTTGACAACAGAATTAGTGAACTGGAAGACATATTCAAAGAATTTCAAATGTAGCAAAGAGATAAAAAGATGAAAAATATGAAAAAGAGCTGAAGACACATAAAAGGTGAGAAGATACAACACCTGCTAAGTGACATCCGAAAGAGGAAATTGAGAGAATTTTGAAGATATAATGGCTGGCTGCAAATTTTCCAGAAATTATATTAACTATGAATCCATGTACCCAACAATCACTACATATCCTGAGAAAACTTAATAAAGAGATCTCTCATAGTGAAACTAGAGAACACCAAAATTGAGAACATCATGAACATATAGAGCAAGAAGGGCTATATCACTTAAAAGGAAGAGCAGCTGAAATAAACAAAGGCAAACTTTTCAACAACAATGGAGACCAGAAGATAAGTGGAATAACTACAATGTGTTAAAAGAAAACAAGTCAACCAAGAATTATGTATATAGGCAAAAGTGAGAAAAAATAGGAAACACAGAACTGGGAATGGTGGCTAACACCTGCAATCCCAACACTTTGGGAGGCCAAGGCAGGAAGATCACTTGAGCCCAGGAATTTGAGATCAGCCTGGACAATGCAGTGAAATCCCATCTCACTTGAGCTCAGCCAAAAGGCCAAGAAGCGATGTGAAATCCTATCTATACAGCAAAATTTTAAAATTAGCCAGGTGTGGTGGCATGTGCCTACCATCCTAGCTACTCAGGAGGCTGAGGCAAGAGAATTACTGAGCCTAGGAGTTTGAAGTTACAGTGAGCTATGATCATATCACTGCACTCCAGCCTGTGTGACAGAGCAAAACCCTGTTACTAGAAAATAATTTTTAATTTTTTTAAAAATGGGAAAAACAGAATGAACCCAAAGGAGTTAAAAGAAAGGAGCAGAAAGCAACAAATAGAAAACAAAGTTTTAATAGAGCCAATCAACAAATCCATAAGTTTGTGTGAAAAAATTACAAATATCTTGACTTTAAGAAAAAAGACACAAATACATAACATAAATGCAGATAATTATAATTTGAGCAGATATTTAAAAGATAAACATAATTTTTTTCTACTGCTGGTGAACAAATTAAGGTAAACATAATTCTAACAATAACTATACCAATAAGTTTTAAAATAATAAAATGGACAAATTTCTGGAAGAATATAACCTACTCTTATGTTTCCCCATAAATCTCAGCTGATTTTAATTACTTGCATGTAATCATATAATTCCTGGGAACTGATGCTGTGTAACTTCCAAAGATAAACAATAAAAGGTAGTGAAGTTTTCATTTTGTTCACTGGGACACTTGCTTTTGGAAACCTGAACCACTTTTTAAGAAGTCTACTCTGATCCACCCTGCTCTGTAGAAGCCAAGGCTGAAATCTCAGCTGACAGCCAGTGTCAATCATCAGGTAAATGAGTAAAGATACCTTCAGATGACTCCAGCCTCTGGCTATGGAGTCTGTCAAGAGAAAGCTCCAGACATCATGAAACAGAAATAAACTATTTCCACGGTGACTTGTCAGGATTCTGATCTACAGAATCAATAAATACAATAAAAATGACTATTGAAAGCTACTAAGTTTGAGGGTAATTTATTATGTAGAAAATGAAATACTTGCCAAAGCTGACTTAAGATGAAATAGAAATCCTGAACAGTCTTATGACTATCAATAAAATTATTTCATAGATCATGCTTTTAGTGTTGCATTTAAAAGGTCATTGCCAAACCTAAGGTCATCTAAATTTTCTCTTATGTTTTCTAATTTTATAGTTTTGCATCTTACATTTAGGTCCATAATTCATTTAGAATTATTTTTTGTGAAAGGTGTAAGACCTGTGTCTAGACTCATTTTCTATATGTGGACGTCCGGTTGTTCCAGCAACATTTGATGAAAAGACTATGCCTTCCCTATTGAATTGTCTTTGCTCCTTTATCAAAGATCAGTTGACTAAATTTGTGTAGGTCTGTTTTGGGGCTTTCTATTCTATTCCATTGATCTATTTGTCTACTCCTTGGCCATAGCACATCTACTTGATTACTATAGCTTTATATAAACTTTGAAATGGAGTAGCATCAGTCCTCTGACTCTGCTCTTCTTCAATATTGTGTTAACTATCCTAGGTCTTTTACCTTTTCATGTAAACTTTAGAGTGACTTTATTGATGTCCACAAAATAACTTGTTAGTTGAGGCATGTTTCTGGCTTGCCTAGAGTCCAGCTCTCATCTGCCTCATGCCCCTGGAGAGGAACCTTCAGTCCCGGGATGAGTTTTTCTAGGGCTTCTGATTACATCTAACTCTCTAGTCAAAGGGAATGAGAAATAATGTTAACCTTACTCTGTAAACCTACCAGGATAGAATGGCTATTCTGGTTCAGAGGTGAGAAACCTCTGAAATAACATAGTTCTATCAAAACATCATAAACACATAGGTCACATAAAATCCTGAGAAAGGAATAAATACCTAAAGGCTTTGGGTAAACATCTTTTACCTTTCACATTTCTATTCTGAACTACAGACCACATTGAAAGCCTAAGCAATACCACTGGAGGGAGGCAGAATAATGGTCCCTGAACATGGCCAGCACCCTGATTCCCATAACCCACGAATAAATGATGTCACATGGCCATGGGAATTGAGGTGGCAGATGGAATTAAGGGTGCTAATCAGCTGGCTTTAAAAAGGGAGATTATCTTGTATTATCGGGAAGTGCAATGTGATCACAGGTCCTTAAATGAGGAAAAGGGAACCAGAAGAGCCCATCTAGGTGATGTGATGTGAGCAGGAGCTGTCGCTGCAGGCTCAGGTGGAGGTAGGGGCCATGAGTCAAAGAATTCGGACAACCACTCGAAGCTGGAAGAACCCTGGGCTCTCCCCTCAAGCCTGCAGAGAAGAATGCAGTCCAGGCTACATCTCCATTTTAGCCAAATAAGACCCATGTTGGACTTCTGGTGCAGAGAAATGCAAGCTAATAAACTTGTGCTGCTTTAAGCCACTAGGTCTGTGGTAATTTGTTACAATAGCAACAGGAAACTGATATGCCATAATCATTAAATCTATAAAGTAAAGTATATTTTGAAAAATATTAAAAAACAATAATTTTTCAAATCTTACCTTGGCATTTCAGACTATTAGTAAAACTGTTTTTGATAGCATGCATTGCAAGAATATGGTGGTTGTTATTCTTAATTTATCCCCTTCTCCTTCTCCTCACTCTCCCCCACTTTAGTTTCCATGTTATTGTGAATTGTAATTTAAGGTTAAGTTGAAAGACCACAAAATGGAAAGCTGTTATAAGTGGTTCTCTCAAATTTCCTGGACCTTGGGAAGCAGAGACATGTGACTGCTTTTCTGGTTTGACCTAGTTAATTCTCTGTTCACTGGTAGCCTTGGAATCCTTTATTATGAACATACAACGTAATAACCACTTTCTATTTTTAAAAAATTGTTAGTAGTTTCTTTGGATCAAAGCAAAACACAAACTCTCATGTATTAAAACTTCTATTTGAACGAAAAAGGTTTTTTTCCAAGCCCAATTTTTAAAAGTTTTCTTAGTCCTCTCCATCTTTGCAGTGAGTTGTTTTTCAGTTTCACTTTGGCTAAGAACCCAAAGGTATGTAAGTCAAATGTAAATAAAATAAGTAAAGGATAACAAGATCTCATTAAACACATGTCACCAAAAGCAATTAGCAGATTTATTGATTTTTTTGCATAGTTTTTTATTCCTAGCATTAATCGTGCATATAACTAAAGTCTTCTTGATTACATCCTTGAAAAATGTGTGTCTATTTCTCAAGTCTCACATGGCAAAAACCCAAACTGCCAACTCTGGTTAAGGCCTTTACTTAAAACAAAAGTGTAGTATAAAAGAGAAAAATTAATTTGCCCGCTTAGTCAAAACAAGAGATGCCAAGGCCTTCCTGAAAAAAAAAATGCATATTTTTCAATGGCCAATAAATGAACAATGGGTCAATAATCCCTTCCCAAGTACAGAGTGCAGTGCAGTGCAGACCTGCAGCCTGGTGACAGTGTCTCCCAAGCTGCACAGCAGGGTGACAGGTCCTACAGGGGAGTCCCAGGACTATTGGCCACCTGGTCCACTGCCCCCACACAGGTGGCACCTGAAGGTGAACACTTGCCGAGGGAGGATGGATGCTGGAGTGAGCCTGAGTCCGGAGACCACCCAGCCGCTGCACACAGCACCCAGGGGGAGCCACGGGAAGATCCTTCATACCTTCCAGCCCTAAAAGCTTGCAGGAACGATGAGGTTAGAACTCAGACATATCCATCCAAGCCAGGGGCAGGCGAGAGAATTCAAGTAGAAGTGTTCACTAGGCTCTTGTACAATAGGCACTGTGATATCAATATGGAAATTGATATTTACCAATGAGAATGAAGCTGTGGCAAAATAGCCCTCCACAAGGAGAAGGAGGTAGGGTCTGGCTTGGCTAGGGAAACTCAGTCCCACCTACGAGGAGGCCGTCGGAAGGGGCAAGGGCAGAGCAATAGGGAGGGCCGGACATGGGGCGAGGGTAGTTCTGGGAGAACAACACACTTTGCTGTGGTAGTCTCAGGAATTCATCCTGGTTTTCAGGCTTTGGAGGGTCCTAACCAGAAGTTGAAGCCTAATTATAGTCTCTTCGTTGAGGTTTCTGAGACAGCACAGGACCTGCATTTGCAAAATAAGACTATAGATGTCATAAATTACAAGCAGGAAGGTTGAAAGGGCCCCCTACCTCTCCTTTCATCCAAACTTGTCTTGTTCAGATGAACTTTTTGCTTTCAAATGAAAGATTCTACATTCACAGAAGTCAGTCTCGTATAGTGGCAGGGGATGGCTTCGTAGAGAAAAGGGGAACAGCAAGATTAACAGCCCAAAGCTGGTGTGCTGAACAGAGGCAATGCAGAGACACGAGAAGGTGTGGGATGGGACCAGGAGCACCACAGTGTTTTTCAAAATTGCTTCTCCCACATTCTTTCAAAAGGTTATTCTTCTCCTGAGCGCCTGTTTTGTAATTTTGAACTCTAGCTATTTTCTTTCTTGTTGACTGTTTATCTGTCCCAGACTTCCACTATATTACAACACTTCAGTTTCCTGCATTTGGGTTCAGCTTTATTACATGACAAATATTTAGACATTTTATTAACAACCTCACTAAACATGACCCATCAAAGGGACATGGAAACAACTCAAACATTAAATCACACACACACACGCACATACACACGCGCACGTGCGCGCGCACACGCAGAGGTGACTGAGAATTCAGTTCAATTCCTTACCTATATTACAGGTCTTGGGTAATCTCAGTGGAAACTGCTAGGAGAAAATCTTTGCCTTTAGGCATTTTCTACTTTCATTTTTAACAGCAAAGAAAACAGAAAAAGAAAGAAAACCGAGTTTTATATGTAATAAATGTCCAACAATGCTTACTTATAAAATTTAAATATGAAATCAGCCCTCCTCGCAGACACCCCGTAAGAACACCAAGATTGAGAAGCTAAACCCAGTAAGAGCAAGTGCTTCTGCCTGCCCTACTCCTAACGCCTTCTACTAGAAGGCCCTGGCCACCTGGCATTGGCGTTTCAGAGCCAGGGCTTTGGGCAAGGCACACCTGGAGTTGGCTTCACCAGCTGTCCGCTGTGCAGACCTGGGCTGACCCCATCATCTCTGCCCTTTCCACTGCTTCAGTCCTTCTTACTAGAACATGGGGCTTAAAATGTCTTCCTCATGGGATTCAAGTAGACTACACACATGCATGTCATCATACACGTATACGGTAGTTAGCACACTGCCCACAACACAGTCAGTGCCTGCGGAAGGCTAGCCCGTCCCAGCTCTGGTGGTAGCAAGAGTAATAACGCCCTGAAATACCTTCTCAGCAATAGTTAAACACTCTGCATGTGAGGAGCAGACAGGGTGCTTCAGTCACTACACCTGACCTTCGAGTCCCTGCCCCCCCCAGGAGCCCAGGCTCAGCAGCATGGAAGCCTCTGAGCATTCCTCCTCTGAGAACTGCAGCCCTCATGCAGAGGCCAGAACGTTCGTGCAGCCCCGTCAGGTTTCTGTGGTCACACCAGCCCAGGGTCCCAACTTTCTGCAAACACTGGGTATTCTCCTGTCACCCCAACCCCGACTCCCCAGGCCCCAGACCCCCCTCCAGAAGGCACATATCGCTGTGTCCCTCACTGCTGGGCCTCAGAGTTCTCCCTAGCACAGCCGGACCTGGCTCTGTGGGGCTCCAGTTCCTCCACATTTCGTGAGAACCTCTGAGAAGTTTTCCTTCCGGTGTCCCTGGGGCTGGACATAGGAAAACATGGAGCCACCCCGCAGGGGCGATTCCAGGATCATAACTTACTCTCACACAGCCCCAAACCCCAGACAGGATGAATGTGACAGATGCTGCAGGTGGGCACGGATGGAGAAAAGGAGTTCCTTTCAGTCACGGAAGAAGCCAGCAGTAGCATTAAAACCCCAAAGGACTAGCTTCCTTGTCCTCTGCGTACAATGCCTTTGAGAAATAAATATGCCAGCCTGGCCTCAAGGATGTCTAATACCCCAAAATT
This sequence comes from Papio anubis, assembly GCF_008728515.1. Classification (NCBI taxonomy): domain Eukaryota; kingdom Metazoa; phylum Chordata; class Mammalia; order Primates; family Cercopithecidae; genus Papio; species Papio anubis. The sequence goes on along the minus strand of NC_044983.1, from coordinate 43,688,167 downwards.
TTAAAACTAAATAATGTATAATCACACTGAATTATATGTGCTGGGTGCTATCCTTAGAGCCTTACAAACATTTTCTTTTTCACAGCAATCCTAGGAGGCAGGGGTTATGATTATTACCTTTTACAGATGAGAAAACAAAGGCTCGGAGTAGCTGCCCCAAGTCACACAGCCAGGAAGCCACGGAGTTAGAATTCAAAGCCAGGAGCATCGGATGATCAAGCCCATGTTCTCACTCTACCAGAATGTGGCATGACACCCTCTTCCCTGAGGTTTGCACAGAGAGATTGACAAGGCCGCAGATTTCACTAGTAAAAACAACATTACACGGCAGGAAGAGTAAGGAAGGGAAGACAGCATGCCACCGGCAAATTCCCGCAGCCCATTCACACTCGCAAACTCATCCAGCACCCAACTACATCAAAATGGGGCTGCTTACTCCTCGGTTCTGATCACACTTTTGTTCTGGAAATTTTCTGGTACAGACTGAAATGAAAGCCACTCCAGGATATGAAGAGAGAGGATGTCCCTGTGATCTTCTTCCAGCGCCAGGGGTGACCTATGCTGACCACACTGGGTGAAACCAGGGAGACCTGGCCTGTGACCTAACATAGCAAGAATCTGAAATTGGGTAAATGCATGCAGACAGGCCGAAGGTCAATGAGCACTTCCACTCCGCCATAACAAAAGCAAAGTTTTGAGTTGTTTAAAAATATACACACACCTACTTTGCTAACTCTACAGCCAACTAGAACTAAATCCATCTACATTCAAAACATAGCAAAACTTTTCAAACTTATCAAACTACCGCTTTATACAGACAGCATGCAGTCGTGGAAGGGCGGGAGCCCTGCGGCTGGGCAGGCCAAGTCTGAGTCCCGGCACTGCTGCTGACCAAAGCTGCGACACCCCGGGCAAGTGACTTGCCCCTCAGCCTGCAGGGCCTCATGGTCCAACAAGAAGAGAATACTGGTACCTGCCAATTAAAGCAGATTAAAGGAGACAGCATGTCTAGAACACAGGGCTTGGGACATATGCCCCTTTTCCTCCACTCAACCAGACCTGAAATCAGGCTGATCATTTCTTTGGCTCAAGTTCCCACATCCAAGGTCAACCCGAAACCATGGAATCTCCCATCGGAAAGCTCATCTCAGGCTCTGACCCCAGCAGGCTCGGCCCTGCCCCCGCCCAATTGCTCACAGTGCGGTAATGCCTCCTGGTTTCATGTGCTTGACTAAATCTACTCAGTCTATAACTACATCCTTCGTTATAATTTAAGAACCTAGCATTTAATAAGCAATGACACCAGCCAAACTGTTATTAAGAGTGAATCACTAGAAACCTTTGTTTTCCACTATTTGGGTTCAGATGGGAATGGTCCAGCATTAAGATGCTCAGCACACAAGGCTTTAGCCCAGAAGGATTTTTTTTCCTCTGAAAATTGAGGGCAAACTATTTGGCTGTTTTAAAAGCTAAAAATAAATATAGCTTACTGGTTGCAAACTCTGTTTGTGGCAGTACAGCTCCAAGACCATTTCAGTTTGGAATCAAGTTATATTTGGCAAGCAATTAGGCCCCAAAACGTTCTAATTCCTTCATCTATTTTCAATAACAAAATGAAAAACAGACAAACGATTTTGATTTAAAAAATTAACAGCTACATAGGAAATTCTCATACATTTTCATAAGGATATTAGTAACCTAGGTGGGGCCTAAGAGATTATCTTTTTGGCCACAGAAAATTACCCAGCCAACCACAGTATTTTACCAGACATTTCAGAAATCAACTGCATTTACCCAAATGAGCGCTCAAGTCAGGATAAAAAGGAGGCTATGATCCTACACAGGACCCTCTATTGAAAGCTGCATGAAACCACTGGACAAATGGTTTCTGTCTGCTGGAAGCTTACCAGTGAAGAACCAAGAGATTTAGAACATGGATTAAACAAATATAAATTAAATAGTAAAGCAATGGAGTAATTTAAGTGTGTTTTGATAACACATCATTCTAAGCTGGGATACAACATTTGCTTAACCCCGGAGTCAGGCAAGACCCTGTCCCCACCGCCTCAACCATCCCATGTGCTCTACATCAGCAAGTCAGCAGCTGCCAACCCCTTCCCCATTACACCCAGCCTCAGTGGCCCCAAAGCACTCTTCACCTTCCCAGCCCATCAGGCCCCTACGTCTCCTGACACACTCCTCAGCAGCTCACCACTACCTTCGAGAGCACCAGCCTGCAGCAGGACTCACCTCAGTCACGCAGAAACAGGCTTGCTCATGCTCTGCACACCGTCTGCACTGTTCCACACTCCCTTCCACCTGAAGAGCAGCCCCACCCACACTTCCGTCCACGGCCTAGCTCCTTCCTGGAGCCACCCTTGTGCTTACGGGACACCTAACGCTGAATTGTACTTAGTATACAACCAGTGTTGTCAAAGCATTGTGCTAAGGCCAGTGGCCACAAAGGGCCATGCAGCCATAGCTGGGGCGACAGGGCCTGGGCGTTGTCAGAGCCCCTTCTGGTGGTGGAATCCAGAAACTCAAGCCTTGAGGCCCCAGTCCCCAAGAAATATAGGATCATTTCCACTGACACCACACCACACACACACCGCACACATCGCACTGCACCCCACACACCACATACCACTATACCACATCACATATACCACACAACACTCCATGCCACATCACACACACCACACCACATAACCACACACACACATACCACATCACACACACACCACACACATACATCACACACCACACACATACCACATCACACACACACCACACACATACATCACACACACATACCACATCACACACACACCACACCACATCACACACACACACACACATATCACATCACACATACACCACACCACATTACACACACACACACACACCACACACATACATCACACACCACACATACATCACACACCACACACATATCACATCACCACACCACACCACATCACACACACACACACATATCACATCACATACACACCACACACATACATCACACACCACACACATATCACATCACACACACACCACACCACATCACACGCACACACATACCACATCACACACACACCACACACATACATCACACACATACACACCATACCACATCACACACACACCACACCAGACCACATCACACACACACCACACACACCATACCACATCACACAGACACCACACCACACACATACCATATCTCACACACACCACACACATGCATCACACACACACACACTCCACACCAGACCACATCACACACCTCACATCACACACACACACCACACACATGTCACATCACACACACTATATTGTATCTCACACACCACACACACACACCACACATATACCACATCACACATACCACACCACACACACACACATCACACACACCACACAAACACCACCCATACACACCACACATACTGCACCATACACACACCACACCATATCACACACACAAACACACCACACTCACACACCACACATATACCACACCACAAAACAATAATAATCACACCATATTTCACACACACTACACCACACCCATACACACCACTCACATGCACCTTACATCACACACACACCACACACGCCTCAAACCTTACCTTCCTCCCTCCCTTATCCTATCCAGCCCAACGTCTTCCACACTGAATTCCCAAATAATCCTCAAGTCCCTCAGGGTGTGGAGCTGACCCCCTTACTCTCTCCTTAGCCCTGACACACTGATGCATAATTCATTTGTTCACTGAAGTGACTTCCTAGCTTTGAACAGGAGAGGTGGAAGCCACAAAATGAGCAGAGCCCTTTACAGAGACCCTGTTAGTAAACATGAAGAGTCCAATTCAGTGTCTCCTAATGAGGAGAAGACAAAGACACAGGGATTGGAAAGTGAATGTGTTCTATGACTGAAGCACCTCCTGCCCCGGCCTTTGAAACAAATAGCGCAAAAAGAAATTGAAGATGTAAACTGGGATGAGATGTTGCCAAATGGCAATGAATGTTCAGATGACTCTCATAGCATATATAAACTACAGCTGATTGTTTACATAGCACTTCCACACAGATTATCTTATTGATCTTCACAACCGTGCTGTGCTGGACACAAAACACATATTCTAATTTCCATTTTCAGATTTGCAAAACAAGCTCAGAAAGGAAGGGCTTTGAGAAGAACTGGGCCGTGACCTACACACACACCACACCACACACACCACACTACATCACACACACACAGACACACACACACTCCGCTTGGGCCACATTCAGCCCGAGGCAATTCCCACCATATGTCTTCACATCTTCCCTGTTCCTTAAAACAGAAAGATAGTTCGTGTGAAAGGTCAAAAAAATTCCAAAATAGTCCCAGAGGCCAATGTCCTGATTTACCTCCAGTTCATGGTGAAAGTGGATTTCTCCTTCACATCAGAAAGTGATTGTTTGAATGAAAATATGCCTAATTAATTCAATCATTAATCTCATTCATTAAGCTACTGTCAAAAGCTTGATACAAAGTGCTTTTGGTATGAGTAAAGGCAGGCGGAGGGCCCCCACTGTAAGTACTAAGCCCTCTTATTCCTTGCTCATGGCCTACCCAAAACACTTTCAGGACTTGGTAGAGGACGAGAGGAGCCCCAGCAACTCCAACACTGTGTGCTTGCCTTATGCAAGTGAATTCTTGCTGTGCTATGGTATGGTCTGCCTATTTATACTCCAACAAAACTCATATGCTGAAACCCTAATCCCCGGTGTGATGGTGTTTGGAGGGAGTCTTTGGGAGGTGATGAGGTCGTGAGGGTGGAGTCCTCATAATGCCATTAGTGCCTTACAAGAAGCGACGCAGAGCTTGTTCTCTCTGCTCCCCGTTATGTGCGGATAGACACGTCTGGAGTCTGCCATCGGGAGGGGCTCACACCAGAACCCAGCATGAGGGCTGCACCCTCATCTCCCACTGCCAGCCTCCAGACTGTGAGAAGCCAATGTCTGCTGGTTAAGCCCCCCACCCCAGTCTGTGGTATTTTGTTACAGCAGCCCCAAATGCCTAAGATAAGATCTTCATCCCAGCGTCCCTAGACTGACTTCACACACTCTCACACACACACACACACTCACACACTTCTGTGACTGCTCGACATGGGCGCATTGCAGGTGGGAGCAGAAAGGCCACTCGTTTCCCTGAGCTGTTGTGTGGCCCTCCCTGACGAAGAAGAGGGGTAAGTCCAGCCCTGTGGACCTTGCACACAATCCCCTTACCCAACAAGCATTTACGAAGGAAATGACAAGGCGCTCCCTGAGGGTGCTGCTGGAGGGTGGACAGGAGGAAGAGGGTGGCGCAGCCGGACCCTCACAGAAACCGCGGTGGTGAGGCAGCTCCAGAAGTAATCAGTTGCTAGTTGGGGCCAGAGCCTGAAACAGCCGCTCTGATTTAAATGCACCCAGTGAGGCACCTAATGAGTGGGCTGGGACCAGAACGGGGCTTCAGGAATTGGGTGTCCCCTCCCCAACTGTGGTAACTTCTAGGACAGAGGACGTTGTGCTAGGCCGTGGCCCCCACTACTAAGGAAGGGGCGAGGATTATGGAGCTGAATGGGGTCAGGGGTGGAAAGAGGCAGCCCAGGGTGAAGAAGCAGGTAGACATCTTGTGAGCTGGCCACAAAGAGAAGAGAAAGGATTTTACCAACCTGTTCACAGTCACGAGTGTTTCCAAATGGAAGGTGCCCTGAAATGCCAAGACAAACGTTCTGAATTCTTTGTGAATCCTATCCTGCGATATGGGAAAAGTCTCTGCAGTTTGTGAGCTAGGGGACAAACTTTTAACTGTGTTTGTGTGTTATCATATCCATGACCTTTTGTTTCTTCTCAAAAATTAATACGCTCTTGAGCAGCACGCTGTTGACTTTGGATGGAAGTAAATGGAAGCCTGTCTTCCCGCAGAAGTCAGGCAGCGGAGTTCTGCACTGACACCTAGCGCATCTCGGGCTTACTGCAGCGCCGGCTTAGCAGTTCTCTGAGGCTTTCTCAGTTCTTCTGATTTTTGTGTTACAGCTGCTCAGAACTCATTTGCTCCTCCCTAATAGCCTCAAGCTCCTTTAGAAAGGAGTGAAATAAACAATATGCACAATGTCTACTGTTTCTACGTAGTCCTATTTTGCACCCAATTCCTGTTTCGCAGACCCCTCCTTCGCCCCCTCCTTGAATAGCAGCCACATAAGAGCCCGAGAAAGACCTCTGTCAGCGAGTCCTGGGGCCACGCCGATGATGCTGATAGATGTGGCCCTGACTCTAAAGAGAACCAAGCCCTGTGTTTGACATTAGGGGTAAAAAAACAGAGGCAAATAGCTATCAGAATGTGGAGGCCAGAGTTCCTATAAGAAGAACATTCAAAATGAAAGAGAAACAGGCCAGGCGTGGTGGTTCATGCCTGTAATCCCAGCACTTTGGGATGCTGAGGTGGGCGGATCACTTGAGGTCAGTAGTTCCAGACCAGCCTGGCCAATATGGTGAAACGCCGTCTCTATTAAAAATACAAAAACTAGCAGGACAAGGTGCAGGTTCCTGTAATCCCAGCTACTTGGAAGGCTGAAGCAGGAAGATCATTTGAACCCAGGAGGCGGAGGTTGCAATGAGCCAAGATCGCACCATTGCACGACAGAGAGAGACTGTGTCTCAAAAAAACAAACAAACAAAGTAAAGAAAAAGAGAAACAATAAACATATAGGTCAATAACCTTCACATATAAAGCCTCATATAAATAAACCAGAAAAATCCTTGGAATGCTATTTTTTTTGAGACAAGGTCTCACCCTGCTGCCCAGACTAGAGTGCAGTGGCACAGTCATCGCTCACTGCAGCCTTGTACTTCTGGGCTCAAGCGATCCTCTTGTCTCAGCCTCCCAGGTAACTGAGACCACAAACAGATACCCGGCTAATTTTTTAATTTTTATTTTTGTAGAGATGGGGGGTCTCACTATGTTTCTCAGACTGGTCTCAAACTCCTGGGCCTAAAGCAGTCCTCCCACCTTGGCTTCCCAAAGTGTTTGGATTACAGGTGTGAGCCACTGCACCAGGACAAACTCAATTTTTCTAAGGTGGACAAAGCACAGCAGCTGACAATTAGCAAAAGAGTAAACACAAAGTATTAGTGAACATTTGGAAAATGTTTCAATTAATGAAATACTTAAAATAAGAGGGTACTATATTTTATGCACCCAATTTGCAAAAAGTATTTTAAACTCAAGTCCCCAATTCTAATGCTGTCCAGGAAGCAGGAAGCAGGAAACAGAAGTAGCAGCAGGAGGATGTGCTGGGAGGTTGCTGGAGGGAAGGGGCATCAGGACCAACTACAGTGATGCACCAAAAGCCTTTAAAATATGTGAATCCCTCACTCTTGGAGTCTCACTTTTGGGAATGCATTCTAAAGAAGTAATCTAGGTCAGGCCTGGTGGCTCATGCCTGTAATTCCAGCACTTTGGGAGGCCAAAGCAGGTGGATCAGCTGAGGTCGGAGTTCGAGACCAGCCTGGCCAACATGATGAAACCATGTCTCTACTAAAAATACAAAAATTAGCCATGTGTTGTGGCACACACCTGTAATCTCAACTACTCAGGAGGCTGAGGCAGAAGAATCTCTTGAACCCGGGAGGCGAAGGTTGCAGTGAGCCGAGATCATACCACTACACTCCAGCCTGGGAGACAGAGTGAGACTCCATATTAAAAAAAAAAAAAAAAAAAAAAAAGAAGTAATCTAAAATGTGGAAAGAGCAGCCAATATCATACTGAATAAGCAAAAGATGGAAGCATTCCCCTTGAAAACTGGCACAAGACAAAGATGGCCCCTCTCACCAATCCTATTCAGCACAGTATGGAAGTCCTTGCCGAGGCAGTCAGGCAAAGGGAAGAAAGAAAGAAAAGGCATCCAAATATCCAAATAGGATGAGAGGAAATCATCATTGTTTGCAGATGACATGATCCTATTATCTAGAAAACCCCATCATCTCAGCTCAAAAGCTTCTTAAGCTGATAAGCAACTTCAGCAAAGTCTCAGGATATAAAATCAATCTGCAAAAATCTCTAGCATTCCTATACACAATCAACAGGCAAGCAGAGAACCAAATCATGAAAAAACTTCCATTCACAACTGCTACAAAAAGAATAGAATACCTAGGAATACAACTTACAAGGGATGTTAAGGACCTCTTCAAGGAGAACTACAAACCACTGCTCAGAGAAACCAGAGAGGACACAAACAAATGGAGAAACATTCCATGCTCATGGATAGGAAGAATCAGAATCATTAAAATGGTCATACTGCCCCAAGTAATTTGTAGATTTGACGCTATTCCCATTAAACTACCATTGACATTTTTCACAGAATTATGAAAAACTATTTTAAAATTCATATGGAACCAAAAAAGAGCCCAAATAGCCAAGTCAATCCTAAGCAAAACGAACAAAGCTGCGTGGTGGCTGGCAAGATGGCCAAATAGGAACAGCTCCAGTCTGCAGCTCCCAGTGAGATCAATGAAGAAGGTAGGCAATTTCTGCCTTTCCAACTGAGGTAGCCAGCTCATCTTATTGGGACCAGTTAGACAGTGGGTGCAGCCCACGGAGGGTGAGCCAAAGCAGGGTGGGGTGTTGCCTAACCCAGGAAGCGCAAGGGGTCAGGGAACTCCCTCCTCTAGCCAAGGGAAGACATGAGGGACTGTGCTGTAAGGAACAGTGCACTCTGGCCCAGATACCACGCTTTTCCCAAGGTCTTTGCAACCCGCAGACCAGCAGATTCCCTTGGGTGCCTATGCCACCGGGGCCCTGGGTTTCAAGCACAAAACTGGGTGGCTGTTTGGGCTGACACTGAGCTAGCTGCAGGAGTTGTTTTTTGTTTTTTGTTTTTTCATACCTCAGTGGCACCTGGAATGCCAGCAAGACAGAAACGTTCACTCCCATGGAAAGGGAGCTGAAGCCAGGGAGCCAAGTGGTCTACCCTAGTGGATCTCACCCCAACGGAGCCCAGCAAGCTAAGATCCACTGGCTTGAAATTCTTGCTGCCAGCACAGTCGATCTGGGATGAAGTCGATCTGCGATGCTTGAGCTTGGTGGGGAGAGGGACATCCACCATTAGTGAGGCTTGAGTGGGTGGTTTTCCCCTCACAGTATAAACAAAGCTACCAGGAAGTCTGAACTGGGCTGAGCCCACTGCAGCTCGGCAAAGCCGCTGTAGCCACACTGCCTCTCCAGATTCCTCCTCTCTGGGCAAGGCATCTCTGAAAGAAAGGCAGCAGTATTAGGCAGGGGCTTATAGATAACACTCCCATCTCCCTGGGACAGAGCACCTGGGGGAGACGGCAGCTGTGGGGACAGCTTCAGCTGACTTAAACATTTCTGCTTGCCAGCTCTGAAGACAGCAGAAGATCTCCCAGTACAGTGCTCGAGCTCCGCTATGGGACAGACTGCCTCCTCAAGTGGATCCCTGATCCCCATGTCTCAGGACTGGGAGATGCCTCCCAGCAGGGGTTGACAAAAACCTCATAAAGCAGAGCTCCTGCTGGCATCCAGTGGGTGCCCCTCTGGTATGAAGCTTCCAGAGGAAGGAACAAGCAGCAATCTTTGCTGTTCTGCAGCCTCTGCTGAAGATACCCAGGCAAACAGGGTCTGAGGTGGACCTCCAGCAAACTCCAGCAGACCTGCAGCAGAGTGGCCTGACTGTTTGAAGGAAAAACTAACAAATATAAAGGAATAACATCAACATCAGCAAAAAGGAAGTCCACACAGAAACCCCATCCAAAGGTCACCAACATCAAAGACCCAAGATAGATAAATCCACAAAGATGAGGAAAAAACAGCATAAAATGGCTGAAAATTCCAAAAACCAAAACGATTCTTCTCCTCCAAAGGATCACAACTCCTTTGTTCCAGCAAGGGAACAAAACTGAATGGAAAATGAGTTTGATGAATTGACAGAAGTAGGCTTCAGAAGGTGGCTAATAACAAACTCCTCCAAGCTAAAGGAGCATGTTCCAACCCAATGCAAGGAAACCAAGAACCTTGAAAAAAGGTTAGAGGAAATGCAAAGTAGAATAACTAGTTTAGAGAAGAACATAAATGACCTGATGCAGCTGAAAAACACAGCACGAGAACTTTGTGAAGCTCACAGAAGTATCAATAGCTGAATCGATCAAGCGGAAGAAAGGATATCAGAGATTGAAAATCAGCGTAATGAAGAAAGCATGAAGACAAGATAGGAGATAAAAGAATGAAAAGACATGAACAAAGCCTCCAAGAAATATGGGACTATGTAAGAGACCAAACCTACGTTTGATTGGTGTACCTGAAAGTTACGAGGAGAATGGAACCGAGTTGGAAAACACTCTTCAGGATATCATCCAAGAGAATTTCCCCAACCTAGTAAGACAGGCCAACATTCAAATTGAGGAAATACAGAGAACACCACAAAGATATTCCTCCAGAAGAGCAACCCCGAGACACATAATCACCAAGTTTGAAATGAAGGGAAAAATGATAAGGGCAGCCAGAGAGAAAGGTCGGGTTACCCACAAAGGGAAGCCCATCAGACTAACAGTGGATGTCTCTGCAGAAACCCTACAAGCCAAAAGAGAGTAGGGGCCAATATTCAACATTCTTAAATAATTTTCAACCCAGAATTTCATATCGAGCCAAACTAAGGTTCATAAGCAGAGGAGAAATAAAATCCTTTACAAACAAGCAAATGCTGAGAGATTTTTGTCACCACCAGGCCTGCTTTACAAGAGCTCCTGAAGGACGCACTAAATATGGAAAGGAAAAACCAGTACCAGCCACTGCAAAAACATACCAAATTGTAAAGACCACTGACATTATGAATAAAGTGCATTAACTAATGGGCAAAATAACCAAATAGCATCATAATGACAGGATCAAATTCACACATAACAATATTAACCTTAAATGTAAATGGGCTAAATGCCCCAATTAAAAGACACAGAGTGGCAAATTGGATTAAGAGTCAAGACCCATCAGTGTGCTATATTCAGGAGACCCATCTCACATGCAAAGGTACACATAGGTTCAAAATAAAGGGATGGAGAAATATTTACCAAGCAAATGGAAAGCCAAAAAAAGCAGGGGTTGCAGTCCTAGTCCCTGATAAAACAGACTTTAAACCAACAAAGATCAAAAAAGACAAATAAGGGCATTTCATAATGGTAAAGGGATCCATGCCACAAGAAGACCTAACTATCCTAATTATATATGCACCCAATACAGGAGCACCCAGATCCATAAAGCAAGTTCTTAGAGACCTACAAAGAGATTTAGACTCCCATACAATAATAGCGGGAGACTTCAACACTCGACTGTCAATATTAGACAGATCAATGAGAAAGAAAATTAACAAGGATATTCAGGACTTGAACTCAGCTCTGGACCAAGCAGACCTAATAGACATCTACTAAACTTTCCACCACAAATCAACAGAATATACATTCTTCTCAGCACCACATCGCACTTATTCTAAAATTGACCACCTAACTATAAGTAAAACACTCCTCAGCAAATGCAAAAGAACAGAAATCACGACAGTCTCTCAGACCACAGTGCAATCAAATTAGAACTCAGGATTAAGAAATTCACTCATGCCGGGCGCGGTGGCTCAAGCCTGTAATCCCAGCACTTTGGGAGGCCGAGACGGGTGGATCACGAGGTCAGAAGATCGAGACCATCCTGGCGAACATGGTGAAACCCCGTCTCTACTAAAAAATACAAAAAACTAGCCGGGCGAGATGGCGGGCGCCTGTAGTCCCAGTTACTTGGGAGGCTGAGGCAGGAGAATGGCGTAAACCCGGGAGGCGGAGCTTGCAGTGAGCTGAGATCCGGCCACTGCACTCCAGCCCGGCAACAGAGCGAGACTCCGTCTCACAAAAAAAAAAAAAAAAAAAAAGAAATTCACTCAAAACCACACAACTATTTGGAAACTAACAACCTGCTTCTGAATGACTACTGGGTAAATAATGAAATTAAGGCAGATATAAATAAGTTAATTGAAACCAACAAGAACAAAGATGCAATGTACCAGAATCTCTGTGACACACAGCTAAAGCAGTGTTTAGAGGGAAATTTATAGCACTAAATTCCCACATCGGAAAGCAGGAAAGATCTAAAATCAGCACCCTAATATCACGATTAAAAGAACTAGAGAAGCAAGAGCAAACAGATTCAAAAGCTAGCAGAAGACAAGAAATAACTAATATCAGAGCAGAACTGAAGGAGATAGAGACACAAAAAACCTTCAAAAAAAATCAATGAATTCAGGAGCTGTTTTTTTTTTAAAAAGATTAACAAAATAGACCACTAGCCAGACTAATAAAGAAGAAAAGAGAGAAGAATCAAATAGAGACAATAAAAAATGATAAAGGGGATATCACCACTGATCCCACAGAAGTATGAACTACCACCAGAGAATACTACAAACACCTCTACACAAATAAACAAGAAAATCTAGAAGAAATGGATAAACTCCTGGACACATAAACCCTCCCAAGACTTAACCAGAAAGAAGTTGAATCCCTGAATAGACTAATAACAAGTTCTGGAATTAAGGCAGCAATTAATAGCCTACCAACCAAAAAAAAAGCCCAGGACCAGAGAGATTCACAGCCAAATTCTACCAGAGGTACAAAGAGGAGCTGGTACCATTCCTTCTGAAACTATTCCAGTCAATAGAAAAAGAGGGACTCCTCCCTAACTCATTTTATGAGGCCAGCATCATCCTGATACCAAAACCTGGCAGAAACACAACAAAAAGATAAAATGTCAGGCCAACCCTGAGGAACATTGATACGAAATTCCTCAACAAAATACTGACAAATCGAATCCAGCAGCACATCAAAAAGCTTATCCCACAATCAAGTCAGCTTCATCCCTGGGATGCAAGGATGCTTCAACATATGCAAATCAATAAACGTAATCCATCACATAAACAGAATCAGTAACAAAAAACCACATGACTATCTCAATAGATGCAGAAAAGTCCTTAGATAAAATTCAACACCCCTTCATGCTAAAAACTCTCAATAAACTAGGTATTGATGGAACATATCTCAAAATAATAAGACTATTTATGACAAACCTACAACCAATATCATACTGAATAAGCAAAAGCTGGAAGCATTCCCTTTGAAAACCAGCACAAGACAAGGATGCCCTCTCTCACCACTCCTATTCGACACAGTATTGGAAGTTCTGGCCATGTCAATCAGGCAAGAGAAAGAACTAAATGGTATTCAAATAGGGAGAGAGGAAGTCAAATTGTCTCTGTTTGCAGATGGCATGATTATATATTTAGAAAACCCCATCGTCTCAGCCTAAAATCTCCTTAAGCTGACAAGCAGCTTCAGCAAAGTCTCAGGATACAAAATCAATGTGCAAAAATCACAAGCATTCCTATACACCAATAATAAACGAACAGAGATCCAAATCATGAGTGAACTCCCATTCACAATTGCTTCAAAGAGAATAAAATCCCTAGGAATACAACTTACAAGGCATGTGAAGGACCTCTTCAAGGAGAACTACAAACTGCTCAATGAAATAAGAGAGGACACAAACAAATGGAAAAACATTCCATGCTCATAGATAGGAAGAATCAATATTGTGAAAACCACCATACTGCCCAAAGTCATTTATAGATTCAATGCTATCCCCATCAAGCTACCATGGACTTTCTTCACAGAATTAGAGAAAACTACTTTAAATTTCATATGGACCCAGAAAACAGCCTGTATAGCCAAGACAATCCTAAGCAAAAAAAAAAAAAAAAGCTAGAGGCATCATGCTACCTGACTTCAAACTCTCCTACAAGGCATGTAACCAAAACAGTATGGTACTGGTATCAAAATAGACATATAGACCAATGGAACAGAACAGAGGCCTCAGAAATAGCACCACACATCTACAACCATCTGATCTTTGACAAACCTTACAAAAACGAGCAATGGGGAAAGGATTCCCTATTTTAAAATGATATTGGGAAAACTGACTAGCCATATGCCGAAAACTGAAACTGGATCCCTTCCTTACATCTTATACAAAAATTAACTCAAGATGGATTAAAGACTTAAACGTAAGACCTAAAACCATAAAAATTTCAGAAGAAAACCTAGGCAATACCATCCAGGATGTAGGCATGGGCAAAGACTTCAAGACTAAAACACCAAAAGTAATGGCAACAAAAGCCAAAATTAACAAATGGGATCTAATTAAACTAAAGAGCTTCTGCACAGCAAAAGAAATTATTATCAGAGTGAACAGGCAACCTACAGAATGGGAGAAATTTTTCAATCTATCCATCTGACAAAGGGCCAATATCCAGAATCTACAAACAACTTAAACAAATTTACAAGAAAAAACAAACAACCCCATCAAAAAGTGGGGAAAGGATATGAACAGACACTTCTCAAAAGAAGACATTTATATAGCCAACAAACATATGAAAAAAAACTCATCATCACTGGGAAATGCAAATCAAAATGACAATGAGATACCATCTCACACCACTTAGAATAGTGATCATTAAAAAGTCTGGAAACAGCAGATGCTGGGGCGGATATGGAGAAATAGGAACGCTTTTACACTGTTGGGAGTGTAAATTAGTTCAACCATTGTAGAAGACAGTGTGGCAATTCCTCAAGGATTTAGAACCAGAAATACCATTTGACCCAGCAATCTTATTACTGGGTATATACTGAAAGGATTATGAATCATTCTGCTATAAAGACACATGCACACGTAGGTTTATTGCAGCACTGGGCACAATAGCAAAGACTTAGAACCAACCCAAATGCCCATCATTGATAAACTAGATAAAGAAAATATGGCCCATATACACCATGGAATACTATACAGCCATTAAAAAGAATGAGTTCATGTCCTTTGCAGGGACATGGATGAAGCTGAAAACCATCGTTCCCAGCAAACTAACACAGGAACAGAAAATCAAACACCACATATTCTCACTCATAGGTGGTAGTTGAAAAATGAGAACATATGGACACAGGAAGGGAACATAACAGACCAGGGCCTGTTAGGGGGTGGAGTGTTAGGGGAGGGATAACATTAGGAGAAATACCTAATGTAAATGACGGGTTGATGGGTGCAGCAAACCACCATGGCACATGTATACCTATGTAACAAACCTGCACATTCTGCACATGTATCCCAGAACTTAAAGTATAATTAAAAACAAAGAACAAAGCTGGAGGCATCACACTATCCAACTTCAAACTATACTACGAGGCTACAGTAACCAAAACAGCAAGGTAGTGGTACAAAAACAGACACGTAGACCAATGGAATAGAATAAAGAACTCAGAAATAAGACTGCACACCTAGAGGCATCTGATCTTTGACAAACCTGACAAAAACAAGCAATGGGGAAAGGATTTCCTACTTAGTAAATAGTGCTGGGAGAACTGGCTAGCCATATGAAGAAAATTGAAACTGGACTCCTTCCTTACACCATATACAAAAATTAACTCAAGGTGGATTAAAGACTTAAATGTAAATCCTGAAACTATAAAAACCCTATAAAAAAATCTAGGCAATACTATTCAGGACATAGGTATGAGCAAAGATTTTATGACAAAAATGCCAAAAGCAATTGCAAGGAAAGCAAAAATTGACAAAGTGGGATCTGATTTAAAAGCTTCTGAACACCAAGAGAAACTATCATCAGAGTGAACAGAAAATCTACAGAATGAGAGAAAATTTTTGTAATCTATCCATCTGACAAAGGCCTGACATCCAGAATCTACGATAAACTTAAACAAATTTACAAGAAAAAAGCAACCCCATTAAAAGTAGGCAAAGGGGCTGGGCGCAGTGGCTTACGCCTGTAATCCCAGCACTTTGGGAGGCAGAGGCAGGCAGATCACCTGAGGTCAGGAGTTCAAGACCAGCCTGGCCAACATGGTGACACCCCGTTTCCACTAAAAATACAAAAATTAGCCAGGGGTGCTGGCGCATGCCTGTAATACCAGCTACTAGGGAGGCTTGGGCTGGAGAATCACTTGAACCCAGGAGGCACAGGTTGCAGTGAGCTAAGATCATGCCACTGCACTCCAGCCTGGGTAACAAGAGCAAAACTCCGTCTCAAAAAAAAAGTTGGCAAAGAACATGAACAGACATACATGTAGCCAACAAGCATATGAAAAAAAGCGCAACATCACTGATCATTAGACAAATACAAATCAAAGCCACAATGAGATATCTCATGCCAGTCAGAATGGCTATTACTAAAAAGTCAAAAGACAACAGATGCTGGCAAGGTTGTGGAGAAAAAGGAACACTTTTACACTGTTGGTGGGAGTGTAAATTAGTTCAATCATTGTGGAAGACAGTGTGACAATTCCTCAAAAGCCTAAAGGCAGAAATACCATTTGACCCAGCAACCCCATTACTGGGTATATACCTAAAGTAACATAATTCATCCTATTATAAAGATACATGCATGAGTATGTTCACTGCAGCTCTATTCACAAAAGACACGGAATCAACCCAAATGCCTATCAATGAGATAGACTGGATAAAGCAAATGTGGTACATACACACTACGGAATACTATGCAGCCATAAAAAGGAACAAAATCATCTCCTTTGCAGGGACATGGATGGAGTTGGAAGCCATTATCCTCAGCAAACTAACACACATGGACACGTGGGGATGAACAACACACACTGTTGTTCAACAACACACTCCTGTCAAGGGAAGGGAGAGCATCAGGAAGAATACCTAATGCATGTTGGGCTTAATCCCTGGGTGATGGGGTGATCTGTTCAGCAACCCATCATGGCACACATTTACCTATTTAACAAACCTGCATATCCTGCACATGTACCCCTGAACTTAAAAGTTGAAAAAAATTTTTAAAATTAAATAAAACATGGGAAGAGGTTGTTATTTATTTAATAAACACATAGTTTCTACCGTATCTCTGGCTAAGTGCTGTAAAATATTAATTCATTTGATTTCATCATCACAACATAGCTATTTTGCCCGAAAGTGAGGCACAAATTGTTTAATAGTTTGCCCAAAGTCCCACAGACTTGAGCAGGATTCGAGGCCAGGCCACCTAAATGGAGATGTGTGCTCTCCCGACCTGGGTTGTCTCCCAGGGCCTTTCTCACCAGGAAGAACCAGAGAGAACTATATGCTCAGCCTTGGACACCTGGTGGCATCAATACAGAATCTTCACTGAAAGACTGCTAAGGAATCATTAAAACGTCTGCCTACAAGCGTTCTTAAGGCCATGAGAATATGTTTCAATAAAATGAATAAAAACACAAAACACAAAAACCATGTGTAAATATACCTCAGCTTTGCTTAACTGTACAAAGAAAACAGAACTAAAAGAAATTATGCCAAGATGTTTACATTGGTTGCTTTGTGGGGATGGGAAAACGAGTGATGTTTTTTCCTGCATCTTTACACTTGTTTTTCCTTCTATTGTGTATTTGTTATCTTTGAAATCAGAAACAAATATCCTCACTGTGTGCACAGGCCATATATACAGTTGTGGTAGAGGCATAGTCGTTGATCCATTCGAGCCTATCTCTGTATCCAGGAAGATTGTCTTAACTGGATTACTATATACTCCCCACATGTGCAAGTGACTGTGTTCTAACAGTTATCTTCACTAAAGGGCCGTCTTTGCTGCCTGGTTTCCACGCAGCCATCCTGAGGACTTTGCCTTCACACTGGGCCGGGAGAGCCGACTGCTGCCTTGGTGAGGAGATCCACACATGTGCACACACACACAGGCTCGCAGATGCGTAGGTCCAGCAGCCAGGCGACTGCATCCCTTGATGCCCTTGGGAGCCTCAGCCAACCTGGCTCGCTGGCCAGCTGCCTGGGACCCTGTTTGTTCCCAGTCCTGCCCCTGGAGATCTGTTGTGACCACCTTAGCCCATGCAGTTGGTCCTGGGCTGTGCTTCCTGTTCCCACAGCCTCCACAGGCCAGCACTGCACACCTGAATGTCTGCCCTGCACCAGGAGCTCTCTGAAGCATGGGGGAGAAGTTCCATGGGCCTCCCCAGACCACTGGCCCAGCTATCCTCCATGTTCCCCTCTCCTGCTGTGGCCCCTGGGGCCCAGGGCCGTTCCCTACCCAACCTCCCCTCCCCACTCACCACCTCTTTCAACGGGTCCCAGGCTGAACCCCTCGGCTGGCTCCCATGGGCTCCCACCCTGACTGAGATCTTGTCCTGCACATCTCATTCCAAGCTCTGTCACTCGGTAGACATATATCGAGACACTCTAATAGGATGGACATTGTGCTGAGGTTTGGAAAAAGCCTTTCAGTTTATATTCCAGAAACCTATGGTTTGAAGCCTCGTCCCCAAGGCTTAAGGAAGAACAGGCTGAGAATTATTGTGGATCTGATCAGAAGAGTAGGGGGAGAGAAGTATAAGGTTCTAAGTGTGTAGCACTGGGGGCCAGGCACAGTCACTCACTTAATGTGATGTCAATCCCACAACCACCCCTTGGGAGAGAACTCCAGGGTCTGCCAGTAAAGCTGTGATGCAGAGAGGGAGCACAACTTGAATGTCACAGAAAGGCCAGGATTCAGATCCAGAGCTGCTTTGAAAGCCATGCTCCTAACCACCCCACGGCCTTCCCCTTATCCATGATCCTGTTGACTTATCAATAAGAAACTACAGACTGAATTTCCTCCAGAGGAGAAAAAACATTATCACTTTCCAACCTGCCAAAATGACCTGTTGATAAATCCAGAAGCTCTTCAAACCAATATGCTTTCATAAAGAGAAGACACTATTCAACTGAGGTAAGAGTTTTATTTAATTGCAAAGTGTTTTAGTCTTTTCACACTCTAAATCAGATCGCAAACAACAGATAAAAACAAAAATGTACAGGACGTCTGGGCGCAGTTGCTCACGCCTGTAATGCCAGCACTTTGGGACGCCATGGCAGACGGATCACAAGGTCAAGAGTTCGAGACTAGCCTGGCTAACATGGTGAAAACCAGTCTCTACTAAAGATACAAAAAATTAGGGACTGGGCGCAGTGGCTCACACCTATAATCCCAGCACTTTGGGAGGCCGAGGCAGGTGGATCACAAGGTCAGGAGTTTGAGACCAGTCTGATGAACATGGTGAAACCCCATCTCTACTAAAAATACAAAAATTAGCCACGGGTGCTGTAATCCCAGCTAATCAGGAGGCTGAGGCAGGAGAATCTCTTGAACCCGGAAGGCAGAGGTTGCAGTGAGCCAAAATCGCACCATTGCACTCCAGCCTGGGTGACAAAGTGAGACTCCATCTCAAAAAGAAAAATGTACAAGTCGCTGAAGAGACTGAATGATTCCAGGTTAGCAAGACTTGATCGTAATCAGGTTTAAAGTATCTACAAATTAACAGTAGTTCATCCACTCCAAGGGGCTGGACAGTCTCACAGTCCCAAATGTTGGCAGGGTCTCCAAGTGAGAGGCGGGCAGCCAACTAAGCCTGCAGAGAGCCCACAGTTTTCTCTTTTCAAGGTGATCTATTGCTAGGCTTCCAGAGAGAAGCAAATCCTCCACGCGTCATGAAGTGGGCCCAAGCAGAAAGCGACAAGAGTTCAGTGACCACATAGCCTGGGAAATACTGCATATTATAGCCTTCTGTGGAGAGTCTACCGGCAGATAAGAAGTGAAGGCTCTGTGAATTCCTGCCACAAAGAAACTTGGGGAATAGCGGGTATCGTTTTGCTACTAACAGAAGTAATACAGCCAGCCTGGCCAACATGGTGAACCCCATATCTACAAAACATAATAATAATACAGGCCGGGTGCAGTGGCTCATACCTGTAATCCCAGCACTTTGGGAGGCCAACGTGCGCAGATCATGAGGTCAGGAGATCGAGACCATCCTGGCTAACACAGTGAAACCCCATCTCTACTAAAAAAAAATACAAAAAACTTAGCTGGGCATGGTGGCGGACCCCTGTAGTCCCAACTACTCAGGAGGCTGAGGCAGCAGAATGATGTGAACCCAGGAGGTGGAGCTTGCAGTGAGCCGAGATCGCACCACTGCACTCCAGCCTGGGTGACAGAGTGAGACTCCATCTTAAAAAAAAAATTAGCTAGGCATGGTGGCCCACACCTGTAATCCCAACTACTCAGGAGGCTGAGGCAGGAGGATCACTTAAACCCGAGAGATAGAGGCTGCAGTGAGCCAAGATCACACCATTGCACTCCAGCCTGAACAACAGAGTTAGACTCTGTCTCAACAAAAAAGAGTGCAAGTGGTTTTTATACATTGATTTTGTATATTCTGCAACTTTGCTGAATTCGTATTTTAGTTCTAACAGTTTTTCAGTGGAGTCTTTAGGGTTTTTACATGTAAGATCCTATCATGTGCAAAGATAATTTTACTTCTTTGTTTCCAATTTGAGTATCTTTTATTGTTCTCTTGCCTAATTGCTCTGGCTTGGACTTCCAGTACTGTGTTGAATAAAAGTGGTAAGAGTAGGCATCTTTGCCTTGTCCCAGACCTCAGGGGAAAGGCTCTTGGCTTTTCAGTGTTAAGTATGATGATAGCTGTGGACTATCCCTTTATGGCCTTTATTATATTGAGGTAATTTTCTCCTAATTCTACTTTTTTGACAGTTTTTATCAGGAAAGGATGTTGAATTTTGTCAAGTGTGATTTTGTCTTTCTTTCCATTAAGGTAGTATATCACATTAATTGATTTTTTTTTTTTTTTTTTTTGTATGTTGAAACATCCTGGCATCCCTGCAGATAAATCCAACTTGTTCATAGTGTATGATCCTTTAATGTGCTGTTGAATTGAGTTTGCTAGTATTTTGTTGAGGGCTTTTGCATCTAAGTTCACTAGCACCTATAGTTTTCTTATAGTGCTTTGTCTGGCTTTAGTATCAGGATAATCTTCACAAAACAAGTTTGGAAGTATTTCCTCCTCTGCAATTTTTTGGAGCTAATTATTCTTTAAATGTATGGTAGAATTCACTCGTGAAGGCATCAGGTCCTGGGCTTTTCTTTTTGGAGATTTCCTCCTAGTTATAGGTCTGTTCAGATTTCCTGTTTCTTCATGATTCAGTCTTGTAGGTTGTATGTTTCCAGAAATTTATCCGTTTCTTCTAAGTTATCTAATTTGTTGGCATATAATTGTCATAGTAATCTCTTCTAATCCTTGTTGTTTGGGTGGCATCAGTTGTAACGATTCCTCTTTAATTGCTGATTTTATTTATTTGAGTCTTCTCTCTTTTTTTCTTGGTCTAGCAAGAGGTTTGTTAAGTTCATTTACCTCTTTTAAAAACCAACTCTTAGTTTTGCTAATCTTTTCTATTGTTTTTCTAGTCTCTATTTCGTTTATTTCTGTTCCAGTGTTTATTATTTCCTTCCTTCTGCTAGCTTCAGGCTTATTTTTTTTTCTTCTGTTTTTAGTTTCTTGAGGTATAAAGTAAGATATTTGTTTGAGATTTCTTTTTATTTAAAGCAGGCATTTATTGCTATGAAGTTCCCCGTTAGTGCTACTTTTGCTGCATCCTGTGTGATTTGCTGTGCTGTGCTTTTGTTATTTGTCTCAGGATATTTTCTAATTTCCCTTGCAATTTCTTCTTTGATCCATTGGTTTTTCAGGAATGTGTTGTTTAATTTACACATATTTGTGAATGTTCTAGTTTTCCTTCTGCTATTAATTTCTAATTCCATTCCATTGTGGTTAGGAAGGATATTTGGTATGATTTCAATCTTCTTAACTTTATTAAGACTTGTTTTGTGAATTCACATGAGATTTATATGGAGAATATTTGGTGTGCATTTGAGAAGAATGTGTATTCTGCTGCTGTTGAATAGAATGTCCTATATATATGTGTTAGACTCATTTCATCTAAAGTGTTGTTCATGTCCACTGTTTCCTTATTAATTATCAGTCTGGATGTTCCATCCCTTACTGAAAGTAGCATTGAAGTCTCCTGCTATTATTGTAGTGCCGTCAATTTCTCTGTTCAGTTCTATTCACTTTATGTATTTAGGTGCTGTGATGTTGAGTGCATATATATTTATAATTTTTATATATTCCTGTTGAATTGACCCTTTCAACATATATTGTGACCTTCTTTGTTTCTTGTGAGTGTTTTGGCTAAAGTCTATTTTGTCTGATATACGTATAGCCACCCCTGCTCCCTTTTAGTTACCATTGTGTAAAATATTTTTTTCCACCTCTTCACTTTCAGTCTATGTGTATCCTTAAGGCAAAACTGAGTCTCTTGTAGACAGAATATAGTTGAATCTTTTTAAAAACTCTGTTCAGCCACTCTATGTCTTCTACTGGGGGGTTTAATCTATTTACTTTTTTTTTTTTTAATGTTTTGAGGTGGAGTCTGTCACCCAGGATGGAGTGCAGTGGTGCAATCTCGGCTCACTGCAACCTCTGCCTCCTGGGTTCAAGGGATCCTCCTGCCTCAGACTTTCAAGTAGTTGGGATTACAGGCATGCACCACCATGCCCAGGTAATAGTTTTGTGTTTTTAGTGGAGACAGGGTTTCACCATGTTGGCCAGGCTGGTCTCCAGTGGCACAACCTTGGCTCACTGTGACCTCCGCTTCCCAGGTTCAAGTGATTCTCCTGCCTCAGCCTCCCAAGTAGCTGGGATTACAGGTGTGCACCATGACACCTGGCTAATTTTTGTATTTTTAGTAAAGACAAGGTTTTGCCATGTTGGCCAGGCTAGTCTCAAACTCCTGACCGCAAGTAATCCACCTGCCTCGGCCTCCCAAAGTGCTGGGATTACAGGCATGAGCCACCACGCCCGGCCTTATTTACTCTTAATTATTGATAGAGAAAGTCTTATCATTGCCAATTTTTTTTATTGTTTTCTGTCTGTCTTGTAGTTCTTTTGTCCCTCTTTCCTTTCTGCTGTCTTTCTTTGTGTTTTGTTACTCTATTGTAGTTTTATTCTTTTTGGTTTTCTTTTGTATATCTTCTACAGGTATTTTCTCTGTGGTTACATAAAACATCTTACAGTTACAATAATCTATTTTAAGCTGATACAACTTACCTTCAATCACATACAAAAACCCTATAATTTTACTTCACATATGCATACAGACACAAACACTCACTTTATGTTATCGATGTCACATTAAAATATTTTATAATTTTAGTTACTTTTAATAATCTTATTTTTTCCTTTGACACTAAAATTTTAAGTGATTTACAGGATAATTTTCAATGCCCTTTCTCCAAGTTCACCAATCCTTTCTTCTGATTGATCTAGTCTGCCATCAAACACCACTAGTGAATTCTTCAGTTATCATTGTATTCTCAGCTCTAAGGTTTCTGTTTGCTGCTTTTTAATATGTTCTATCACTTTGTTGAAATTCTCACTTTATTCATACCTTTTTCTCCGACCTCATTGAGGATCTTTATGATGGCTAATTGAATTCTCTGTCAAACATCGTATATCACCATTTCATTTGGTCAGCTTCTGGAGATGTATCTTGTTCCTTTGTTTGGGACATATTTCCTGTCTCTTCATTTTCCTAACTCCTTGTGTTTCTTTTTAGGAGGTTTTCAATTACTGACTCAATCTCCCTACTAGTTATAGGTCTGTTTCTGTAATACAGAAAACAACCATCTGTGCATTACAGAAAACAACCATCTCTCCCAGACTTTGCAGATAGCCTCATACAAAAGAAGATCCTCACCAATCAGCCTGCCCAGAGATTTCGGTGGCCTCTCAAACCTTCCTGCTAGTCTGAACTCCATCTTTGTTCTCACTGGCACCCAGGCTTCGAGAGCATGCTGGGTCCTAGCAACACTCCAAGGCAGACCAGGCAGAAGCCAATTCCTTGGGCAACTCCCAGAAAAGTTGAAATATTGGACACATGATCCAACTCCCGTTTTTTCAGGAAGAAGCTGGTTTCTGGGGTTTTGGGGGTTTTCTTCACTCTGTGCTGAGGAGAGAGGCTATGGCAACAGCTTGTATACTAGTTCAAATCTCAAATCACCATCTATGTTCTCACTGGCTGCCAGTCATCTAGAGCATGCTGGCTCCCATCAGTGCCTTTAGACAGGCAAGACAGAAACCAGTCCCCTGGGCAGCCCCCAGAGAAGTTGTAATACTTGATGTACAGTCCAAATCTTTCCCTTCCCAGGGAGAGGCTGAGAGCTGGGGATTTTCATTTAAATATATGGTGCCGGGCCAGGGGTTGAGAGTTGGTTGAAAGGATGTTTCAGATTTTCCTACTGACTTAGATGTGGCTGGTTTCATGCTTGCCCTAGGTGCAGAAACCTCTGAAAAGTTACTGGATTTCTCACAAGGGAAATTTGTCTGTGTATTCTTGAACTGATGTGTTTGTAGAGGGGAGGCAAGTCCAGGGCCTCCTCCTCCACCATCTTGCTGATGCCACCCCTTTGTCAGAAAATCTAACATCTCTAGCATCTTTGTTTTGCCATGTATTGATTATCTTCATTTATTTGAGATCATCTGGTTCTTGGTATGATCAATGATTTTTTCCTGAAGCCTGAACCATTTTTATATTATAAGATTCTGAATCTTATATAAAACTTTATTTTAGCTAGATGTCTCTGACATCACTCCAGCAGAGGAAGGGAAGGATAAAGCTACCTCGTTAACGTCAGGTAGAGTTAGA
Organism: Papio anubis; assembly: GCF_008728515.1. Classification (NCBI taxonomy): domain Eukaryota; kingdom Metazoa; phylum Chordata; class Mammalia; order Primates; family Cercopithecidae; genus Papio; species Papio anubis. The sequence continues at coordinate 43,663,476 of NC_044983.1, read as the reverse complement.
AATCCACGTTCGTACTCGGCCACTGTTAACATCCAGGGTGGGAAGGGGTTCCTCATTACTGCTGGAGCGGGTGGGAGTCCCAACTCATTGTCTCCAATGACATCACAAAGGGGGTGGACTTATTGCCACTGGGTGACAGTAAAAGTCCTGACCCCCTCATCAGGCCTCTTTGTCAAGACCCTGCTGGGAAAGGAACGGGCACCTAGTTACTGCCAGGTGGAGGTGAAAGTCCAGGCTCTCTATGTGGTCTCCATGGACACCACAGTGTGGGAGGAGCCCCTTACCAGCTGGGAGGAATAACAGACCTCGCCCTCTACGTGGCCTTCTCTGACGTCACCCAGGCAGCACTGGTAGAGGGCCTCCTTAGAGCCTCAGGAGGGTGGAAGCCCAGGCTCCCTACTCAGCCTTTGCTGGCATGCATGGAGACGGGTCATAGCTTTTCGGCAGTGTTTGCCTAGAGTAGAGCAGTTACCGTCTGAAAGTTTTCTGCCTTGCTGAGCTGCCCCTTCTCTGGTCCCTCAGTTGGAGAGAGCAGGCTTTGCTGGGACTTTGAGCTCATTGCTGTTTCCAGGTTGCTGCGTTCTCCAGCTCCAAGTCTGGAATAGATGAGACAGAAAGAAAACCCAGGATACTCGCCAGCCCGTTGTTCCTTCGGTTCCAAGGTCCCCTCCAGTCTTTCTTTGCCCCGCCTTTTGGAGCCTTCTTACGTTTGTTACATATGCAATGTCCTAGATTTTTAGTTGCAGTTAGCAAGAGGAAGCAGGGAAAGTACACCTACTCCATCTTCCTGGAAACAGAAGTCCCTGGGAAGCATTTTTTCAAATACCTCTGTCTAGACCCCACTTCTAAAGACTGATTTAATTGGTCTGGAGTGGTGCCTGGACACCAGGAATTTTAAAAAATGAAAACTCCTGGGTGACTCCAGTGTGCACCCGGGCTGAGAGCCTGCCATAGGGTGCACCCGGGCTGAGAGCCTGCCATAGCTATCCTTGTCTCTTGTAGTTATTGTCTGTTGGCCAATTCATAACTCCCAAGCTCAAACTTTTAACTCATACTTTTCCTCTGACCTCCAGATCCATTTATGCAGCTGCCTGATTTTGATAACTCTTCTTTGAGAAATTACAACTATCAGATAGTTGAAGCTTAAAGGTACCTCAAGCTTCAACATGTTAAAAAAAAAAAAAATCATTATCTACACTCCCCTGAAAACACCTCCAGCTTTCCCCACCAGAGAATGGCACCATTAGCCACCTCATTATACAATGGAGACACCAGAGAGTCACTCTTGATGTGTTTCTCCCTTCACCAATCTACTCCTCATTAATTCAGAGAAACTCTCGCAAAAGTCGTGTCTGATCCATCAACTCCTTCTCCAGCGACGTGCTGAGCAACACTGGAGCTTGAGGCCAAAGGAAAAATGGGTGCCCTACATGCATGTTTTTCAGTTTGGGTTTTGGTTTTTTTGAGGCAGGTTCTCAGTCTGTCGCCCAGGCTGAAATGCAGTGGCACGATCATGGCTCACTGCAGCCTCGAACACCTGGGCTCAAGCGATCCTCCCACCTCAGTCTCCCAAGTAGCTGAGACTACAGGCATGCACCACTACACCCAGCTAATATATTTTTTAATGGTTAACTTTTTGGCAGAAAATTAAAGTAGTAAAAGAAATAAAACTTTTAACACCAGTTATTAAAACTCACAACGGTATGTTTAAATTTAAATTTTTTATTACACAAAACCAGAAGTGAATTTTACGTTTCTAGTTTTAATGGATGCTAACTCATTAATAATAGCTTCAAAATCTACGTCTTCTACTTTAATATTCTGCGGAAAGGTAACTATCAAAAAGGTATGCAGTAGCCCCCTGATCCATGACGATACGTTCCAAGACCCCCAGTGGATGCCTAAAAACATGGATAGTACCAACTTCTGTATATTCTGCTTTTTTCCTTACATACATACCTATGATAAAGTTTAATGTATAAAATAGTCATAGTAACTAATAATGAAATAGAACAACTCTAACAAGCCGGGTGCAGTGACTCACGCCTGTAATCCTAACACTTTGGGAGGCCGAGGCGGGCGGATCATCTGAGGTCAGGAGTTCGAGACCAACTTGGCCAACATGGTGAAACCCCATCTCTACTAAAAATACAAAAATTAGCTCGGCATGGTGGTACATGTCTGTAGTCCCAGCTACATGGGAGGCTGACGCAGGAGAATCGCTTGAACCAAGAAGGCAGAGGTTGCAGTGAGCCAAGATCATGCCACTGCACTCCAGCCTGGGCAACACAGCAAGATTCCGTCTCAAAAAAAAGAAAGAAAGAAAGAAAAAGAACACTAACAATATACTGTAATAAAAGTAAAGTGAATGTGTTCTCTCTCTCTCAAATTATCTTCTTGTAGTGTGTTCCTCCCTTTTCCTGTGATGATAAAATGCCTGCACAGTGAGATGAAACTAGGGGAATGGCGTGGGCATTAGGATCTAGCATTAGGCTACCTCTGACTTTCTGGCCATCCTTGAGGAGACTCACCTGCTCCAGGCGATCCTGGGTCATCAAGCCATAACGATTGGCTGTCAAGGAGCAGATGAGCTCAATGACTAATGGGTAGATAGCGTGTACAGCAGTGCATACTCTGGATAAAAAGGTGATTCACATCCCAACACAGGACAGTCTGAGATTTCATCACGCTACTCAGAATGATATGCAAATTAAAACATGTAAGTTGCTTATTTCTGGAATTTTCCATTTAATATTTTTAGACTGTGGTTGACTGTAGGTAACTGAAACTGCAGAAGGCAAAACCACAGATAACGGGAGATGTACTTGAGGCTACATCTTCTCTTTTGCCACAGGCCCGTTACAGTACTGTGGGATCCTCTTTGCCCAGAAGTTTGTTGTTTTGTTCATCCTGGATTTTTTGGCACTAATACTGATTTTTTAATATTGTATTGCATGATTATTGAGTTTTGGGGGGGGCTCCTTAAATTTGTGCCTAAGGCAAGTCCCTCACTCACCCCACCATAATCCCAGCCCTGACCACTTCATTAGCTTCCCATGGTTCTTAACCACACAAATGAGGGTCCGCTGCGGGGCCTGGCCCCGCCTGTCTGTCAGCCTCACCACGGATGCTGCCATCCCCGTCGTCTGTGCCCCTGTGACACTGGCCTCCATTCCCCTCTTCAATGGCCCTCCCCCAACCGCCTCTGCACAAGTTCCTCTCTCCCTGCAGCAGGGTCTCTCCTGGCAGCTCCTCCCCCTCACTTCCCCGGACACATCCATCTCCTTCGCTGAGGGATACTACAGAAGAGTTTTCTAAATAGTTCTCTCTCCGTTTCTAATTGTATATTTATTTTGTTGGATTACTCGATGAATGCCTGCAGAGTCCACAAGGGTGCAGCTGCCCTAGTGCTAGACCATGTGCCTGCAGGACTCACCACAGAATTCCCGGTGCCCAGCACAGAGCCTGGCATGAGGTGGGGATTCCACGACTATCTACAGAATGAGCAGACAGATGGGGGAACCTGCACGTCTAGGTTCTAGCACAGGAGATAAATCAGCCTCACCATGCTTCCCAGAGCGTCCTCCTCTCAGCACTAGTTTGGTGGAATAATAACAGATGTAATGTGGAATTCGTCTTGTGGACAAATAACTAAGAGAGACCCTGGGTTCGACAAAGTTCTGCATGACTACAGTATACCAATATGCATCATGAATTTCTAAACAGAAATCTTGTTTTTGACCACAATACCATTTATTTTCATGGAATAACTTATGGCACTAGTTTCATAACTCAGTCTGGTGGAAATAGACAAATTGATGAGCAGAAAGTGTATGTAGCCTGGGAGAAACCAGACCTCTCCACAGGATTCACAGCCCAGGAATGGTGTGGTCGTGCATTCGTGGTAGAGGAGGAAATGCAACCCTCACCCTTTGGGTTTACCTTTACCTTGTGGGGTTACACACCAACTATTTCCTGTCTTTAGAGACATAAAACACCAAAATATGTGAGGCACTAAAATGGAGCTCAGGAGACTGTGATCCTCTTTTTTAGTTCTGTGACCTTGAGCAAGTCATATGGCCGTGGCCACCGAGAAAACGAGAGCACCACCACCTACCCTGCCTATCTGGCTGTACAGGGTAAGGATCCAAAGAAATAATGAATATAATAACGACAATGGTTAGCATTAATGATTTCCTTATTCTGTGCTAGTCAACACTTCTAGGAACTTTCCAAGTGTTATCTCATCCCATCCCTATTTTTACCCTTGTGCAAATGACCTAATGGAGCTTCGGGAGTTCAGTAACTTTCCCAACACCACACAGCCAGGAAGTGGCCAAGTCAGGACTCAAGCTCAGAAAAATCTGATTCTGGAGTCCTGTTCTTAACTTCCATGCTCAATATTAGAGTTATTGGCAATCCCTGAAGTGTGCAGTGAGGATATTATTCATCACCACTTCTGAACTTCGTTTTCCCACATGGCCTTAGCACACCAGGAAGATGGCATTGTGTGGAGCCAACATCAGGTGACTGGCGCCAGCCTGTCTTGCACCAGTAGCTTGTGCCCCTGTGGAAGGCACTCAGAAATAACCACTGCCACTCACTGAGCATTGGCCACAGTCAGGCCCTGTACTATGTCTGTACTGGTTTATTAAGCAACATTGTCAATGGTTTACTCCCTAATCTGCCTTCCCCTAGAGGCCACGAACAACAAGGGGAAAGGGACAGTGACTTTCCTGCTTTGTTCCCAGCCCGAGCTTCAGGAAATTGCACAGAGCAATCCTGGAGAAGGTTTCCACAAGGATGGTGTCCCCACAACATCAGAACCTGGGCAGACCGGCCACACCACTACCTCCTGCTTGCACACAGACGCTCACCATGAAATCTCTCATTTCCACACTAATATTACTTTGAAGTTGAAAAAGGGAACCATGAAAATTATTTTTTTTTTTGAGACAGGGTCTCACTCTGTCACCCAGGGTGGAATGCGGTGGTGCAAACACAGCTCACTGCAACCTCCACCTATTGGACTTAGGTAATCCTCCAACCTCAGCCCCAAGTAGCTGGGATTATAGGTGTGCGCCACCATGCCCAGCTATTTTTTTTTTTTTTTGTATTCTTTGTAGAGATGGGGTTTCACCATGTTGCCCAGGCTATGAAACACTTTTTTGTTTGTTTGTTTGTTTTTTATATTCTCCAATTTAAAACTCTTAATTAAAAAGTAAACTTTAATGTCAAACATGCAAATTTGGGGAACACAGAAAAGATAACACACAAGGCTGTCACTTCACACTTGAAAGGTTGCACAGAGGCCGGGCAGAGGCGCTCCTCACTTGCCAGATGGTGGGGCAGCCAGGCAGAGGCGCTCTTCACATCCCAGATGGTGCAGCGGCCGGGCAGAGGCGCTCCTCGCTTCCCAGATGGGGTGGCCAGGCAGAGGCGCTCCTCACTTCCCAGATGGGGTGGCCGGGCAGAGGCGCTCCTCACTTTCCAGACAGTGGGCAGCTGTATGAAAAACTTTTAATTAAAACATTTCTGTTTACTCTTTTATGAGGATGTAACCAAAAGATCTGAATTGCAGCAGGTGAAATGGGCAAAGGTCAGGAGAGATGGTCTGTTCCTGAGCTCTGCCATTGAAAGCTGTGTGCTGCTGGGCAAATCTCCTAAGCTTATCTAGGCTTTGCCATGTTCAGCTTTCAAATAAAATAACTGTATAGATGATGATGCATGCACTTACTACGGCCACCTGCTGCTTGTTAGGCCTTGTTCAGCATACAATCCCATTATTTCCTTGCCATAGCCACATTTTGCAGACAGCGAAACGGAGACTCGGAGGCTCGATGTTCTTACCCTCTGGTAGTGGTAAGGCAGTACTCAGGAAGGCAGCCCCAGAGTCTGCTGTTTTCTAAACATTCCTAAACTTCCATTTCAAAATCTCTACATTACTGATATCCCCAAGGAGTATGAAGCTGGAGTATGAAGATGCTCCCAAGGCAGTGTCTTGGGTCAGCACATACCGCCTGAACTGCCCCGCCTCCACGTCAGTCAGCCTCCATGTCAGTCGGCCTCCATCACTTCTGCCCCTCTACTCCACAACTCTGTCGAAAAGCAACGTGCAGCTCTGACATTCTAGGGTCCCTATAGCACCTGAGTAATCCTTTCCAACCCTTCGCCACGCCCCTTCCCTGTCTATCTCCAAACCCTGGGATGCGGCAGAAAGAATACAACACTGGGGTGTGGCAATCTCTAGTTCCCGGAAATAGCACCTCTAAAACCAGCCTAAGCCAAGTTTGCCCACGTGCTACCCAACAGGAGGAAAGCCTCCCCCACTGGCACAAAAGGCAACATAACCCCAGGGCGAGTGGTGGACGGGAGTCTACGGAACAGTTCTCTTAGATCTGGAGTACAATCAGCAATTGAAAGTGAAGGTACTGAGCCAGGTAAGCCGACTATCAAGCAAGCAAGGACAAGTGTCTGAACGGGACCCTCCGAGCCTGCACACCAGCAATCCCGTGCCAACCCCAGTACAAGGAAACAGAAGCCATGGCCAGGGAAATGAGCGTCTTGGCAGCCCCTACTGCTGGTTTCTCAGAATTGCTCCGTCTTTTTCCAAATGAACCTCAGGAGAACCACAATTTTAAAACTTACTTCATCTGGGAGAGTAGAAATTATTTTGGCAGTTCTCTGGAAGGGGAAAAAAAAGACAACTAATCCCTTTCCTACTCCCTCCCCCTGACAAAAAGAAAAGTTACAACATAAGGCATATTGGAGCCAGTTCCCAGTCACAAAAATACATTTGAAGACCTGCAACGTTGCACAATGTGCAAATTTGGAGAAGTAATTTTGAGGCTAAATGTCTGGAGACTTTATTAAAATGTTCCTTTGTCTTTGTGGGCCAAACTGGCACCTCAGGATCACAGAAGGGGCTTTTGTTTCCTCCATGACATCAAGAAGCTCTGGATGCAAAGGGCAGTCTTCAGAGAATCCTGGAAGCAGAATTGTTCCTGCTTCAGGGAGGATGTTCCCTTGCCACCTGCAGGGTTAGAGAGCTTTGGGCTGTGCCCTTATTGGCCTTGTTTGGTTTTGGCGGCGGGGGGATTGGTTTCTGGGTTGGGTTTTTTTTTTTTTTTTTTTTTTTTTTTTTTTTTTTTTTTTTTTTTTTTTTTTTGAGACAGAGTTTCACTCTTGTTGCCCAGGCTGGAGGGCAATAGCGTGATCTCGGCTCACTGCAACCTCCGCCTCCCGAGTTCAAGTGATTTTCCTGTCTCAGCCTCCTCAGTAGCTGGGATTACAGGCACCCACCACTATGCCTGGCTAATTTTTGGTATTTTTAGTAGAGACGGGGTTTCACCATGTTGGCCAGGCTGGTCTCGAACTCCTGACCCCCGGTGATCAGCCCGCCTCGGCCTCCCAAAGTATTAGCCTTGTTTAAATATATATACATGAGGCATAACTAATTTACACGCTACTGCTCTGACAGGTCTCTCCATAGTTTACCCAGAGCACAAATCTCAAAGCTGCATGAGAGCATTACACATTGGCAGCTTTGATGCCACAACATGTGCTGATGCTTCACACTGAGAAGGGCGGATCAAACAAGAAACATGCCAAGGACATCAATTAAAGTGTTGGTAGGGGCTTTCCACAAAAATAATTCAGAAAGATGATGAAGGACCCAAAACATACTATCAAAAGGATTTACAGAAGCCAGGTGCGAATGTGCTTGCTGAGTCCCAGAATTTCTGATTCCTGGGACGTAGGGCCCCATGAACATTAAGGGGTCATTTTAGCACAAGTGAAAGGAGCAGCAGGTGAGAACACATGACCCAATGTCCCGGCCTTATGCGACTAACTGTCCCTCCCGGCTCCCCACATCTGAGTGGGGTCAGGCCCGTATTAATGGAACTGCACAGTACCCGCCCTCCAGGAGCTCAGCAGGAAGGGCCCGCGCCAATCCTACAAATATTTGGGGCACCTTCTAGTCACCAGGAGCTGCACCAACAGCGGTGGGGGGTGCCAAGCAAGACGCACAGGGGACCCGGATCACACACAGGACCCTTCAGCCAGGTAGAAGGAAGCATCGGAAAGTTCCAGAAAGGCTTCAGGGAGGTATAGCCCGAGTGGAATTTTAAAGGACGATTAGAAAATGGAGCTGAGTGCGGTGGCTCACACCTGTAATCCTAGCACTTTGGGAAGCTGAGGTGGGCAGATCACCTGAGGTCAGGAGTTCCAGGCCAGCCTGGCCAACATGGTGAAATCCCCTCTCTACTAAAAATACAAAAAAATTAGCCAGATGTGGTGGTGCGCTCCTGTAGTCCCAGCTACTTGGGAGTCCGAGGCAGGAGAATCGCTTGAACCCGGGAGGCAGAGGTTACAGTGAGCCGAGCTCACACCACGGCACTCCAGCCTGGGCGACACAGCAAGATTCTGTCTCAAAGAAAAAAAGAAAAAGAAAAAGAAAGAAAAGAAAAGAAAAAGGAAGAAAGAAAACAGCCCAGTGGTTGGGTGGGGGAGATGGAAACGTCACTAGATGGAATATTTCTCCTGAGGCAGAGGAAACAGCACCTAGACGCCTCCACAGCCCACCCCAGCCCTGTGGCCTTGGTGAGAGACCTTGTTCATTTTCTGCCCACTCTCCCGCTGGCCCTCCTCTCCTTACCCTTCAACTGCCCTCCCTTTCCCACCCTCCATTCACCCAGCCTCCTGCGGGCCCTCCCCTCTGCTCCTCACCCTGCAGCCTCCCTCCCGCGGACCCTCACCTCCCCAGGCTCTCCACAGTTTTGCAAGATACTCCCTGCACCCACGGTCTCACCCCGCTCCACGCACAGTGGTGCTGCTTCCTTGATTGAACCCCAACAAATTGTGGCCAATCCCTCACCTCCCACTTTCTCCTCATTGCACTCCAGTAAGAACTCTGTCTCCATCTCTCCATGAAAAAGCTTTTTCAGGTCACCCATAGCCTCAAAATTCCTAACACAGTGGCCCATCATTTGCTTTCTGGGCACTTGCTCTCTCAGCAGCATTTGAAACCAATGACTGCGCCCTTCCTGGGCGACTGGGTTTTCCTCACGCAGCTGGCTGCTTCTCTTGCTTCTCTTGCGTGTATTTGCTGGCCCCTCTTCCTCTTCCTGGCCTTCAGGTTCTTGTGTCCCAGGGTTTGGTTGTTCTTTGTTTATTTTTTTGAGACAGGGTCTGGCTCTGCCACCCAGGCTGGAGTGTGGTGGTGTGTGCAACGGCCCCATCACAGCCTGCTGCAGCCTCGACCTCCTGGGCTCCAGCGATCCTCCCTCCTCAGCCTCCTCAATTGCTGGGACCACAGGCACACAGCACTGGGCCCGGCTAATTTTTGGTTTTGTTTTTCGTTTTTGTTTTTTTGTTTGTTTGTTTAGAGACAGGGTGTATTAGGCTGCTCTTGCATTGCTATAAAGACATACCTGAGACTGGGTACTTCAAAAAATAAACCGACTCAGGGTTCTGCAGGCTGTACAGGAGGCATAGCAGGGGTATCTGCTTCTGGGGAGGCCTCGGGAAGCTTCCAATCCCGGCGGAAGGCGAAGGGGGAGCAGGTTCCCACATGGCCAGAGCAAGAGCAAGCGGGGGAGGTATCACACTTTACAACAATCAGATCTGGGCAAACTCCCTCACCATCTGAAGCACAGGACCGAGCTCCGAGGGATTCTACTCCCCCCTCCACCAGCCCCAACTCCATGACCAGAACACCTCCCACCAGGCCTCACCTCCAACACTGGGGGTTACAATTCCACAGGAGATCCAGCAGCCTCGCGCTGAGCTACATGTTCAAACCTCCAGAGGCTTCCAATGGCCCATCTCCGCTTCCAGCACATTCGCCCTCCCACACATGCCGCCTCGCTGTATACAGCAAGCCCGCGAGAAAGGCCGGAGGGCCTGAGAAGGGCTTTTCCTCGGGAGACGGCCCAGGCAGAGCAGTGCCCCTTTTATCCCCAACGTGGCCGTGGGAGAATTTGACCGTGGGGGCCCTGGAGTTCACCTAGCTTCTGGTCCCATAACCAAGCAATAGCCGAAGAGTAAATCTAAGCCAGAGAGGGATATTCCTGGGGCCTTGGCGACATGGTGGTGTCTCAAATGCTCACCCATTTGTAGAATGTCGGCAATAAATCACCAGTTTCCCTACAGTTTAAGTCGACCTGAGTTGGGGTTTATTTTACCTGCATCCAAAAGCATCATGAGGTTGCGCTTCCTTCTCCCACGCCGCAGCCTTGGCCTCCTTTCCATATGCAGCGCGCACCAAGCATACTCCTGCCGCAGGCCCTTCTCACTGCTTGTTCCTGCGTGGAGTGCGGCTGCCCAGAATCTTCCCGAAACTGGCCTTAGGTCAAGCATCACCAGGTCACAGGGATCTCCCTGACCTCCTAGCCAGAGGACCACCCTCCCACACCGCTTTTATGCCACACTTTCTGTGTTATTGCCGCCTTTACACCACAGCATCTGTCATTACATTACAAGGTCCTATTTATCTGCACGCTTTTTTTTTTTTTAAGATGTGATCTCACTCTGTTGCCCAGGATGGAGTGCAGTGGCATGATCTGGGCTCACTGCAACCTCCACCTCCTGGGTTCAAGCGATTCTCCCGCTTCAGCCTCCCAAGCAGCTGGGTTTACAGGCCAGAGCCACCACACCCGGCTACTTTTTGTATTTTTAGTAGAGACGGGGTTTCACCATGTTGGCCAGGCTGGTCTCAAAGTCCTGACCTCAGGTGATCCGCCGGCCTCGGCTTCCTAAAGTGCTGAGATTATAGGCATGAGCCACTGCACCTGGCCTGCACATTTATTTTCTGCCTCCCCTGTTAGAATGTATGCCCCCACCAGGGCAGGGACAAGGGGCTCATGCAGATTACAACCTGGTACTTAGTAAGTGTTCAATAAATATCATTTAAATAAAATGTGGCAAGAGAACACAACACATTCGAAGGACTGCAAGTATTTCTGTGTGCAAAGTTAGCAGAGAAGGCAGGAGGGAATGAGAGGTAAATGCCAGATCCTTAAGAACCTTACATTATATGCTAAGATGAATGGACAGCCACAGATGAACTGTGAGAAGGAGCACTATACACTGCAGCACGGCAGACTGGAAGGGAGAGAATCTTCAGAAAACTGTTCCACTTGTCTAGGCCAAGAAATGTGACTCAAACCAAGACAGTGGCTTTGGGATGGAGAATACAGAATGGATTGGGTTCGTGAGGCATTAGTAAAGGATTGGCGGCTTGGCCTCCCACTGAGGGCGGCAAGCTAATGAAAGGGAATCATCAAGGACAATATCCAGGCTTCTATATGGACAGGGTGGTGCCAGTCATGGAGACAGGGCCTGGCGGGGCGGCTGATTCACATTTGGAGGAAATTAGTCTAATTCTGAACATGTTGAATTTGAGACACTCAGGACATTCCCAGGTAGAGATGCACAGTTACCATTGAAGACACAGGTCTGGAGCATAGAGGAAGAGTCTGTCCTAGAAACAGGGCCTGGAGTTCAACCTTGAGAGTGTGGGGGTCATGCAGGAAGACCACAGAGAACGTAGAAAAGGAAGAGAAGACACTTGGAGACAAACCCTAAAGAGCACTGACATCTGAGAAGCATGGAGAGAGAAACTGCAAAGAGACTGAGAAAAAGTAGCCCAGATGAAAAAAACACCAGAAGTGCATGATTTTACGGAAGTTAAGAGAATATTGCAAAGAAGAGCGATCAAGTGATATGAGAACTAAAATATGCTCATTTGACTTGGTAGCCAAGAAGTTTTTGGTAATCTGAGCAAAACCATTTTGGGGACAGTGGGAGCAAAAGCCAGATTGTTGTTGGTTGTGGAGTGAAGAGATGAGTGTGTAGGGATGACTCAGGGAGACTGTGTCCTTCTTGGGCGTTCAGCTGCAGCCAGCATTCGGCATACTCCCAGCTCTGAGGCTTCTTTCCCAAACACCAGGAAGGGAAATAACGTTTGCTCTGAAATCACTGGCACCATGACCATCTTTACTGTGTAAATGACAGTGAAGTCAACTCCTTTTGGAAGGGCACAACTTCCTTAAAACTGTCACAAAATTAAAATGCAAACAATACAGGAACACATGATGTGCAAGTCCTCTTCCCTCTCTCCCAAATCCTGTCCCTTCCCTCTGGGTGACTGCTGAGGACACTTGGCTGCATGCCCTTCCAGAACTTTTTCTATGCGTTTACGTAGATTTCATTCAACAAGCACATTTTGAGTGCCTGTTATCTGCTATATCCCTTGCGCATAGAGATTTTTTTCTTGCTGCTTTTGAGAAAAACAAGAATGTCACCAAAGAGATATTGGAGAACAAGTGTATGTCTGTATCTATATATCTAACTTGTGTTTTGTAATACCCTATAATATTTCACAAGATCTATATATGTACCAAAAATGTTTACTATTCCCCCATTAATGGGCACGAAGGTTGCTTCCAATTTTCACTATGTAATAATGCAAGATATATGTTATTGCTTATTCATTTTGTGTCCATAGCCAAGTATTCATATAAGACATATTCCAAAAATAGAAATACTAGGTCAAAAATGTGCATTTTTAACTTTTCCAGATCCTGCCAAATTTTGATGGCCATTTCTAAAATGGCACCGAAACAGCTGCATTCGAATGCACTGCGGGGTGAAAGGGCACATTTCCCTGGGCCCCACCTCCTCAGATACAGTCTCAGCCTCCTGAACTTTGTCCAATCTAACCAATGAACCGTGGCATCTCACTGATGTTTGTATTTACGTTCCCCCCATTTTTACTGAGGGTGAACATCTTTGCAGTGCTGACTGGTCATTAGCAGGGTTGTTTTTTTTTTTTCTTTTTTTCCCTCTTGGGCTTGACTTTATTGCCTCTTCTATCATTTGCCTTCTTCTTTCATTGACTGGTGTGAACTCTTCAACTATTACAGCTATGACCCTTTTTCTGTTACATGTGTGACAGATATTTTCTCTAGCTCTTTGGCTTGTGCTTAAACTTGTTGATGGTGTCATTCACTAATCAGAAGTGGTTTGGTTCAAGGAGGGAAAGAGAAGGGAAATTTACATTTACACCAACAATATGCATATGTTGTCTCTTACACATATTTCATTAATACCTACAGCATCTCTATGACATAGGTGTTATTATTTCTAATTTTTAAAGGTAAAAATCTTAGGTATGAAAAGAGGTTACCTGCTCAAGATCACCCAGTGAGTAACTGAAACCCTACCTGGAATTCACATCTATTGGTACAACTCCAAAATCAAGTTTTCCGCCAAAGCACCTTTTCTAGTTTCATTATCTATTTCTGGGCAGATGTTTGAGGGGAATGATTAAATATAGGTTCCTGTAGATTATACTTTTATATAAAAGTGATAGATCTTTACTAAAAATTTAAAAATTTTTTAAAAAGTGGTTTGGGTTTCTATTTTGTTTTGGTTTTGTTGGTCAAATCTGTCTATCATTTTCTCTATGGTTATTGGATTTTGAGCCTTGCCTAGTAAACCCTTTGTGACCCCAAAATCATGAAAATATCCCCTTATATTTTCTCATAGCACTTTTTCAAGGTTTAGTTTTTCCATTTTCGGAATGTATTTCCTCTAGAATTTTCTTGTGTATTTGGTGAAAGGCAGGACTCTTCTTTCCCTCCACTGGGGAGGCAACTTCCCAAAGGCATTTACTGGATAGTTCACTCTTTTTCTACTCCTCATTACACACTCTCCCAGGCCCCAACTTCCTTATATCCAAGGATAGGTGATGTGATGTGGTAGCCTTTGGGCCACATCAATTTGAAAATTTTTTGGTCAATAGAAAAGTTATCAAAAATATATTTCAAAGTCTTACTGAAAGTCCACCAATGGTTTCCAGTCTTTGTCAACTTCCTTGCAGCCTCAAATCTCTGTCTCCCTGCCAGGAAAGGCCACTGCTGGAGGCAGTTGCATTGCCTCTGAGGCTGCGCCCTCCACATGGGAGGGGCTGGGTGACGGCTGGCGTGTCACCAGGAAAGCCCCCATGAAACAACTGCATCCCCATTGATTTTCCTGCACGGCAGCTTCTCTGCAAAAAGCCTTTGTTCTTTCACTGACATTTGCAAGTTGTTAGGGTTTAAAGTAAGAAAGGGAATATTTCAAGGGGAAAAGATTTTCTTCCCAAGAATAATCAAGAAAGTTGGGAGAGATCAGTGAAACAGATTCCAGAGGTGACATGGTTTTCACGACTTTTTCAAAATGAAAGAAAACACTTTATTACCACAAACTGATTTATTTGAGTGGATCAAACCCAGCGTGCTGCTGCTCACTTCTATTGTGCAATTGTCCTTTAATGCATGACTGCCACCTGGCAGAGCTTCCTTCTCACAGTGAACAAGAGCACATGGGTTTTCACTGACTATGCAAATAACTTTGTTTCAAACCTCATGGAAATAGTTGATACAGTTATACTTCTGTTTATTTTTTATTGTATTTTTTTAGTTCCTCAAATGCGTGGTTCATGCTATCCAAGGTCTCTGGGTGTGTATAAGCAAATTTAATTATACCATCTTTTTTTTATTTTTTGAGACAGGGTCTCACTCTGTTGTTCACGCTGGAGTGCAGTGACTCGATCTCGTCTCTCTGCAGCCTGGACCTCCTGGGCTCAGGTGATTCTCCCACCTCAGCTTCCCAAGTAGCTGCTGGGACTACAGGTGTACGCCACCACACCTGGCTAATTTCTTTTTTTGTTTTTTTTTTTTTTGGAAAAGATAGGGTTTTGCCTTGTTGCCCAGGATGGTCTTAAACTCCTGGGCTCAAGCAATCTGCCCACCTCAGCCTCCCAAAGTGCTGGGATTACAGATGTGAGCCCCTGTGCCCAGCCTAATTATATCATCTTTTAAAAACTTCTACCACAGGCTGGGTGCAGTGGCTCACGCCTGTAATCTCAGCACTTTGGGAGGCTGAGGCAGATGGATAATGAGGTCAGGAGTTCAAGACCAGCCTGGCCAACATGGCGAAACCCCATCTCGATTAAAAATACAAAAATTAGCCAGGTGCGGTGGTGCGTGCCTATAGTCCCAGCTACTTGGGAGGCTGAGGCAGGAGAATCGCTTGAACCCGGGAGGTGGAGGTTGCAGCAAGCCAAGATTGCATCACTGCACTCCAGCCTGAGCAACAGAGCAAGACTCTGTCTCAAAAAATAAAAAAATTCTAACACCAATCAGGCAACACACAATAATTTGAATAAATGGTTCAAAATGAGCACCTGCACTGCAGACCTTTGAGAGAGCACAGATTGCTAAACGGGCACATGCAAGAATAGCATAAACCCATATTGAACCAAAAAAAATTAGAAATGCTAAGTTCCAGATTCTAACATACCCACCCACTGTCTGCAGAACATGCACTTTTGAATTATTTTGTAGTATCGATGTGGGTCTCTCATTCTCCATTGTGACCGTGTGACACAATCAGCTGAAATTAGAATTTGGCTCTTCCCATGTGCAGGTGACTTGGCCCAACTTTCCATGAATAAAGGCACTTTCTCTATTCCACTGAGTCAAGTAGCTCAGAGCTTGATTGACACCAGAGCTCATGGGGTGTCAGTCCAACTTAAAGACTCAGGAAAAGTTACCGCCATGCTGTGGCGTGGCGTGGCAACCCGACATGGCCCTGTCTGGGAGACTGAGGGTCGCGAATACACTCCAGGTGCCTGCTTCACAGCAGAGATACCCCAATCTAAATGAATGACAGCCACCATCTTCTTCAGGCTGCTGCCCTCCAAACGAATAGCCTCCACCTTCCTGGATTTGCCCTACATTGGTTTGCGTAGATTTTCCAGTCAGCAGATCAGGCAGGCACATATGATGAAATGGCAAACCTTCTCAGCTTACTGAAGCAGCAGCAGTGCATGGAATCCTCACGCTTTGAATCTCTCTCACTTCTGCCGCAGCTCTTTCTTGAGCTCCCTGCTGTTAGAGGCTCCTGTGATAACAGTAGCCCCGCCCAGGTAACCCAGGCCGATCTCCTTACCACCTGTGCTGCATAACGTGAGATAAGCAAGGGAAAGTATTTCCTCCTGCTGAAGGGTTGCCCAGGGCAGAGTGGGGCATCTTTGAGGGAAATTTTGGAAATTCTGCTTACCACAGCTATGAACACAGCTGCATGCCTCCTTGTAGGTGGCCTGTAGTATGTCATGAATTTCCCAAATTGGCAGTTTTCTTTCCTATAATTTTGGGATAACAACCCCTTTTCAGGATTCAGCACATCATGAGAATGATTGCAAATTCAGGTCAAACATTTGTTTGCAAATATGTGATTGCTGCAGCACATATCCTCAGCAGGTAGAACATGCTGTGTTGACCCTAATTCCCTCAGACAATGCTCTCTAGCGCCTGCCCTGCCCACTGAAAGGGACCGCGCTCTGAAGGTCCCTCCAGGAGCGGCAACTGAGCAATGGGCTCATTCTCACTTGTTTCATCTGCCCTGCGACAATGCCCAGGGTACCAGTCAGGACTCAGGGAGTAATTGAGGGGTTTAGTGAAGTGGTGAAGTTAAGGGAGATGACAGGTTTGACCTGATGAAGCGACAGCAAAAGGCTGTTACCTCCGTGTCCGAGGGGCAAGGAGGGGTGCTTACCAGCTCACTGGGACCTCAGGTAGACGAACACAGCCATCCCTAACCCACTGCCTGGTAGGGGAAAGCCAGGGGATAAACACCTTGGGCGCTCTCTCCTCCCCTCTCCACTGTCCCACCGGGGCCTCCCATTGGCTGAACCCAACCAGTACCCAGAAGGAAAGGGAGCCTGGCAGATGCAGGCAACAGAGACCAGCCTTCTATCACATGGAGCAGGATGAGGAAGGTGGAAATACAGTGACCTGGGTATTAAGGAGAAAGGGGGAATTGGTCATGACCAACAACCCATGATCCCCACAGCTTTCTATAGCAGTCACGCTCTCCAGGGCCAAGTGCAGCACTGCTCCATGTCATCTTCCTCCAGAACGGGGTCAACAGAGCATCTCCATCCAAAGCACATCCCATCTTATGACCAAGAATAAAGAGGCCATCCCCATACCAGCTGCAAAAGCATCTGCCTGGAAAAGGCTTACATTCACTCTGTGCTCACTTCATTGGCTTGGGGTATATCACATAGCTACTCTGGAGTTTTCAAATGTGATGATGCATAACTTCCCACTGTGAGAGTTATCATAATGAGGAAAACCAGAAAAATCTGACAAACAGGCATGCAACATTAACTAAAAGGGAAGAGTGGGCATCATCTTAAAAGCCAGCACCTGTGCATCTCACCACTCCTGCTTCCAGTCTCTCCTGACTCTTCTTCCATCTTGTCTACATTATTAGACTGGGCTCACCTAAGAAAAGACATAAAAATGCATACAAGCCCGGGCATGGTGGCTCACACCTATAATCTCAGCACTTTGGGAGGCCAAGGCAGGTGGATCACCTGAGGTTGGGAATTCAAGACCAGCCTGACCAACATGGAGAAACACCTTCTCTACTAAAAATACAAAATTACCCGGGCATGGTGGAGTATGCCTGCAATCCCAGCTACTCAGGAGGCTGAGGCAGAAGAATCGCTTGAACCCGGGAGGCAGAAGTTGAGGTGAGCCAAGATCGCACCATTGCAATCCAGCCTGGGCAACAAGAGCGAAACTCTGTAAAAAAAAAAAAAAAAAAACTCATACAAATCCGAAAGGGAGAAATAAAACTGTCCTCATTTGTAGATGTCATGATGGCCGACAGAGAAAATCCAATGGAACTTATTTTTTTAATCCTGGAACTAATAAAGTGAGTAAAGCAAAGTTGCAGCTGGAAACTGAAATTTAACATACAACACCATTTACAGTCACTCAAAAAAATTAAATGCTTAGGGGGAAAAAAATCTAACAAAACATGTATAAAACTTGTATGTGGAAAGCTGCAAAACACTGATTAAAGAAATCAAAGATTTAAATAAATAGACACATCGTGATCATAGATAAGAGACTCAACATCATAAAGATACCAATTCTTCCCACAGTGACATATATATTCAACCCAAATCCCGTCAAAGTCTCAGCCAGATTTTTTGTAGATATAGACAAGGTTATTCAAAAATTCATATAGAAAGGAAAGGAACTAGAATAGCTAAAATTAATTAATCAATTAATTCTGAAAAAGAAGAATAATGTGGAAGGAATCCCTCCATGAAATTTTAGGACTTACTATCTCCACTAACCAAGTCCACGTGGTAATCGTAGAGTGACAGGCATGAAGATCAGTGGAACAGAAAAAGGATCTAAAATAGATTCACAGAAGTGCAGCCAGCCGGGCGAGGTGGCTCACGCCTGTAATCCCAGCACTTTGGGAGGCCAAGGCATGTGGATCGCAAGGTCAAGAGATCGAGAACATCCTGGCCAACATGGTGAAACCCTGTCTCTACTAAAAATACAAAAATTAGCTGGATGTGGTGGCGTGAACCTATAATCCCTGCTACTCAGGAGGCTGAGGCACAAGAATCACTTGAACCTGGTAAGTGGAGGTTGCAGAGAGCTGAGATCATGCCACTGCACTCCAGCCTAGTGACAGAGCAAGACTCCTCTCAAACAACTCCGTCTCAAACAAACAAGCAAAAAAATGTACAGCCAGGGGCTGGAGGAGCTCCGGCCTGGCTCTGTAGCATGCATCTGTGGTTCCAGCTACTCAGGAGGCTAAGGTAGGAGAATCACTTGAGCCCATGAGGTCGAGGCTGTACTGAGCCATGTTCATGCCACTGCACTCCATCCTTGGTGACAAAGTGAGATTGTCTCAAAAAAAAAAAAAAAAGAAAGAAAAGGAAAAGAACACAATGAGAATCACCACACACATATTACAATAGCTAAAATTAGAAATAGTGACAATACCAAACACTGGTGAGGATATATAAAAACTGGATCTCTCATACATTGCTAGTGGAAATGTAAAAGGGTAAAGTCACTCAGAAAAACAGCTGGCAGTTTCTTCACAAATGAAAGATACATCTGGCTGGGCACGGCAGCTCACGCCTATAATCCCAGCACTTTGGAAGGCTGAGGCAGGCAGATCACCTGAGGTCGGGAGTTTGAGACCAGCCTGGCCAACATGGTAAAACCTCGTCTCTATTAAAAATACAAAATTAGCCAGGCATGGTGGCATGTGCCTGTAATCCCAGCTACTCAGGAGGCTGAGGCAGGAGAATTGCTTAAACCCGGGCGGCAGAGGTTGCAGTGAGCAGAGATCGTGCCATTGCACTCCAACCTGGGCGACAAGAGTGAAACTCTGTCCAAAAAAAAAAAAGGAAGAAAGATACACCTATCATACCACGAATCCTGAGCATTCCTACCAGAGAAATGGAGATGTATACCCACGCAAAAGATTCTACACAATTGTTCATGGCAGCCTTATTTGTGATAGCCAAAAACTGGAAGCAACTCAAATGTCCTACAGCAGGTGAATGTTTAGACAAACTGTGATGCACTTGTACCATGGCCCCTACTCAGCAGAAAAAAGAACTAACGCTTGATACATGCAACGATTTGGGTGTATCTCAAGGGCATTCGGCTGAGGGGAATATGCCAATATCGAAAGTCACATGCTGTATGATTCCATTATATAAAGTCCTTGAAATGACAAAATTACAGAAATGGAAAAAAGACGAGCGTCCAGGCGAGTGATGATGCAGGGCCGGGGTGGGAGGAGAACCGTGAAGGGGTGGTACAGGGGGATTGTCGTGGGGCTGGATGAGCTCTGGCCTGGCTCTGGTGCTGCTTATCCTAACCTGCCCACATGATAAATAGAACTGCACACACCTTGAACCAGTGTCAGGTCCTGGCTTTGATTCTGCACTATGTTTACAAAGGATGTACCCACTGGGGGAAACTGGGGGAAACACTGAATCTACCCATACATTTTCACAGCTTCCTGTGAACCTATAATTATTTCAAATAGAAAGTTTTTAAAAATCTGAGCAGCATCTAGAAAATGTGAAGAATGCATATACTCTAGGACTCAGCAAAAATATCCCAGTAACAAACAGTTTGAAAATGTATTCTTTAAAAGACACACACTCACAAAAATACAAAACAACTAACACTAAATATAACAAAAGATAAATAAGATTTTTATGAGGAAAATTATAAAACTTTATTAAAATGTCTTTCTAAAGAATTTAAACAGAGAAATAAGCAATCATGTTTGTGGATTAAAATACTAAATATAATACAGTATTAGTTCTTCCCCAGTGGATCTATAGATTCAATGCGATTTCATTTGAAACCCAACAAGGTTTTTTGTGAAACTTGATAAACTGATTGAAAAATGCGTAGGAGGAGTAAAAAGCAGAGAATAGCCAAGACATTCCTAAAATAAGACTAAGGTGTAAGGAATTGACTCACAGATATCAAAAATCATTGTGAAACTACAGAAAGTAGGACAATGTGGTGCTTATTTAGAAACAGACAAGCTGACAAAGAGAACAGAATGGAGGCTAGATCTAGACCAACGCACGAATGGAAGTTTTCTGTATGCCCAAGCTGGTATTGCAAATTAGCAAAGAAAAGATGATTATTCAATAAATGGTGGTAGGACATTGATTGCACATATGGGTATTAGATTATTGGCACACGCCATGTACAAAAATCAATTCTAGTATATTGAAGACAAAGGAGAAAGGCAAAAAACACAAAATTTAAAAGGCAAAATATGAACACATCAAGACAGTGAGGAATTTCTTAAAATACCACAGCAAAAATATAAAGGGAAAGATTGATGATTTCTACTGAACTAAAATGTTTAAATTCTATTCTAAAAAGACCTTATAAAGGGAATGAAAAAACAATTATCTGGGAGAAAATATTTGCCACACTTGTAACTGACAAAGGATTATTGTCTATAACATATATATAAAGAACTGTATTAGTAAACAACTCTGAGATGAAAAGGGGAAGGGCTTGAAAACACTTCACAGAGAGAAATAAAAAATGGTTGTAAGTACATGAAAACACACAAGCTCATTAACAGCCACAGCAAGAAACCATTTCATACCCAGCAGACTGGCAAAGATTTTAACGTTGACAATACCAATGCTTGGGAAGGATCTGGAACTCTGTGCACACACCCAATAGAAAGTAATTGTTACAACCCATTTGGAAATCAACTGAGCAGTCTAGAAAATGTGAAAAAGGCATGTGCTCTATGACCCCACAATTCAACCCCTGGGGAAATAAGGGCCTTGGAGACCTGCTGTGTCTGTGCAGGAAGAGATGGAAGACAGTGGGCAAAGTGGCTCTTTCTGTAGTAGCAGAAAGCCAGGCGCCAATCCAATGTCCATAACAAAAGGATGGTATACTCCTTCAACTGAAATCCAGAAGGCAAGGAAAGTAGATAAATCACAGTTACACAAAAAACATGGATAAATCTCAGAGACACACAGAACTGAATGAAACTAGAAATCACAGAATAATATATAAAGTATGATTCTGTTTATTTTAAACTCAAAAAAAAGAAAAACCAAACTAGCTATTGTTTAAAACAACAAACGTGTGGAAAAACTGTGAAGAAAATCAAGGGAAAGATAAACACAAAATTTAGGATATAGTACTTGGAGGGGACAGAAGAAAGGGACGGCTCCGGAAGGACCCAGAGACCTCAAACGGGATGGTGGCCATTTACTTAAACTGGAAACTGAGTTTACGGGCATTATACACATAGTTAAGTGCATGTTATGCATATTTTCAAAATTACAAAAATAAAGGAAACCGAGAGGCTCCGTGGGAACCACTTGATTCTCACTGAAACTGATGGAGGGGGAAAAGGGTGCCACCTCCCTGCCATGCCCAAGGCCCGCGCTCAAGTAGCTGCTTCCGACCCCCGGGCACTCTCACCCCGTGGACCAGACACACACTATCATTTCCTAAGTGCTGGAGCATGGGAGTAAAGGAGCACGGCCAGGCCGCTCATCACTAGGAGAGGCGGGCAGGGAAGGAGCAATAGGGAGAAGCGGGACGACCCCTGGCCGCCACCCTCCACGGTGTTCCGCATTCTGCCCTTGGCCTCGGCCCAGCGGGCTTTCCTCTGCAAGCCAGCCAGGTCCTACTGTGTGATGGGGGTAAGGGGAAGGGGAGGCTATTTTGAATCTCCACTCCACGGCCTCTCCCTCTCCTCCCAAATGCTCCTCCTTCAGACCACATCCTGACGCAGCTGCAGACGCCCTCATATTCAGCATCCACCGTAAGCTTTTTCAATTGCTCCCAGTGAAAGTTTTCAGGGATGTCAAGGAGGAGGAGGAAAGGGGGTGCTATCGGGAAGGGCTGGCAATGACAAGGCCAGGGATGGTGAAGAGACCCTGCAATTAGTTCCTGACCTCCATCTCACCTCAAGCCCAAGTCCTGCCATTTCAACTCAGGGGACTTGTTTCTGGCCACTGCTGGGGCCGCCTCCTCCACTTTGGGCGCTCAGCTGTCCCGTGACCTGCCAGTCCCCTCACCAAACTGGGATCACTGCGCGGAGGTCACCTGGAATCACTCGTACCTGTGGGTCCTAGACACCCTGTGACTCATTAATGTCCCTGGTGCCAGGAAGCTACAGCAGGAAAATTCCTCTGTTATCTCAGAGAAGCCCACCTGAAGACGCAGTCCTCGCTAGATCTACGCTTATCACCTCTGTGTGAGCACAAGAATTATGGTGTCTTATCAAGCAACATTTTCCGGCCTAATTAAGGGAAACGGTCCATTTGCCCTCTTGGAAAAATAACCACTGGGCGCCTTTCTGGTGTTGTGGAAAATCACAGCATAGGCGCGATCTCGGCTCACTGCAAGCTCCAAGCACAGGCTATAAAACATTCTTCACGTCTTGTTCAAATCT
Source organism: Papio anubis (assembly GCF_008728515.1). Taxonomy (NCBI): domain Eukaryota; kingdom Metazoa; phylum Chordata; class Mammalia; order Primates; family Cercopithecidae; genus Papio; species Papio anubis. The sequence goes on along the minus strand of NC_044983.1, from coordinate 43,640,628 downwards.
TCAGAACTCCCCGGTTGAAGCACTCAGCTTGACAGAGTCCAGCGAACTCCTCCGCCTTGAGCTCTCTGTGCCTTTGGGGCCTGGGCCGCTGCTGCTCCCTTGCAAATATAGCTGGGTCTCCAAGGAGCCTAATCAGACTCCAGATGCCCACAGGCGCTTCCTCTTTCTTCTCTACCTCTCCCTGAAAAGAAAAAAACAATCATGCTAGCAAAAGGGGAATGGAACAAGGCAAATCCAGTTTACTCGAATGCATCAGAGAGGTTTAGTGCTTTTCTCCTAAAAAATATTCACCCATAGGCAGGGCAGGGTGGCTCATGCCTGTAATCCCAGCACTTTGGGAGGCCAAGACGAGTGAATCACAAGGTCAAGTGATCAAGACCATCTTGGTCAACATGGTGAAACCCCGTCTCTACTAAAAATACAAAAATTAGCTGGGTGTGGTGGCATGCACCTGTAGTACCAGCTACTCGGAAGACTGAGGCAGGAGAATCGCTTGAACCCAGAAGGTGGAGGTTGCAGTGAGCCGAGATCACGGCATTGCACTCCAGCCTGGCGACAGAGCAAGACTCCATCTCAAATATATGTATGTGTATATATATGTATATACACATACTTTGGGAGGCTAAGGTGGGTGGATCACCTGAGGTCAGGAGTTGAAGACCAGCCTGACCAACATAGTGAAATCCCAGCTCTACTAAAAATACAAAAAAATTAGCGGATCGTGGTCGTGAACACCTGTAATCCCAGCTACTCAGGAGGCTGAGGCAGGAGAATCGCTTAAACCCGGGAGGTGGAGGCTGCAGTAAGCTGAGATTGTGCCACTGCACTCCAGCCTGGGTGACAGAGTAAGACTCCATCTCCAAAAAAGGAAGGAAGGAAGGAAGGAAGGAAGGAAGGAAGGAAGGAAGGAAGGAAGGAAGGAAGGAAGGAAGGGAAGGAAGGAGTGGCTATGTGGCATTTGCGGAAAATGCATCAATGAAGATTATCGCTTCTATAAGAAAGCAAATCTTAGTAACCAGAAATATAAGAGGATCCTTCCAAGAAGGAGCCAGGGAAGTAATGAGATTGAGGTGGAGACAGATAGAAGGGCAGGGAAAAGGTGTGCACCACGCAAGCCACTGAGAGCACTGGAGTTTAATTCCATGGGCAATACAAATAAGCACACTTCGCAACTCCTTCCTTTAAGGAATTTACTTTACAATTGCAATTCTAATACCCAGAAGAAGTGAAAACAGGCACTGAGAGAAAGACTTGTGCACACATGTTTACAGCAGCATTATTCACAACAGCCAAAAGGTGGAAATGGCCCGAATGTTAGTCAACGGATGACTGGATAAACACAATGTGTGGATACATCACTCATGTGGGGGTGCAGGACAGAGCTGGCGATGGGGTCGTGGCCACTAAGGATGGGACCTCACAGCTGGGTCTTGGGCCAGGAGAACCACTGCAGGCATTCTGGGAGAAATACCAGCACACAAAGACCTCATTGCGAATTACTATTATATCTAAGTACAATAAATAGCTTAAGCAGGTGAAGATTAAATTAATACAAGATAGGGCTGGAAAGGTATTTGCAGGAGACAGTGGGAAATAAGCAAGTTTGTAAAATGGTAATAAAAGGTTTTGACATATTTTGGCTTCAGATAAAAGACATAAATGCCTCTCAGGGGGAAAAAAAAAACATATCCTGGTCAATAATTATGTAATATGATTAACTCTATCCCTCTGGCCTTGCAGCTCACCCAACAGAACAACCCAGGCCCTTCCTCTCCTCAGCTCCTGCAGAGGAACATGGAGTGGTGAACGCCCACCCAGCACCTTCCCACAGACTCAGACCGGAGTGTGTTTCAGACCCTGTCTAGGTTTTCCACAGAGAAGTCATGTGTCCTCTTCCACTATTTCCTCCTAATGGTTGTTAGGGCAAAAAGCGATTATTTCAGATTGCCATACTCATGAAAGCTACTAAACTATAAAAGGGGGCCAGGCACAGTGGCTCACACCCATAATCCTAGCACTTTGGGAGGCCAAGGCCAGTGGATCGTCTGAGGTCAGGAGTTTGAGACCAGCCTGGCAATGTGGCGAAACCACGTCTCTATTAAAAATACAAAAAAAATATTAGCCAGGCATGGTGGCACGCAGCCATAGTCCCAGCTACTCCAGAGGCTGAGGCAGGATAATCGCTTGAACACAGGAGGCAGAGGTTGCAGTGAGCCAAGATCATGTCACTGCACTCCAGCCTGGGTGACAGACCAAGACTCCATCTCAAAAAATAATAAATAAATAAATAAATAAACCATACAAGGGGGGATTCTGAACTTACCAGAAACATTTCTTATTTTCCAAAGAATGAGCATCATTCAAATGTATTAAACAAAGAAATGACGAGCCAAGTGGAGGACATAATCAGAACAGAAGTGCATTTCAAAGCCAACAGAAGTCATATTTCTAGCATGGATGCGGTGGGGCCATGTCAGTGTTCATGAACTCTGGGGACCACATACACCTGGGGCCACACTCTGTCTTTCTCCCTGCAGATGTCAGCACCTTGCCAAGAGACAGGCACTAGGAGAGAAGGTTGTGCTCTGGACCTGAAACACGGATGAAGGAAGAAAGTAACAAAATGCAGAACAGGCCCAAGCCCCTGGCATGGCTCATGCCACAGGCCTCCCAGCCCAGCACCTGTGCCCCCCACTTCCCACTTTGATTCTAGAATGGACCCTCGACTGTCAGCAGGGTCCGGGCGGAAAGCAGTCAGCCAGCAGCGCAGCTCTTTGCATGCCTAATTCACCCTTAACAATCATGTGCTGTTCCCTAACCAAGGAAATAAGGTTCTGCACCTGCCGGAAACATACAGCTTCCCAAACCCTGCCTATTTTCCTTCATGACTATCTTCAGAAACACATGAATATGCTTCCTCTGCACTTTATTAAGGTTCATATTGAAAGAAATAGCAATGACCTGCCAGAGATGCTAAATGGGTGAGCAGAGGAAAGTCTACCATGCACACGTGTGTGAGTGATAAGTTCTCCACCAGAGAATAGGTTTTGAGGAGAACAGGGGAAAGATACACCCCCCAGCTCCATCCAGATGTAACTGTGCTCACATGGAACAGGCCTCCTTTCGCTGAGCACAGCGGCCTTTCTTCCTTTATGAGAACAGGTATTCCCTTCTGCTGATCACTAGGAAATGGGGGGAGAAAAGATACTTGATAAAAGGGCAGGGATCTCTCTCCCTCCCAACCAATTCCAGATGGAGGCTGAACAGGAGGCAGCATCCTTTCTCTCTGGCCCTGGTCATCTCACAGCCCTACCCCACGCCACCCAACTCAAACCTTGTCCTGTGGATGCCCAGACCAGGTTGTTCTCCATCAGCCCTGGATTCCAGCTAATTTCAGAGAACAAAAGGGACACCTGCACACAGAGGAGGAGGAGTCCCTGGCTACTCGTGGGAGCACAGACCTCTGGGCGAACCTTCCCTTCTGAGGGCCACCTCGGCACAGAGGCCTCAGCCTAAGTCTCCGCCAACCAGCGGGAAGCGGGCAGGGGGCAGGGGATACAAAAGCATAGGTGCCATGCAGGGAAGAGCCAGACTGTGTCTACTGCCAGGGGTGGATGGCACCAGCTCCAGACACAAAGAATAAAATGCACACAGAGCTCGTCTGACACAGTGCGTGTGCTCCTCAACTTGGCCCTGGTCAGGCACCAGGGACACTGAAAATGAGCGCAGCACAGCCCTCCTGCTCAGTGTGGCAGCCGGGCCAGCACCGCAGGGGGTGCCTGAGCCCAAAGCCTATCAGTAGGGTGACCATGGCAAACAGCAACCCACTGTGTCTTTCAAAATAGCTACAGCAGTCCCAATGTTTCCAGTGGAAAGAAATGACAAGTGCCGGGCGCGGTGGCTCACACCTGTAATCCCAGCACTTTGGGAGGCCGAGGCAGGCAGATCATGAGGTCAGGAGATTGACACTATCCTGGCTAAAACGGTGAAACCCTGTCTCTACTAAAAATACAAAAAATTAGCTGGACGTGGTGGCGGGTGCCTGTAGTCCCTGCTACTCAGGAGGCCGAGGCAGGAGAATGGCATGAACCCGGGAGGTGGAGCTTGCAATAAGCCAAGATGGTGCCACTGCACTCCAGCCTGGGCGACAGAGCAAGACTCCATCTCAAAAAAAAAAAAAAGAAATGACAAGCATTTGGGCTGGGCACAGTGGCTCACTCCTGTAATCCCAGCACTTTGGGAGGCTGAGATGGGCATATCATCTGAGGTCAGGAGTTCGAGACTAGCCTAGCCAACATGGTGAAACCCCGCCTCTACTAAAAACACAAAAATTGGTGGGGCATGGTGGTGTGTCCCTGTGGTCCCAGCTCTTCAGAAGGCTGAGGCAGGAGAATCGCTTGAACCCAGGAGGCGGAGGTTGTAGTGAGCCAAAATCACACCACTGCACTCCAGCCTGGGCAACAGAGCAAGACTCTGTCTCAAAAAAAAAAGAAAGAAAAAAGAAAAAAATTTAAAAACAACAAAAGCTGTCATGAACATGAACCAAGGTTAAATCCAACAGCTACTCTTTAGTAAAAACAGCATGATAGGCCGGGCGCGGTGGCTCAAGCCTGTAATCCCAGCACTTTAGGAGGCCGAGGCGGGTGGATCACGAGGTCAGGAGATCGAGACTATCCTGGCTAACATGGTGAAACCCCGTCTCTACTAAAAATACAAAAAACTAGCCGGGCGTGGTGGCGGGCGCCTGTAGTCTCAGCTACTTGGGAGGCTGAGGCGGGAGAATGGCGTGAACCCGGGAGGCGGAGCTTGCAGTGAGCCAAGATCACGCCACTGCACTCCAGCCTGGGAGCACAGCGAGACTCCGTCTCAAAAAAAAAAAAAAAGCCTGGGAGACAGGGGAAGACTGTCCCCCACCCCCACAAAACAAAAGTTGATCTCTTAGAAGTAAAAAGTAGAACAGAAGATACTAAAGGCTGGGAAGGGTAGTGGGTAGGCAGGAATAGACAAAGATTGGTTAAAGTCTACAAAATTACAACTAGACAAGAGGAGTAAGTTCTAGTGTTCTATACCACTACAGGAGAACTAAAGTTAATAATATATAATTTCAGGTTGTTAGGAGAATGGCAATTGAGACTGAATGTTCCCAATATAAAGGAAAGACAAATGTTTGAGATGATGGATATGCTAATTACTCTGATCACTCTAAATTATAGGTATCAAAAAACATCACTAGGTACTCCAGGAACATGGACAATTATAATTTGTCCATTTAAAAACAAAGACTTTTTTTTAAAAAGAAACCATTTGGTTTTATGTGTGGACATAAGAGAGACAGAGTAGTACGTACACATATAAATTTATTTGTATAAAACAAAATTCAGATAACATATACTAGATATAAAGCATGGTTATTGAAAATACATATTTATTTGTTTATTTACATCTATGAATTTTGCAGGGACACTTCTCAGTCCATAACAGCCCTATGTGTGTTACCTAACCTTTATCCCTTGTGAACATGCTGATGTTTTAGGAGGTTGGAGTTGAAGGTAAAAGATTTTCCACAGTCACTACACTCATAAGGCCTTTCCCCACTGTGAACTCGCTGGTGATTACTGAGGTTAGAGCTCTGGCTAAAGGATTTTCCACATTCACTGCATTCATAAGGCCTTTCTCCAGTGTGAACTCTTTGGTGTTTAACGAGGCTAGAGCGGTTACTAAAGGATTTCCAACACTCACTGCACTTATAAGGCCTTTCTCCGGTGTGACTTCTCCTATGTCTAATGAGACTGGAGCTCTGGCTAAAAAATTTCCCACATTCACTGCACTCATAAGGCCTTTCTCCAGTGTGAACTCTCTGGTGTTGAAGGAGTGTAGAGCTATGGGTAAATGATTTCCCACATTCCCCACATTCATAAGGCCTTGCACCAGTATGAACTTTCCAGTGTGCGATGAGGTAGGATTTACAGGTAAAGGATTTTCCACATTCACTACACTCATATGGCCTTTCTCCTGTGTGAACTCTCTCATGTACAATGAGGTCAAATTTCCTGCTAAATAATTTTCCACATTCATGACATTCATGAGATCTTACTCCAGTATGAACTTTCTGGTGTTGGAAGAAACGAGATCTATAAGTAAACAACTTCCCACATTCACTACACTCATAAGGCCCTTCTCCAATGTGAAGTCTCCGGTGTTTAATGAGGTGACAGCTCTGGCTAAAGGATTTCCCACATTCACTGCACATATAAGGCTTTGTACCAGTGTGAACTCTCTGGTGTGTAATAAGGCTAGAACTATGGATAAAGGATTTCCCACATTCACTGCACTCATAAGGCCTCATTCCAGTATGAATTCTCTGGTGTGTAATGAGGCTGGAGCTATGGCTAAAGGATTTCCCACATTCACTGCACTTGTAAGGCCTTTCTCCAGTATGAACTCTCTGATGTATAAGAAGGTCATACTTCCTGTTAAATAATTTTCCACATTCATCACATTGATGAGGTCTTACTCCAGTGTGAACTCTTCGGTGCGTAATAAGGCTCGAGCTTTGCCTATAGGATTTCCCACATTCCCCACATGTATAAGGCTTTTCTGAAGTGTGAACTCTCAAATGATCACTGAGGCTACAGCTTGTGCTAAAAGATTTCCCACATTCACTGCACATGTAAGATCTTTCCCTAATGAGATCTCCCTGGTGCTGAACACGTACATGTTTGTAGCTGAAAGCTTTCACACATTCTCCCCAGTTGTAATGATTTTTTACACTGTGAAAGGCCACTGCACTCTTGGTTCTGTTTGACTTCTTTCTGGTGTGAGTAGCCTGTTGCTGAAGAAATCTTGATCTCACCAGGAAATCCTTCCCAACCTCCTTGCAAGTAAAGGGCTTCCCAGATACTTCAAATGTGCAGCTGTTGAAAAACATGTCTCTGCCCCCATTGCTTCTGAAGTGCTTCTGTCCAACATGCTGCTTCTGGTGCTGATGAAGGTATGCAGTAAATTGTAACTGTTTCCTACAGGCCCCATCTGTATACAGTTTCTCACCATGGTGTGTTCCCTGGTGCTCAAGCAAGTGCAAAATCTCTCTCAAGACTGGGCCACATATCTCACAGGGGTTGGTCTTCTGGGGAGAAGGAAGGGCCTTAGGAAGCCTAACCTGTGACACCCGCTGTGAAGAAGTGCTCTGCTGATAAGGTGCCTCCTCATCCCCTGCTCCACAACCACCTGAAAGAAAGAAAATGATGGTGAAGAGCATGTTGACTTTAGTGGCATGGGGGTAGCCCACAGACAAAGGTGCATCCAACAAACCCAGGAACTGAGTCCATGGGGTTGTTTCCAGGACCAAGGTGTTGGGTTCAAGTTGAAGATGGGGCTGCCTAGCAGAACTGGGCCTCTAAAGATCACGGAACTGGGGAGGGCTCCTGAGTTAAAAAACACAGCCATGGGATGAGAAACATGGAGAAGCAGCAGGATACACAACTTATTCCTCTAGAGCAATTTTCAGTGAGATCTGTTCTCCTGCTAACACGTGCATTGTGTACAGGTATGTGTCCTGGTCCAAGAAAATGTGACAGCAAAATAGCAGCTGACATACGTGGACATTGGACACCTCATAACATACTATGTAGAGGCCAACACTGAAGAGCACTGCAGATAAGGCAGTGAGAAAAATGGGTGAGACATGGAGTCCAGAGATGTGGGGATTAACCCCAGGCTGCAAGTAAGAGACACAGAAACCAGGTATAGAGCTGACAAGCAGGCTAAGTGTCCAGAATGGGAAAGAAAAGGCAGTAATGAGGTTTGGCCCCAAATGTCATTAGCACCAAAATATTAGTCAAACAGGGTATGTTTCTGGTATGATTTGGACATAACCCTGACAGAATGTCCTCCTTTAGGCAGTCCCTAGGGCCAGGATCCCTCTGAGTCCACCTTGCTGTGGGAATCACAGCCATCCTCAGAACCATAGGGCCTGTCCACCTGACCCCTACGATCAAGAACATGGAACTTGGAATATGCAAGTACCCAAGACCAGCCCAGAATGACTCTGCATATGATAGCCCACAGGAAAAGAAAACAATACAAGGAGAAATTCAGAGGAGGATTTTGCAAGAGCCACTCATAGTCCACATAACTGCTGGCAGAGGCAGGCATGAGGAAGTGTACCCTAGAGGAAGGAAGTAGAACCTGGGTCTCCAAGGCCTCCAGGAGCCTCAGATCTGGACAATGCCACCTGGTCAGGGAGACGCAAACAAGGTGAGATTCATGAGGCTGACTATAAGAAGCCTGACTCTGAATCTTTCCACATGAAAGGGAAGCAGGTGTTGCCTGCTCACGGAGAAAAGTAGGCAACATGCAACCTCAGCCCTACCAACTGCAGCACCTACCCAGGAACAGGAAGCTGTGTCAAGGGTCCTCTTGTGAAAACATATCTGTCCCTGGGGAAAGGGTAAGAGCAAAGACTAGCTCGGGGCACAGAGGTGGGTGTGAGGACCTTACCCAGGGAGGTTGTAAGTGTCAAGTTCTCCAGCATCACATCATGGTACAGGCATTTCTGAGCCTCATCAAGAAGACCCCATTCCTTCCAGGAGAAGTACACAGCCACGTCCTCAAACGTCACAACGCCCTGCCAGGATGGGGACAGATGAAACCACAAACGGTTCCTCCTCTCAGGATCCATAATCCTTCCCCTCACACATTTACCCCATCCTCTTTCCAAGCTCCCCAACTCAGAGGAGAAAGCAGTCAACTGGTGCTGTCGTCTCCTAATGGGGCTCTTGGTCACCGGTTGCAGCCATCAGTACAAGAGGCAGGTGAACAAATCATGTATCTAAGCTGTGGGCGTGGCGTAAGGGCAACCACTCCTTCCTGACAAGCATTCCTCTGGTATCACCAAGGTCACGTAAGTCTCAGCGGGGGCACTGGGGCCATCAGGTACACTCCCTCTCCAAGTGCATATCATTCATTATACTGCATATACCTCAGGTCTCCACATCGCACTGCCATATGACCGTGACCACCACTACGTTCCATACCACAGGCAAATCCTGGCCTCCCCACATGCTACCTGGGTGAAAGAGTAGATAACCTGGGCCGAGCACAGTGGCTCATGCCTGTAATCCCAGCACTTTGGGAGGCTGATGTGGGCAGATCACGATGGAGTCAGGAGATCGAGACCATCCTGGCTAACGTGGTAAAACCCTATCTCTACTAAAAATACAAAAAATTAGCCAGGCGTGGTGGCACGGGGCTGTAGTACCAGTTACTCGGGAGGTGAGGCAGGAGAATCACTAGAACCCAGGAGGTGGAGAGGTGGAGGTTGCAGTGAGCCGAGATCATGCCACTGCACTCCAGCATGGGTGACGGAGAAGACTGAGTCACCCCACAAAAAAAAGAGAGTGGATAACCAACAGCCAAATACAGACACGTGACACTGGACAAATGAGATCAACAGTTTATTTATTTATTTATTTTTGAGACGGAGTCTCACTCTGTCGCCCAGGCTGGAGTGCAGTGGTGAGATCTCAGCTCACTGCAATCTCTGCCTCCCTGGTTCACGCCATGGCCCTATTCAACTTCTGTGCTGCACTTACCATCCCCTTGGCAGTCACTATACACCTAAAGCTCATTTAAATCCCAGCCTCTCTGGTCGCTCATCTCACACACAATGACTCTCACAAATGACCACATGACATTAATTTAATATTCAAGCCTGAATGAAACACCCAGGCCCCATCAAGTTATCACAAAATCCTGGATACCTACAAAGTGGTGAATAAGCACAAGTTCTGTCCTGAGTGGCCTATGCATTTGCATCTGTCTCATGTCCATTCTTCTCCTGGGAGCCCTGGCCCCTGCCAAACTACACTGTCTTTTTCATACCCTGCCTTCATGACCACTTACTCCATCATCCTCCTCCCCATCTTGGCCCACTAACAGCTTTACAACCAAAATCTAGAGCTTGCCCTGCCTGTGACCCACAGCTCACTCACCTCGGTGCACACAACAGCCACATCTTGAATATCTGCACCCTGAACTACTGGGTTTTTTTTGGTTTTGTTTTGTTTTTGAGACGGAGTCCCGCTCTGTCGCCCAGGCTGGAGTGCAATGGCGCGATTTCGGCTCACTGGAAGCTCCGCCTCCCGGGTTCACGCCATTCTCCTGCCTCAGCCTCCCTAGTAGGTGGGACTACAGGCGCCCGCCACCACGCCTGGTTAATTTTTCTATTTTTAGTAGAGATGGTGTTTCACCGTGTTAGCCAGGATGGTCTCGATCTTCTGATCCACTTGCCTCAGGCTCCCAAAGTGCTGGGATTACAAGCGTGAGCCATCGCGCCTGGTCACTACTCCCTAGATTTCAAGACCTGCGTGTTCATCTGCCCACTTAACGCCTGCATTAAGTAGGCTCTGAAAGATGTGACTCTTAGCATGACCCAAATAAACCTGATATCCCTAATGAATATTGCTCCTATTGCCAATTTGTTCATCTTAGTTGATTAAACTTCTTTCCCTACAGCTACTAATACCAAAAACCCGGGGGTCTTCTCTGAATCCTCGGTTTCACTCCCTCACCACCTACATTACGTAATTTAGTTGTCCCTTTTGAAACCGCGCATCCAGAATCTAACCACATCTCCTAAACCACGATCCTGGGCCAGTAACCCTCACTTGGACTAGTCTACCCTGATTTTTCTTCCTCCTCCCTCAACCCCACAGTTTGTGCCCCACTGTGCACACAGATGAAGCCTGTGAAGACCTTGGTAAATTACTTTTTGATTCAAACTTGCTATTACCTCCTGAAAACACACTCAACTTCTCAGGCAGCCACTGCCGTCCAGACGCCTATCCTCCTGTTCTTTGCTTCCCACCAGAAAGCAAGGAGACTTGTGGCTTCATAAATGCTTCCAGCTCCGTACTGCACCTAAGCATTTGCACATCTTGTACCTTTCTGGAAAAACCTTCCACACCTGTTCATATTGGCTGCCAGAAATTGGAACAACTCTATATACAGACTAACATGGACATAGAACCCTGGGCTTGGGGTTCACCCAATGTCTTCAGAACTAAGGGCTGGGGGAATGGCACTCCGCAACCCAGAGAACCTGTGGATGGTAGTTAAGGCTAGTGAGAGACTGGAAAACCCTCCCCTTCCTGGCGTAGGTTTCATAACCCCCTCTACAGCCAAGGGAAACGTGGAAAGAGCCAGGCCTCAGAGAAGGGCATCCATGGCGGTATTAAATGGGCTCAGGCCTCCCTGACGCCCCATGCCTGGCCTCGGAGCCGGGTGCCCTCGCACTGGCTGTGTCACCTCTGTGCCCCAGGGCTCGGTGGCGCCTCTCATCAGGGACCCCTTGCAGTCGCGCCCTCCCTTTCCTAGCACACCAGGTGTTGGAAACGGGCGCCCCTCCGGCGAGCCCCCATGTCCTGTCCTGGGCTGCAAGGCCGCGACCAGGCGCCCTCGGGGTGCTACGACTCGCGTGGGGAGGGCGGGGAAGGTCCGGAGGATGCGGCACATACCTGGGCCGGGGCCGTCAGCTCAGCCGCCGCCATCGGACTCTGTGGGCGGAGCGGGACAAGAGAGGAAGTCCTTATTCCGGGCCGGGCCGGGGTACCCCGGGCGCCGCCGAACCTCAGCTTCGCCTCTGTGCAGCGAGGAAGACTCCTTTTGCGCCTTCTCAGTCACGGATGATGCTGACTCATCGCTCCGCTGCTTTCTACCAAGGAAAGAGTCCGGACAAATGCCAAAGCGACCGCCACGAAGAGGACGACGGAAGTCCCGCCGCGACCGTGCGTGCGCTTACGGAAGCGCCACCTTTCGGAGGCCTCATTGGCTGAAGGTCGCCGTCGCCCAACGCAGGCCATTCTGGGTAATGTTGTAGGCACTGCGGGAGAGTGAGGGTCGCCTCCACCTCCTTCCGGAAGTAAAGGCCAAACCTCTGTAGGGGGCGCTGGGAAATGATCACTCCAGATGGGGCGGAGGCGGGGCTTCGCTCTTTCTTAAAGGAGACGTATCCAGGTTTCTACCGATTGCTGGCTGAGAGTGTTTATTTGTTTGAAGACGTGTCATTTCATGTGTTCCCAGAGGCACATATCCAAATGCACATATTATTACATACAGTCAATCAGTCACAAAATATATCCACTGGAAGAGAAAGCAAATAAAAATGACTATGTTGCGGCCGGGCGCGGTGGCTCAGGCCTGTAATCCCAGCACTTTGGGAGGCCGAGGCGGGCGGATCACGAGGTCAGGAGATCTAGACCATCCTGGCTAACACAGCGAAACGCCGTCTCTAAAATACAAAAAAAAAAAAAAAAAATTAGCTGGGTGTGGTGGCGGGCGCCTGTAGTCCCAGCTACTCCGGAGGCTGAGGCAGGAGAATGGTGTGAACCTGGGAGGGGGAGCTTGCAGTAAGCTGAGATCCCGCCACCGCACTCCAGCCTGGGGGACAGAGCGAGACTCTGTCTCAAAAAAGAAAAAAAAAAAAAGAAGATAATGTTGTAATTCAAACGCATGCACTCAAGCCCTGGAGTCAGTTTTCTCAGTCTCTATATGTTTGATTAGGGACAAGAAAAAAAAAAACACTCCACACAGGTTCATGACAAAGAGGGTGAAGGTGGGATACGGAAGCACCCTGTAGCAGCAGGACATAAGTAGATCCCTGTCTCCGGGCCCCACAGAAAATAACTCTCATGCGTATATAGTTAAACATTGTGTCCAATTTACTAAGCAACACTTGTATGCATCGAATCTCACTTTCTCTATGTCTTTTTATTCACTTCCTTTTAATAATTTGACATCAAGCTCAGAAAGAGAACAACAAGGGCCGGGCGCGGTGGCTCAAGCCTGTAATCCCAGCACTTTGGGAGGCCGAGACGGGTGGATCACGAGGTCAGGAGATCGAGATCATCCTGGCTAACATGGCGAAACCCCGTCTCTACTAAAAAATACAAAAAACTAGCCGGGCGAGGTGGCGGGCGCCTGTAGCCCCAGTTACTCGGGAGGCTGAGGCAGGAGAATGGCGTGAACCCGGGAGGCGGAGCTTGCAGTGAGCTGAGATCTGGCCACTGAACTCCAGCCTGGGCGACAGAGCGAGACTCCATCTCAAAAAAAAAAAAAAAAAAGAAAGAGAACAACAAAAGGAATGCTATTTTGAAAAGGCACATGGCTAGCCAGAGCATTCACAGGTGGAACAAAGGGTGCTCTGGATCTCAAATGTAGGGAGCATCTTAAGTTCAACATCTCTTTTCATCGCTGAAATGATTATCTTTGCCCCCTTTAGTTTCGCTCTTGTTGCCCAGACTGGAGTGCAATGGTGCGATCTTGGCTCACCGCAACCTGTCTCCCGCGTTCAAGCGATTCTCCTGCCTCAGCTTTCCAAGAAGCTGGGATTACAGGCGCCCGCCCGCCACCATGCCCGGCTAATTTTTTTTTTTTTGTGTGTGTGTATTTGTATTTTTAGTAGAGACGGAGTTTCACCATATTGGCCAGGCTGGTCTCGAACTCCTGACCTCAGGTGATCTACCCACCTCGGCCTCCCAAAGTGCTGGGATTACAGGCGTGAGTCACTGCGCCCGGCACTTTGCCCCCATTATTATAGGGCTGTTATGCTTAAAAAATTGATATGATCTCAGGAAAAGAATTGTAAAATACAAATTACAGAAAGCTACTAATAATGGGTGTCGATTCGCCAGCCAGAAACCTCTGTGGTCGCGCCTCTGCTTGAGTTTTGCTCACACCCGCTGGGCTCGTTCCACCCACTCGGCCCAGTAGGCTGCACCTGGATCCCACAGCTACCAAGGGTGAGCCAGGCGCGGAGCCGCAAGGGGTGTGTGAACGAGCAAGTGAAGGGTTCGGCCACTGCACACAGCCAGGCACGCTAGGTGCTGCGGTGGGGCGGGCAGCTCCAGGCGCTGGCACAGGCGCCGGCTCCTTGCAAGGCTGCTGCTGGACCAGACATACTGCAGGCGGCTTCTGCTGCAGGCACCAGCATCTAGACGAGAGAAAAGTGGTGGCGCTGGAAAGCTCGGAGACACCATGAACAGCAGAGCCCCAAAGAGGGTGTTGCAGCGTGTCACAGCCCTGGCTCCGGAGTCTCGAGTCTGGGCTCCCGGAAGAGCCACAGCTCTTCTCTCCTTCCCGTCGCCTGCGGCCTGGCAAGCGGGGAGGTGGGTTTTGGGAGGGGTGTGTTTTCTGCTTGTTTGTGATATATCTCTTTCAGTCCCGCCGCCCTGCTCTGGCCGGCTGCTGCTTCCCGTCGTCCGGGGCAGCCACCCAGTGCTGGCTGAGGGCAGGAGGGCTACAGTGTTACAGCTCTGGCTCGGGGAATCCCAAAGTCTGGGCCCCCAGAAGAGTCGCCATTTTTCACTCATGCAGCCCAGGAACATGGCTACTCAGCCAGGAATGTGTTACAGCCCCTTTCTCTCCTGCTGTTCGTTGGGTCCTAAGTTCTTGTCCCCCAAGTTCTTATCTCACGTCCAGAAAGAATGAGGTTATGCAGACAACTGGATGGTGAGCAAGGCAGAGAAGGGCTTTACTGGACGACCCAACAGCCCTCAGTGGAGAGGAAACCTGAAGTGAGTAGTTCCCACCTGCATACAAAAAGTCTCCACTGTCTGAGTCTGGCTGAGTCTAGGGTTTTTTATGGGCTCAGAATGGAGACAGTGTGTGCTGATTGGTCCATGGGTGGGAGGAAGTGCATGCTGATTGGCCCACAGTCAGCCATGGGCAGGCCTGGGAAAAGCACCATCCCATTGGCCGAAAGGCATCAAGGAGCTTCCCTCTCTGGATCGCAGATTCCACCTGGAACTGGCAGCGTGGCTTCCAGGCTTCAGACCATCCGTGGCTTGAAGGTGGGGTTTCACAGAAAACCCACCCCTTCCCACCTAGGAACCTGTCTGCTTCTCATGGCCATCAACATGCTGTCCATGACGCCCAGGCTGTCCATGCTGAAGGTCGCCTGCAGGCCCGCCCCGAGCCACCCTCAGTGCCCCCGGCCTCCTTCCCCTGTCCTTGGTGCACAAAGTGTCAGCCTCAGAAGCAGTTTCTGGAGCAGGTCGAAGTGGTGGGGGGCTGGCATGTCATCACTGCCCCAAGTGCACACACATTTGGCCGGGTCGTGATAGCTCCCAGGCTTGGCTATCTTGACACGTCCACAGCTTTGCTCTGCCATGGAGCAGGTGCTGAGAGTGGGGAGAGGCCAGGGAGTAGGAGCTGGCACTTTTGGGCCTGTGGAGAAAGGGTGCGTCCCAGGTCCCCAAGAGTACAGGGACGCCCTGTCTGGAGCCGCGACTAGGTGGCTGCAGCTGCGCCTGGAAGCACAGGGCTCCCGTCCTGACAACTCAGTATGGCTCGGGGCTGGGATCCCACTGGGATCACCTGTTTCCAGCCCCCATGGGCTCCACGGACCATGCAGCCCTGGCTGTGCCTCCCCATTTGCAGTGGGCATCATCACAGCGGCCCCTCCAGATCAGCCACTGCTGCCATTATAATGACTATGTGGTCATTCAAAAATGGTGGCAGAATCGTGTTTGGGAAGTATCAGCTGGTGAAAAAAGTGAAGGTCTCACAGACCTCTTTTGTTTTATTTTGGTTTGGTTTGTTATTGTTTTTTTTTTTGTTTGTTTTTGTTTGTTTGTTTGTTTTTTTGAGACGGAGTTTTGCCCAAAACAGAGTTTTTGAGTCCAAGGATGTGAACTTGGACTGGGAGGTGTGCAGGAGGGGTGCTGAGTACTAGGTCTGCATGTCTTGTTCTGGTGGCTGTCTCAAGCCATGGTCCACCTAGAGTGTGGGCTAGCTGCATTTCAATAATGGCCCGGTGGTTGACTAACTGCCTTGAAGTAATCTCTGAAATTTCACAGATAGGTCCATATGCCTACCAAGTCTGTCTCAAGATTATCCCCAGGAACTTCTGAGTAAGCACATAATTAGATACTAGCATACAATTGGACAAATGTGCATGGTCTAAGGGAGTGTATGGTGAGAAGTGGTGGACATGGTGTTTCAAAGAAAGTACATTTCAAGGCTGTATTTTAAGACTAACAAGAAGAAAAGATTCTGTGGTAAGGTTCAAGGTTATATCGCAAGACTAGGGAAAAATGAGAAAAAGGAAAAAAACTTTTAAAGTGCATTTTCAGGCTAGACTGTTCAGTTACAAAACTAGTTTTAGAGTTGCAGTGTGTCCTTTCAGTAGCCATGAAATAAAACTTGTTTCAGGTTACAGCAGGGAGTTTCAGCAGCCAGGCTTCCAGAGAATTACATTCTTGGATCAGTGTTACATGCCCTGAATGCTTTTCTTCCCACAGCTGTTTCAACTCTGTTTTAGGTGGGTATGACAAGAAGGACCCAATTCATATGATCAACTTTCGCACAATTAACAGAGATCCCTTCTAAATCTGCTAAATCTGCAGGATTTTTGAGCTGCAACTGGGGGAAAAAACCCACCAAATCTCAAATCAACACGTTTGTTTTCCTAATACAAAATAAAATGTTGTTTTCTATTATGTATGTACTATCATAAAGTAGGATGTGAAAAATCTTTGTCAGAGACATGGAGGACATTTCCATGTGTATTAAAAAGCAAAGAAGCCATTCTGAAAAGGCTACACAGTGTGATTCCAGCTCTATGATTTTCTTTTCTTTTCTTTTTCTTTTTTTTTTTTTTTGAGACAAGGTCTCACTCTGTCACCCAGGCTGGAGTGCAGTGGTCCAGTCACGGCTCAGTACAACCTCAACCACCTGAGCTCAAACAATCCTTCCATCTCAGCCTCCAGAGTAGCTGGGACTACAGGTGCACACTATACCTGGCTACGTTTTGTATTTTTTTGTAGAGATGGGGGTCTCGCTATGTTGCCCAGGCTGGTCTCGAACTCCTGAGTTCAAGTGATCTGCCTGCTTCAGCCTCCCAAAGTGCTGGGATTACAGGTGTGACCCACTGCACCTGGCCATTTCCCTTATTTATATTTATAGCTCACACTTCCCCAGATGGGATCCATTTGCTGTGTCAGCCTGTCCAGCTGGTTGTGTAATCGGCCTTTCAGACTAGACTTGTCCAAAGGTTATCCCAAACCCCCTGCTCCCGGATCTGCAGCCCCAGAATCACCCCCTCAGCAGTGGCAGCTCAGACCTTCTGGCTCCTCAGTAGACAACCCAATACCATGCTTCACTCCTTTCCTGCATGCCATGTGGAGCCTGTGAGCAAGTTGTGTTTTGCTTTCCAGGGACGAGAATCTAATATTTTTCCGCACTGCATGTGTTAACAACATTGATCCAGCCAGAGTCTTTTTTTCTTTTTTTTTTTTTTGAGACGGAGTCTCGCTCTGTCGCCCAGGCTGGAGTGCAGTGGCCGGATCTCAGCTCACTGCAAGCTCTGCCTCCCGGGTTCACGCCATTCTCCTGCCTCAGCCTCCCGAGTAGCTGGGACTACAGGCACCCGCCACCTCGCCTGGCTAATTTTTTTGTATTTTTTTAGTAGAGACGGAGTTTCACCGTGTTAGCCAGGATGGTCTCGATCTCCCGACCTCGTGATCCACCCGCCTCGGCCTCCCAAAGTGCTGGGATTACAGGCTTGAGCCACCGCGCCCGGCTTAGAGTCTTTTTTGACTCACGGAGGCCTCATGTGCAATCTTTCAGCAAAGCTTGTCCTAGACTCAAAATTCAACCAGAATGGAATTGGTTGTCATCAATACATACGTGATAGCCATGGACCACACTACCATCATCTCACACTTGCTTTCTTACAATTGTCTCTAAATGGTCTTCCTCTTCCATTCCTCATTCACCATTGTCTATTCTCCAAGCACAAGCCAGAAGGACGTGTTTCAATCCCCAGTCCAGTCTGGTCACTTCCCTTTCCAAACTCTCCAGTGCCTTCTCCTCCCTGAGTTAAGCCTTAGCTCTCACAGTGGCTTCCATGACCCTACAAGGCTTATGTCCGGACCCAACACTCAATTTTTGTTCTCCTAGAACTTCATACCCATCTCACCACTTGGGCCACAATGGCACCATAATGTTTCCATTATATCTTGAATAGGGGCTGGGTAAAATGAGACAGACCTGCTGGGCTGCGTTCCCAGGAGGTTAGGCATTCCATGTCGCCAGAAGTTGTTAGTTAAGGGAACGGGTTAATCATGTTTTCCAGACAGACTCAGGACTTAACCAACCCAGAAATTAACGGACCCAGGAAATGTCCTGATGTCTCAATATCTTAAGAACAAAAGCATTCTTAGTTTAAGAATAAGTTTCACTTTAGGCTGGACGTGGTGGTTCACGCCTGTAATCGCAGCACTTTGGCAGGCCAAGGCAGGCAGATCACGAGGTCAACACATCAAGACCATCCTGGCCAACATGGTGAAACCCCGTCACTACTAAAAATACAAAAAATTAGTTGGGCGTGGTGGCGCATGCCTGTAGTCCCAGCTACTTGGGAGGCTGAGCCAAGAAGATCGCTTGAACCCGGGAGATGGAGGTTGCAGTGAGCCGAGATTGCACCACTGCACTCCAGCCTGGTGACAGAGCAAGACTCCATCTCAAAAAAAAAAAAAAAAAGAAAGAAAAGAAGTACAGAAGTTTCATTTTAATATTAATAATAGAGATTGTTGTGGAAGACAGTAGTTACACAACGATTAACAATCCTTTGTCAGGAACTCTTGTGGTAGAGCATACCTCCCGTATGATTTTTTACTTTGTTGTCTTATATATAAACAAGCACCGCACCTAAGGTGAGCATGTTCCTCCTCTTACTTCTGGGAATGCCCTGCTCTGTCTGTGAAGTAGCCATCCTTTGATTCCTTTACTTTCTCAATAAATTTACTTTCACGTTACTCTGTGGACTTGCTCTGAATTATTTCTTGAATGAGATACAAGAACCCTCTCTTGGGGCCTGGATCAGGACCCTTTTCCGGTAACAACTTCAGATCTCTCTGCCCCAACTGTTTTCCTCTCAGATAGCCGCATGGAGTGTTTGCTACCTGCTCCTTTCAGGTCACTGGCTAAATGTCACTTTACTATAGCCCTTTCAGATTAGCCTGTATTAGTCCGTCCTCACTCTGCTAATACATACCCAAGACTGCGGTAATTTATAAAGGAAAGAGGTTTAATTGGAAGGTGGAAACAACACAAATTTCCATTAACCAATAAGTGGCTAAGCAAAATGTGGTCTATCTGTACAATTAAATATTTTTCAGCGACAGAAAAGAATGAAGTCACTCTCAGAGGCCGAGGTGGGAGGATCACGAGGTCAAGGGATTGAGGCCATCCTGGACAACATGGTGAAACCTTGTCTCTACCAAAAATATAAAAATTAGCCAGGTGTGGTGGCGGGCGCCTGTAATCCCAGCTACTCACAAGACTGAGGCAGGAGAATGGCTTGAACCCAGGAGGCGGAGGTTGCAGTGAGCCGAGATCGCACTACTGCACTCCAGTTAGGGCGACAGAGCAAGACTCCGTCTTAAAAAAAAAAAAAAAAAAAAAAAGAACATTAGTGTCCAGGTTTTTGTGTGTACATGTGTTTTCAATTCTCTTGCATGTATACCTAGGAGTGGAATTGCTGGGTCGTAAGTAACTCTGTGTTTAACTTTCTGAGGAACCGTCAGATTGTTTTCCAAAGCAGCTGCACCATTTCACTCAATCTTGCCTCTTTGCATTCCCACAGCCCTTGGTGTCCACTTGCTACCTCTGGCTGTGTTTCTTAGCTCCTTGCCTGTGGGCCTGTTTCCCTTGAGAGAGCTGGAACCTGACAGCGATGAGCATACATTTCCTTTTTTTGTGGAGACGGGGCCTCACTATGTTGTCCAGGCTGCTCTTGAACTCCTGGACTCAAGCAATCTGCCTGCCTCATGCTCCCGAAGTGTTGGGATTGCAGGCATGAGCCATCATGACTGGCCTGGATGAGTGTGTTTTATTTACTTATTTATTTAATTTAATTAATTAATTTATTTATTTTTGAGACAGGATCTTGCTCTGTCAACCAGGCTGGAGTGCAGTGGTGCAATCTCAGCTCACTGCAACCTCCGCCTCCCGGGTTCAAGCGATTCTCCTGCCTCAGCCTCCTGAATAGCTGGGATTACAGGCGCGCACCACCAGGCCCGATTAACGACTATGTTTTAATCCGGTGTCATATTTATTTTGATATCCTCAGTTTCCTCATGTGTACAAAGGAGACAAGGTATGGAACTGACAGGTAATCTCACCAGGAAAGTTTGGCTTCATGAAAGCTATTCCCTGGCAAAGTCTGGGAGATGGCCCCCCAAAACTACTTATGAAATATTTCTGGTCAGGAGCAAGAAAAGAAAATCCGACAAGTTCTCATCACCCTTAACAAAGTTAGATTCTTTTCTATTTTCCAATTAAGTCATAATTATTCATGAACTATGAGAGCCAATAAGCAAGAGTTGCTATATCATGTGGCTTTATTTTCTGGGATACACGTTTGGGGTTTCTTTCTTTGATGTTCTCTTCCACAAGGTTCTCTGGGAGCAAGCCACGCCCACGGGCTCAGTCTCCCAGCACCCCCATAGTCTCTCCTCTGCCTCAGCCGGCACCTCTGTCATCTGTGTTCACAAATCTTCCATTTTTCCATTATGTGACGCATTCTTTGTTTCTTTTTGTGTTACTGAGTTTTTCTCTTCCCTCAGTTTCTTCTTCTTCATATTTTTCCTTCTTTTTGATCTAATAACTAAAATGTAGAAACGATGTTATCAATATAGTAATAAGTGAGGATTAAAACTGGAGACACAGGGGTGAGGGAAAAAGCCTGGAAAAATGGAGGTACCAACAGTGGAATTTTCAGAGGATTCATAATGAATGTTATTTGTCTGACAAGGATGGTGAAAATAAAATTTTAAAATTATTTTCCCATATTTTGTATTCAAGTTGTATAAATGCCCAGTAAAAGAAGAAGAAGAATGCAGAAAAGTTATAATCCAATGTGGTAAAGAGACATTGGGAAAGTGTTTTCTTTTCTTTTTCTTTTTTTTTTTTTTTGAGACGGAGTCTCACTCTGTCGCCCAGGCTGGAGTGCAGTGGCCAGATCTCAGCTCACTGCAAGCTCCGCCTCCCGGGTTTACGCCATTCTCCTGCCTCAGCCTCCCGAGTAGCTGGGACTACAGGCGCCCGCCACCTTGCCGGGCTAGTTTTTTGTATTTTTTAGTAGAGACGGGGTTTCACCGTGTTAGCCAGGATGGTCCTGATCTCCTGACCTCGTGATCCGCCCATCTCGGCCTCCCAAAGTGCTGGGATTACAGGCTTGAGCCACCGCGCCCGGCCCGGGAAAGTGTTTTCTACAGGTTATGACAAAGCTCTCTGCCTCAGTGAGCATCAGTGATCTCTCCTGCTCTGGCCGTTCTGCCTCTTTCTGGCTACGTCTGGAGTTTTTAGAGAGTAAGTCCATGTGAGGAACGGTTAGTATGGCTGAATCACACACTGCACTCTCTATAGGTTTCTCTCTAGAAGTTTTTAAACAGATACCCACGAATCTCAGAACTTCTAGGCTGGGCTCAGTGGCTCAAACCTATAATCCCAGCAGTTTGGGAGGCCAAGACAGGAAGATCTCTTGAGCCCAGGAGTTTGTGACCAACCTGGGCAACACGGCGAAAACTGTCTCTACTAAAAATACAAAAACTAGCCCAGTGCAGTGGCTCATGCCTGTAATCCCAGGACTTTGGGAGGCTGCGGAGGGCAGATCACTTGAGGTCAAGAGTTTGAGACCAGCCTGGCCAACATGATGAGGCCCTGTCTTTACTAAAAATACAAAAATGAGCCAGTCATGGTGGTGCATGCCTGTAATCCCAGCTACTCGGGAGGCTGAGGCACGAGAATCACTTGAACCCAGGAGGCAGAGGTTGCAGTGAACCAAGATCGTACCACTGCACTCCAGCCTGGGCAACAGAGCGAGACTCCGTCTCAAAACAAAAACAAAAACAAAAATGAGTTGGGCATAGTGACTTGCACCTGCAGTCCCAGCCACTCAGGAGGCTGAGGTGGGAGGATTAACTGAGCCCACAAAGCTGAGGCTGCAGTGGGCTGATATCGCACCACTGCACTCCAACCTGGGTGACATAGTGAGACTCTGTCTCAAAAAAAAGAAAAAAAAAAAAAAAAAAAAGCCAGGAGTGGTGGCTCACGCCTATACTCCTAGCACTTTGGGAGGCCAAGGCAGGTGGATGACTTGAGGTCAGGAGTTCGAGACCAGCCTGGCTAACTGGTGAAACTCCATCTCTACTAAAAGTACAAAAATTAGCCAGGCATCACGGTGCACGCCTGTAATCCCAGCTACTCTGGAGGCTGAGGCAGGATAATTGCTTGAACCCAGGAGGCAAAGGTTGCAGTGAGGCAAGATTTCGCCACTGCACTCCAGCTTAGGTGACATAGGCAGACTCTGTCTCAAATAAATAAATAAATAAACAAACAAAATAGGCCAGAAGTGATTGGCTCAAGCCTGTAATCCCAGCACTGGGAGGCGAGGCAGGCGGATCGAGGTCAGGAGATGAGACCATCCTGTAGCTATTTCTGGTGAAACCCGTCTCTACTAAAAAATAAAAAAACTAGCGAGGCTGAGGTGAAGCCTGTAGTCCCAGCTACTAGGGAGGCTGGAAGCAGGAGAATGGCGTAAACCCGGGAGGCGGAGCTTGCAGTGAGCCGAGATCCGGCCACTGTGCTCCAGCCTGGGTGACAGAGGGAGACTCTGTCTCAAAAAAAAAAAAATAGGGCCGGGGGGCAGTGGCTCAAGCCTGTAATCCCAGCACTTTGGAGGCCGAGCGGAGGCGGATCACAAAGGTCAGGAGATGAGACCATCCTGGCTAACAGTGAAACCCGTCTCTACTAAAAATAAAAAACTAGCAGACAGGTGGCGGGCGCCTGTAGTCCCAGCTACTCAGGAGGCTGAGGCAGCAGAATGGCAGAACCGGGGAGGCAGACTTACAGTATGAGCGAGATGGCCACTGCCTCCAGCCCTGGGGACAGGCTGAGACTCGTCTCAAAAATAAAAATAAAAATAAAAATAAAGAAAATAAAAATAAAGGCCAGTGGCAGTGGCTCAAAACCTGAAATCCCAGCACTTTAGGGCTGAGACGGGTGGATCTTTGAGGTCCAGGAGGTCAGAGACCACCCTGGCCTTGGTGAAACCCGTCTCTACTAAAAATACAAAAACAGCGAGTGGCGAGGTGGCTGAGGCGCCTGTAGTCAGCTACTCGGGGGAGCTGAAGGACAGGAGAATGGCGGGAACCCGGGAGGCGGAGCTTGCAGTGAGCTGAGATCCGGCCACTGCACTCCAGCCTGGGCGGCAGAGCGAGACTCCGTCTCAAAAAATAAAAATAAAAATAAAAATAAAAATAAATAAATAAAAATAAAAATAAAAAATAAATAAATAAATAAAATTATATAGCTGGGGTGCATTGGCTCACTCCTGTAATCCCAGCACTTTGGGAGGCCAAGGCGGGTGGATCACGAGGTCAGAAGATCAAGACCATCCTGGCTAACATGGTGAAAACCCGTCTCTACTAAAAATACAAAAAATTAGCCAGGCCTGGTGGCGGGCACCTGTAGTCCCAACTGCTGGGGAGGCTGAAGCAGGAGAATGGTGTGAACCCAGGAGGCGGAGCTTGCAGTGAGCTGAGATCTGGCCACTGCACTCCAGCCTGGGCAACAGAGTGAGATTCCATCTCAAAAAAAAAAAAAAAAAAAAAAACTTGTACAAAATCAGTTTTAAATGATCAGTGTCACCCTCTTCTCACAAGGACAGGAGAACATGTCTGTGGTGGACATGGCATGCTGGGAACTTTGACCCTGGGCTAGTGACCTCTATTTTGTGGGTCTGGATCCCATTTTCACATCAGATGGAGACATGGTGCAGGTGAAACACCTGCGTGTTGGTGCTCTGAATGCAGGATAACATCATGGTAATGAGTATGTTTAACGGAAACATGTTTTGTGCTGGGAAAAGTTTGTTTCCTGAACTCTGTTAGATCTGTGGAATTGCCCTGCAAAAGGAACTGAGCAACCCCACAGTTGTTCACCCCTCTGTAAGATTTGATGAGAAAGGTTCATTTCCATAAGTGTGGCTGTGAATATTTGTCTCTCTTACTTCAAACTCCCTTAACTCCCACTTATCTTTGCCTTTGAAAACCAAGCCACAGGCCGGGCACACTGGCTCACACCTGTAATCCCAGCACTTTGAGAGACTGAGGCAGGCAGATCACAAGGTAAGGAGATCAAGACCATCCTGGCTAACACGGTGAAACCTTGTCTTTACTAAAAATACAAAAAAAAAGAAAGAAAGAAAGAAAGAAAGAAAATTAGCTGGGCATGGTGGCACGCTCCTGTAGTCCCAATTACTTGGGAGACTGAGGCAGGAGGATCACTTAAACCCAGGTGGTGGAGGTTGCAGTGAGCTGAGATTGCGCCACTGCACTGCAGCCTGGGCGACAGGGAGACTCCGTCTCAAAAAAAAAAAAAAAAGTTGGCAGCGGTGGCTCACGCCTGTAATCCCAGCACTTTGGGAGGCTGAGGCGGGCAGATCACGAGGTCATGAGATCGAGACCATCCTGGCTAACATGGTGAAACCCCGTCTCTACTAAAAATACAAAAAATTAGCTGGGCATGGTGGCGGGCGCCTGTAGTCCCAGCTACTCGGGAGGCTGAGGCAGGAGAATGGTGTGAACCCAGGAGGCAGAGCTTGCAAGGTGAGCCAAGATCGCGCCACTGCACTCCAGCCTGGGCGACAGAGCAAGACTCCATCTCAAAAAAAGAAAAAAGAAAGAAACAGAGAAAAGAAAACCAAGCCACCGCTGCCAGCTTGGCCTTCCTGCGAGTGGCTCTGACAGGTCACGTTACCTGAGTGGATGAACTTCTCCAGCTCCTTTTCGTTCTCTGGAAGTAGGTGCGTGGACTCATCCTCGTCCTCTGAGCCCTCTTCTTTGTCTCCTAATGACGGTATCCTGATATTCTTATAAAGTGACTCGAGCTGTTGTCTTTCCTCAGCCTGTGCCAGTCGACTGGAGAATGATATAAATAAATTTAGAAGCACAGTTTTCATGGTGAATAATTCATTTCTCAATCATGCCACTTTTTTACTGGAAAGGAGTTGCTTGTGGGGTGGGTGCAGAAGTAAGACTTTGAAACCAGACTAATCATGGTCAGATCTCAAATGTCTACATGGTCAGGTCATTTCCTGGAGTAAGGAGTAACTCTTATCCCAAAGCATGGATCAAAGCCAGGACTAGACGTGAGCAAGGCACTCACATCGGGTTCCGAACTTAAGGTGTTGACAAAAAGCTCCATAATCAGACAAATCATCTTTCTTTCTCTCTTTTTCTTTTTCTTTCTCTTTCTTCCTTTCTTTTCTTTTTCTTTTTTCTTTTTTCTTTTCTCTTTTTCTTTCTTGTTCCTCTCTCTTTCTTTCCTCTCTCCCTCCCTTCCTTCTTTTTTCTCTTTTTTTTTCTTTCCTTTTTCCCTTTTTTTTTGTATCTTTTTTTTTTTTTTTTTTTTTTTTTTTTTTTTGGGGTTTATTCTGTTTTTCACTGTGGTCTCGATCTCCTGACCTTGTGATCCGCCCGCCTCGGCCTCCCAAAGTGCTGGGATTACAGGCGTGAGCCACCGCGCCCAGCCCTTTTTCCCTTTTTTTTTTTTCTCTCTCTCTCTCTCTTTCTTTCTTTGGAACAGGGTCTCAGTCACCCAGGCTAGAAGTGAACTGGTGAAATCATGGTTCACTGCAGCCTCAAACTCCTGGGTTCAGTCTTCCCTGCTCAGCCTCCTGAATAGCTGGGACCACAGGCTCATGGCACCATGCCCGGCTAATTATTTTTGTATTTTTTTTTGTAGAAATGGGGTCTTGCTATGTTGCCCAGGATGGTCTCAAACTCCTAGGCTCAAGCTACCTTTCCTCCTTGGCCTCCCAAAGCACTGGAATTACAGGTGTGAGCCACTGTGCCCGGCCATAGTCATATTTCAGTGTAGTATTTTACAAAATAAAAATTAATGCCAAGAAATCCGTGATGAACAAAATGGGATAGAAAGGGTGTTACTGATGTTTCTACCTCACTGTAGGTCCAATCCTGGAAGTGGATCATTGAACAGCTATTTCTGTTTGGTGTGGAAATGGATGCCAGTGTTTTCTTAACATATTTACCTTCCCAGTACTTTGTGAATTATGTAATAAAAAAATACTTTTAGGTGCCAGGCGCAGTGGCTCACGCCTGTAATCCCAGGACTTTGGTAGGCTGAGGCGGGCAGATCACCTGAGGTCAGGAGTTCGAGGCCAGCCTGACCAACATGGAGAAACCCCATCTGTACTAAAAAAATACAAAATTAGCAGGGCGTGGTGGTGCATGCCTGTAATCCCAGCTACTTGGGAGGCTGAGGCAGGAGAATCACTTGAACCCGGGAGGCAGAGGTTGCAGTGAGCCGAGATCGCGCCATTGCACTCCAGCCTGGGCAACAAGAGTGAAACTCCGTCTCAAAAAAATAAAAAATAAAAAACTTTTAGGGTTAGCTTATTTGTTTTTTGTTTTTCTTGCTCAAAGCCAAATCCCAGCAGAGGGTTGGCTCCTTTGGGTTCCAGGGGCAGTGGTGGAGGAAGGGTGTGGGCACCCTAGAGGCTGTGAGGCAGCAGAGCTGGCTGCAAACATCACCAAAGATCCTCAAAAGGCTGGGGCAGGAGCAAGAATTGAGTGACAAGAGGGAGGTGCTCGCCTCAGTGTGAAATGTAAGGAGGTGCCCCAAACACTGAAAAATGAAGATGAGGTTTTTTTTTTTTTTTTTTTTTGAGATGGAGTTTCGCTTTGTTGCCCAGGCTGGAGTGCAATGGTGCTATCTGGGCTCACCACAACCTGTGCCCCCCAGGTTCAAGTGATTCTCCTGTCTCAGTCTCCCAAGTAGCTGGGATTACAGGCATGCGCCACCACACCCGGCTAACTTTTTTTTTATTTTTAGTACAGATGGGGTTTCTCCATGCTGATCAGGCTGGTCTTGAACTCCCAACCTCAGGTGATCCACCCACCTCAGCCTCCCAAAGTGCTGGGATTACAGGCGTGAGCCACCACTCCCAGCCCTTAACTCAATATTTTTAAAAATTGAAATGAAGCAAAAAAAAAAAAAAAAAAAATCCAGGATATACCAAATATCAAAATTGTAAACAGAGATAGGATCCAACAGTGCTGTGCTGAACCACAGGGGAGCTTGAGTCAAAAGGAAAGGTGTGAGTCCCTATACATATGTTTTAATGTATTTTTAAATGCTTATTCTTTTCCGAAACACTTAAGAAGTTCAGAATATTTTTAATAATTGAAAACTGGTGTATGAAAAGTCACAACGTTAAGTTTAAATATTTTATCTAGGCCAGGCATGGTGGCTCACGCCTGTAATCCCAGCACTTTGGGAGGCCAAGGCGGGCAGATCATGAGGTCAGAAGATCGAGACCATCCTGGGTAACTCAGTGAAACCCTGTCTCTACTAAAACTACAAAAACAATTAGCCAGGTGTGGTGGCGGCGCCTGTAGTCCCAGCTCCTTGGGAGGCTGAGGCAGGAGAATGGCGTGAACCTGGGAGGTGGAGCTTGTAGTGAGCAGAGATCGCGCCACTGCACTCCAGCCTGGGCGACAGAGCAAGACTCCATCTCCAAAAAAAATAAAAATTATTAAAAAACCATTTATACCCCAAACAAAATTAATTGTAATTTTACTTTCCTGGTTTAAATAAAAGCAAACTTACCAATAGTATTTTCAAAATCTACTTCTGGAAAAAATGAACCACTAAAAATTACATAAAACTTGTATTTTTGAATAGGTGGTTTTGTTTTTTGTTTGTTTGTTTCGGTTTTGGCCTCAGGCTCCACTCTAGCTTAGTGCTAATACAAATGTGAAAACAATAAGAATTGACTAGCTCAACAACTCAATTCAACACTGAGTGTCCAGGAGATATATTTTACTGAGATGCATTAGAAAACTTTATATTTATTAAAAGTTTTGTCTATAATAATGAAATATACAGAAGCTACAGTTGGCCGGGTGCGGTGGCTGAAGCCTGTAATCCCAGCACTTTGGGAGGCCGAGACGGGCGGATCATGAGGTCAGGAGATCGAGACCATCCTGGCTAACACCGTGAAACCCCGTCTCACCAAAAATACAAAGTGCAACCAGCCAGGCTGAGGTGGCGCATGCCTCTGTAGTCCCAGCTACTCTGGGAGGCTGAGGCAGGAGAATGGCTGAACCCGGGAGCTGAGCTTGGTGAGCTGAGATCCGCCACTGCACTCCAGCCCGGCTACCGAAAGCAAGACCGCCTCAAAAAAAAAAAAAAACAAAATTAGCCAAGGGAGTGATGCTTGTAGTCCCAGTTTGGGGAGGCTGAGGCAGGAGAATGGCGTGAACTGAGCAGTGAGCTGAGACCTGAAGCCTGGTGACAGAGCGAGACTCGGCTCAAAAAAAAAAAAAAAAAAAGAAGCCTAGGTTACACAATTTTTTTTTTTGGAGAGACGGAGTCTCACTCTGTCACCCAGGCTGGAGTGCAGTGGTGCGACCTCAGCTCACTGCAACCTCCACCTCTGAGGCTCAAAGCATGCTCCCACCTCAGCCTCTAGAGTAGCTGGGACTACAGGTGTGTGCCACCACACCTGGTTAATTTTTGTATTTTTTGTATAGATGGGGTTTCACCATGTTGCCCAGGCTGGTCTCAAACACTTGAGTTTAAGGGATCCACCTGCCTCGGCCTCCCAAAGTGTTGGGATCACAGGTGTCAGCCACTGCCCCCGGCCTATACAGTTACATAAATTAAGTGGATGTAGTGGAGATAACCCACAACCAAGCATGCAGGTTACACTCTCATTAGCAACATTTTTCTCTTTTACCTTTAATGTCACTTTGCCTTCATGTGACCTACTCCAAGGTGGTCTCAACATAGCTGCCTCAAAAAATATCCCACACATGGCAATATATCCCATTTTCATACTTAATTCTAATGAGGCAAGTAATTTTGTACTTCTCAAGCTGTTTCTGGTGAGATAACAACGGAATCCTAGCATGGAATCATAGAGTAGGAGTCAGAGTCTGCTGCTTTGGTCAGAACCACGTGAGGTCACAGTGTGTCTCACCTTTTTCTACCGTGAATTTCAAAACGATTACATCACTCGAAAGAGCTTGATCTCAAGCTTTATTTGTGAAGACGGTGACGTATCTTCCCCCAAAGCTGCTATCACCCCAGACTGCACTGACATATTTCTAGTGAAAAGGAGAGTCATCACTCTTTTCTGCTGTGCACTATTGAGACTCCTTCCAAAGTAGCAAGTTCATTTTATATATATATATATATATATATATATATATATATATATATATATATTTATTTATTTATTATTTGAGACAGAGTTTTGTTCTTGTCGCCCAGGCTGGAGTGCAATGGCGTTATCTCTGCCCACTGCAACCCCCGCCTCCCAGGTTCAAGCGATTCTCCTGCCCCAGCCTCCCAAGTAGCTGGGATTACAGGCGCCCGCCACCATGCCCAGATAATTTTTATATTTTTAGTAGAGACAGCATTTCACTATGTTGGCCAGGCTGGTCTCGAACTCCTAACCTCAGGTGATCTGCCCGTCTCAGTCTCCCAGAGTGCTGGGATTACCGGCATGAGCCACCACACCCGGCCTCAAGTTCATTTTAAAATACCAAATGCTGGGGTCTGAGAATGGTGGCTCACATCTTTAATCCCAGCACTTTGGGAGGCCCAGGCGGGTAGATCACCTGAGGTCGGGAGTTCGAGACCAGCCTGACCAACGTGGAGAAACCCCATCTCTACAAAAAATACAAAATTAGCCGGGTATGGTGGCGCATGCCTGTAGTAATCCCAGCTGCTTGGGAGGCTGAGGCAGGAGAATTGCTTGAACCCAGGAGGCAGAGTTTGCAGTGAACCGAGATCCATACCACTGCACTCTAGCCTGGGCAACAAGAGCAAAACTCCGTCCCCACCCAAAAAAAAAAGTAAAAAAATAAATAAAATACTGAATTTTGGGAGGATGCCAGCATCTCAAACTGTGTCTTTCAAACATTTTTTATCATGAGTCCCAGTAAAAAATATATTTTATTTCACAACCATGTGTCTCTGTGTGTGTACATGTCTCACATGTGCATCTGAAAAGTTTAAAAATCAGCCTTTTACATTAATATTTTAAGTAATATTTCCTAATATATTCTATTCTGCTGAATTGTATTCTGTCCTGTGCCTGCCTTTCTTTTTTTTTCATGTGTATCATGACTCAACATGAGTACAACCCACATTTTGAAAAACACTAATCTGGAAATTTATAATGACTATAATAATTTAACAATTGTAAGATGTGTCATCATCATCCTTTGACACTAAATAATAATCAGTTGACTTGTTACGTCTCATTTAAGGATAGCAGATTTTTTTTTTTTTTTTTTTGAGATGGAGTCTCGCTCTGTCGCCCAGGCTGGAGTGCAGTGGCCAGATCTCAGCTCACTGCAAGCTCCGCCTCCCGGGTTTACGCCATTCCCTTGCCTCAGCCTCCCGAGTAGCTGGGACTACAGGCGCCGCCACCTCGCCCGGCTAGTTTTTTGTATTTTTTAGTAGAGACGAGGTTTCACCGTGTTAGCCAGGATGGTCTCAATCTCCTGACCTTGTGATCCGCCCATCTCGGCCTCCCAAAGTGCTGGGATTACAGGCTTGAGCCACCGCGCCCGGCCAGGATAGCAGATGTTACTTAGCAGATACTTACTATATCATATAGAAGACTGCCATCCCACTTATCAGGGCAATGCTGAAGGCTACGCTCGAAATTAAAATTACTTTAACAAGAGCAGGTCTATGCCGAATTATTGCTAAAAAGAAAGAAAAGAAAATAGTGCTCAAAAATGTTCATTTTAGCTATGTCTTTCAGTTAATATATTTGTCCTTACAGAGGGGAATAGAAGTCAAAACCAGACACACTTTAAAAAATAGCTTTTTTTTTTTTCGGACACAGAGTCCCGTTCTATCACCCAG
The DNA here is from genome assembly GCF_008728515.1 of Papio anubis. Lineage (NCBI taxonomy): Eukaryota > Metazoa > Chordata > Mammalia > Primates > Cercopithecidae > Papio > Papio anubis. Next base: position 43,609,650 of record NC_044983.1, on the reverse strand, counting down.
GCTGGAGTGCAGTGCATGATCACAGCTCACTGCAACTTCCATCTCCCAGGTCCGAGCGATTCTCCTGCCTCAGCCTCCCAAGTAGCTGGCACCACAGGCATGTGCCACCACACCTGCCTAATTGTTGTATGTTTTTGTAGAGATGGGGTTTCGCCACGTTGCTCAGGCTTTCTTAATTTTAGAAAATACTGAAGTTAGATTTTACGGCCTATGTGAACAAATATAATTTTTGCCCCCAACAATCCCTGACTCAAGTTCGCCTTCCGTCCTGGGCTGGAGCCCTCCCCTCTGCTCTGTAGAGACACGGGGTCCCTCACTCTGTGTGGCAACACCCGCTGTGTATGCAGCTGAAGGGGAAGTGGCCTTCATCTTATGATTTGGGTGCTGCCCTGATGGTCTCAGATTGTGTGGTGCTCTCATGAAAGGACACTGCAGGACAACTTAGGATGGAATTCCATGGACCTACATCCCAGGTGTCAATTTTAGGACTACGGAATATGCTATAAAATCACGGCTGTTCTTTGCAGGCTCAGGTGTGTCATCCTCCTTCATATTATCTGAAATGTGAAAAATAACAAGTTGTTGTTTGTGCAAACTGAACAAAATAGCAGCTGGTGAAGTAAGTGCATTATTCAGCCACTTGTAAAATCTGGCAAGTTGGGATGGGCGCCGTGGCTCACACCTGTAATTCCAGCACTTTGAGAGGCCAAGGTGGGTGGATTACCTGAGGTCAGGAGTTCGAGACCAGCCTGACCAACATGGTGAAACCCTGTCTCTACTAAAAATACAAAAATTAGCTGGGCGTGGTGCCGCGTGCCTGTAATCCCAGCTACTCAGGAGGCTGAAGCAGGAAAATTGCTTGACCCAGGAGGCAGAGGTTGCACTGAACCAAGGTTGTGCCATTGCACTCCAGCCTGGGGGACAGAACGAGACTCCATCTCAAAAAAATAAAATAAAATAAAATCTGACAAGTTGAGGCAGCTCCCCCTTGCCTCATGCCTGGCCTTCCCCTGACTGCCATCTCTTCACTGGCACAGGGCAAGGGGTTCAGCCACCTGAGCTGAAACGCGTCCTGAGATTCACCCGTGAGTGGAAACAGCATACTGAAAACAGCCTGGACTATGAAAAAGCTAAGAGTGTAAAATGAATAACTAGATTTTAGGTGAGGGATATGAGGCGTTCACTCTACAGTTCTGTCTACTGTTCTGTATGTTTTCAAATTTTCATGAGGAAATATTTTGGGAGGGAAAAGAACACAGGTTGCAGATAGTTTAGGTGTAATGAAAACTGAAAATGGGCCAGGCGAGCTGGCTCATGCCTATAATGCCAGCACTTTGGAAGGCCAAGGCAGGTAGATCACTTGAGGTCAGGAGTTCAAGACCACTCTGGGCAACATGGTGAAACCCCGTCTCTACTTAAAATACAAAAATTAGCCGGGCATGGTGGCTCACACCTGTAGTCCCAGCTACTTGGGAGGCTGAGGCAGGAGAATCACTTGAACCTGGGAGGCAGAAGTTGCAGTGAGCTGAAATTGTGCCACTGCACTCCAGCCTGGATGACAGAGCGAGACTCTGTCCAAAAAAAAAAAAAAAGAAAAGAAAAGTAAAGAAAACTGAAAACGGACCATTGGATGGGGCATCCAGGAGTTCATTAGAGATCTAGGCAGAGGACATATTAGCTGTGTGGTGGGGACACAACTGAAGCAGGTTCAGGAGGGAGTAAGAAGAAAGTAACTGGAAACCGTGATTTTGAAAATGATTTTGGGGAACTTTGTATAAAAGAAAGAAGAGAAATGGGCACAGCTCCTGGAGGAGTCTAAGAGATCGAGAGACGGATCTTGTTTTTAAGACGTGAACATTGGCAGCACGTTCGTGAATGGGAATGAGACAGTGAATCGTGATACTACAGTACCAGTTCATTCTGGCTGCTGTAACGAAACATCACAGGCTTGGTGGCTTAGAAACCACAGACACAGCCAGCCGCAGTGGCCCACTCCTGTAATCCCAGCACTTCGGCAGGTGGGCAGATCATGCGTGAGCTCAGGAGTTCAAGACCAGCCTGGGCAACATGGTGAAACCCTGACTCTACAAAAAATACAAAAATTCGTCAGATGAGGTGGCAGGTGCCTGTACTCACAGCTACTCAGGAGGCTGAGGCAGGAGAATTGCTTGAGGTAGGGAGCGGGAGGTTGTAGTGAGGTGAGACTGCGCCATTACACTCCAGCCTGGGTGACGGGAATGAAACCCTGTCTCAAAAAAAAAAAAAAAGAAAAAAACCCTTTGGGAGGCTGAGGCAGGTGGATCAGGAGGTCAGGAGTTCGAGACCAGCCTGACCAACATGGCAGAACTCCATCTCTACTAAAAATACAAAATAAAATTAGCCAGGCATGGTGGCTGACGCCTGCAATCCCAGCTACTCAGGAGGCTGAGGCAGAATTGCTTGAACCCGGGAGGCGGAGGTTGCAGTGAGCAGAGATCACACCACTGAACTCCAGCCTGGGCGACAGAGCAAGACTCTGTATGAAAAACAAAAAACAAAAAACAAAAAACAAAGAAACAACAGACATTGATTTCTCACAATTCTGGAGGCTGGGAGGTCCCAGATCAAGGTATCAACAGCTTTGGTGGCTGGCGAGGGTTCACTTTCTGGTTCAACAGAGGGTGGCTTCTTTGTTGTGTCCTTACAGGGTGGAAGGAGTGAGATAGCTCTCTGTGACTTCTATTGTAAGGGTACTATTCCCAGTCATGGGGGTTCCACCCTCATGACCTCTTCATCTCCCAAAGGCTGCAACTCCTAATATCCTGACCTTTGAGATGAGGATTTCAACACATGAATATGGGGTTGGGGGACACCAGCATTCAGACCGGAGCATGCAGGAAAGGGAGAAAGAATTGCCAGGAAAGTCCTTGAGTTGGCCTAAGAGGATGGAAGCTGGGACAGAGGCCAGCCTTGGCACGGACGGTTCAATTTCCAGCAGGAGATGGAGAAAGGGGGTGTGATTGCTGTTAGACAGGAGGGTGTGGACACTGTCTTTTAACTGCTTAAATTTTGTTTGTGAAGGAGGCAAACAAGGGCATTCTGGGAGCACAAGGCTAGGGTAGAATACACTGAGATATTTGCAGAGCTAGAGAAATATATGAGAAAGTCACCAAGCAGGATGGGAGAAGTAGACTAGGAAAATGAATAGCATATTTTTAATAAAATTTCCTAGAAATAGGCCAGGCATGGTGGCTCACACCTGTGATCCTAGCACTTTGGGAGGCCGAGGTGGGTGGATCACGAGGTCAGGAGATCGAGACCATCCTGGCTAACGTGATGAAACCCCGTCTCTACTAAAAGTACAAAAAAAAAAAAAATGAGCTGGGTGTGGTGGCAGGCACCTGTAGTCCCAGCTACTCGGGAGGCTGAGGCAAGAGAATGGCGTGAACCCATGAGGTGGAACTTGCAGTAAGCCAAGATCGTGACACTGCACTCCAACCTGGGGGACAGAGTGAGACTCTATCTTAAAAAAAGAAAGAAAGAAAGAAAGAAATTCCTAGAAATGGAATTGCTGGGTGGATTTATTATATTTTCTTATTTTCTGTATTCCTGATGCTCTGGTATTTGGGGCCTTAATCCTGGAGAGACCTCCCTTCTCAGGGCTAGTTATTTCTTAGAGACAGCAGATGACTCCCCTGCAAGCACACCTTTGATATACAAACCAACCAATCCAGAGCCCACACCCCAACCATCTCCTTTTCAAACTCACACACTAAGCCAATCTCTCCCTGCCTGCCCTAAATCACTCCAGGGTCAAATACTGGATAACTAGAAACCACCCCTATGGTTTGCCAAAATTAAACCATTCAAATCTAAATGTACTCAGAGTACCTGCCATGCCTCACCCATTCCTTCCCTCGGAAACCCCAGTAGAGGCGGGGGCCACGCTCACCCTCCCTCCCTGTGCTTCCTGAGGGTCCTGGTGTGCCCCTCTGTGGTGGGCCATGTCTCCCGTTTCCAGGAATCTGCGAGTATAAACTTTTTCCTTCATGAAGATCATTTGTATGTCTGGGAGTCTTGTCATAACTGATTAAAATAAATCCCCCAGGTATATTTCAACACTCTAGGTTAAAAAGTAATCACCGGCCGGGCGCAGTGACTCACACCTGTAGTCTCAGCACTTTGGGAGGCCAAGGTGGGTGGATCATGGGGTCAGGACTTTGAGACCAGCCTGGCCAACATGGTGAAACCCCATCTCTACTAAAAATACAAAAATTAACTGGGTGTGGTGGTGCACACCTGTAATCCCAGCTGCTCGGGAGGCTGAGGCAGGAGAATCTCTTGAGCCCAGGAGGCAGAGGTTGCAGTGAGCTGAGATCGCGCCATTGCACCCCAGCCTGGGCGACAGAGCAAAACTCTGTCTCAAAAAAAAAAAAAAAAAAAAAAGTAATTGCCTTGGCCAGGCGCGGTGGCTCACGTCTGTAAGCCCAGCACTTTGGGAGGCCGAGCCGGACGGACTACCTGAGATCAGGATTTCGAGAACAGCCTGATTAACAAAGTGAAACCCATCTCTGCTAAAAACACAACATTAGCTTGGCATGGTAGTGGGCACCTTGGCTAGGCGCAGTGGCTCACGTCTGTAAGCCCAGCACTTTGGGAGGCCGAGCCAGACAGACCACCTGAGATCAGGAGTTCGAGACCAGCCTGATTAACAAAGTGAAACTCCATCTCTGCTAAAAACACAACATTAACTTGGCATGGTAGTGGGCACCTGTAATCCCAGTCACTCGGGAGGCTGAGGTAGGAGAATCGCTTGAACCCAGGAGGTGGAGGTTGCGGTGAGCTAAGATCTTATCATTGCACTCCAGGCTGGGGGCCAAGATTGAAACTCCATCTCAAAAAAACAAACAAACAAAAAAGTGATCGCGTTGTTTTTCTATTTATGAGAACTGTCAGTTGCCCTTTCTAGAAGTTGTGCTCACTGCTAGCCTACAAACAAGACCTGAGGTTATGTTTCCCGCCCTTGCTGATACAGCAGTGAGACATTTTACCCACTTTTTTTTTTTTTTTTTTTTTTTTTTTTTTGAGACGGAGTCTTGCTCTGTTGTCCGGCTGGCGTAGTGGGTCGATCTCAGCTCACTGCAAAGCCCGCCTCCCAGATTTACGCCATTCTCCTGCCTCAGCCTCCCGAGTAGCTGGGACTACAGGCTCAGCCACCTCGCCTGGCTAGTTTTGTATTTTTAGTAGAGACGGGGTTTCACTGTTGGGGCCAGGATGCATTGATCTCCTGGACTCGTGATCCACCTGTCTCTGGCCCTCCCAAAGTGCTGGGATTACAGGCTTGAGCCACCGCGCCCGGCCACTTTACCCACTTTCAACAGGATAGCTGAAAACTGGAATTACAGTGTAGTTTTATGAAATCAAATCATTCAAACTTAAACTAATTTAAACTTAAAGCTGCTGGAACCTTGAACTACTCTGAAACTTGAGAGCAATGTGGCTATGCAGCTTGAATCACAAGGATGCAGCAGCAACTTCTGCCTTTTTTTCCTGTAAATAAGAAGACCAAGAGGTGCCAGCTGTGAGAGCCCCCTCTGATGGTTGCTCCTCCTCACACAGCAATAATCTTCCTTGGAATGGGGTTGCTGTCTGGAACCAATCAAATAGATGTAACTTATGCACTGGTCTCACATGGAAAATGTTACAATCCTGCTACAATGTCAGTCTCTGTGCATATAAGTGAAACCTTAACTTCTCTTTAGAAATGCTGTCCCCATTAGTTTGGAGTCAGTGTCTCCTGGGTGGACATCCTCAAATTTTGTGCTCAAATAAACTCTGTACTTAATCATATTTGTCGAACTTCATTATTTAAGCTTGGCAGTTCAATGCACAATTCTTACTATGAGTAAGGCAGACATCTTTCCATATATATATATATATATATATATATATTTTTTTTTTTTTTGATATAAAGTCTCACTCTGTCACCAGGCTGGAGTGCAGTGGCTGGATCTCTGCTCCCTTCAACCTCCACCTCCCGGGTTCAAGCGATTCTCCTGCCTCAGCCTCCTGAGTAGCTGGGACTACAGGCGCCTGCCACCATGCCCAGCTAATTTTTGTATTTTTTAGTAGAGATGGGGATTCACCATGTTGGTCAGGCTGGTCTCAAACTCCTGACCTCAGGTGAGCTACCCACCTCAGCCTCCCAAAGTGCTGGGATTACAGGCACAAGCTACCGCAACCGGACCATCAACTTTATTAGACAAACAATTTTGTCCCGCCTCCATTCTACCTACAACTGGGACCTGAAGCTCAGGGGTGGCAGAGGTCTCAGTGACCTTCCAGCGCCAGCGCACAAAACAAGCTAGTGTCAAAAGAAGGACCAGTGTATAGGCCTTTGACACCCCAGCCGGGACTCAAGCTCTGTGCTTTGGTGACGGTGGTGTCCATGGGCAGGTGAAATAGTCATAGCTGAGCTTTAGGAAGATTGATAATGTGTTTGGCATGGATGGATGTATTCATTGTGTTTTTTGTTTTCTGTATTTCCTGATACTTTGACATCTTGGGGCCTTAACTGACCCTTGAAGATACTGCCCCTCCCAGGTCCAGCCAATTCCTAAAGATAGTGAACTCTGGCCTGCGAGTCCACCTTTCATGTGCAAGCCGACCCACCCGAAGCCTACGCCCCAACAATCTCTATGGAGCTCTCATGCTCTGGGCCACTATCCCCTGCCCCCAACTACCCCAGGGCCAGGTCCCAGACAACCAGGGACAGACCCCACGCTGCACAGCCACCAGATCACTCAAGCTGATCCCAAGCCTGCCTTGCCTACCTGCTTCCTATAAAAACCGGAATAAAGTTTGTTTTGTTTTGTTTTGTTTTTTGAGAAGGAATCTCGCTCTGTCGCCCGGGCTGGAGTGCAGTGGCTGGATCTCAGCTCACTGCAAGCTCCGCCTCCCGGGTTCACGCCATTCTCCTGCCTCAGCCTCCGGAGTAGCTGGGACTACAGGCGCCGCCACCACGCCCGGCTAGTTTTTTGATTTTTTAGTAGAGACGAGGTTTCACTGTGTTAGCCAGGGTGGTCTCAGTCTCCTGACCTCGTGATCTGCCCGTCTCGGCCTCCCAAAGTGCTGGGATTACAGGCTTGAGCCACCGCGCCCAGCGTTTGTTTTTTCAAGACAGTCTCCCTCTGTTGCCCAGGCTAGACTACAGTGACACGATCTCAGCTCACTGCAGCCTCCACTTCCCAGGTTCATGCGATTCTCCCCGCTCAGCCTCCCGAATACCTGGGACTACAGGTGCCCACCACCACTCCCAGCTAATTTTTGTATTTTTAGTAGAGATGGGGTTTCACCATGTTACCCAGGCTGGTCTTGAACTCTTGACCTCAAGTGATTTGCCCGCCTCGGCCTTCTTAAGTGCTGGGATCACAGGCATGAACCACCGCGCCCGGCCCAGAATAAAGGCTTTTGCTCACACCTTTCCTGGCTCCTTTTGCCTCCTGACCAACCCTGGTGCTTCCTCGTGTGGCCTCCTACTTCTAGGGACCCGTGAGTACCAGGCTTCTTCCTTCACGACAGTCATTTCTGCGTCTGCATGTCTCACTCAGCGTACGTGATTAAAACAAATGGTGGCTACGTGCTAAAGCAGTGGGGATGGGTGGGGGGCGGAGCTGACTCAGTAGCCATCCCGTTGCAGGCACTTAGCGAATGTGCACAGGAGGAGGAAGGACGCTCTGGGGCACAGACACAAGGTGCCTTCTGCTTTGGAGGACTCTGAAGCGAGTGGTGTTGAGGAGGCTCCAGGACACGCCACGGTGGGGAGAGTTGCTAGAAAGGCTGCTGACGGGGTCGCTGTGTGCGCCCATGCATTCTGTGTGTTCCACAGAGATCTCAGACACAGCCTGTGCTTTACTCACTACACCACCAGTCCATGGAGTTCAGTCACTTCTCACCTGCCCCAGACGGTGTCACTGTGCATCCCCCTCCATAGGGGGCACCTTGTCTAACACAGGTGAAGGTGCAGACTCCTTGTGCAGACTCCTTGGTGACCACCCGGCACCCTCTGCAGCCACACATCACAACAGCTTCAGGAATGTTGTGGGTCCACCCGCCCACCGTCCCAGATCCCTTGACTTACCTTTATTCCTCAGGAATTTCATGGGGTTCGTAGGTGACGCCGCTAAAAGGGCATCAAAGGGGATCAAGAAGAAGAGATTTTTTTTTTTTTTTTTTTTTTTGAGACAGAGTCTGGCTCTGTGGCCCAGGCTGGAGTGCAGTGGCCAGATCTCAGCTCACTGCAAGCTCCGCCTCCCGGGTTCACGCCATTCTCCTGCCTCAGCCTCCCGAGTAGCTGGGACTACAGGCGCCCGCCACCTCGCCCGGCTACTTTTTTGTATTTTTTAGTAGAGACGGGGTTTCACCGTGTCAGCCAGGATGGTCTCGATCTCCTGACCTCGTGATCCGCCTGTCTCGGCCTCCCAAAGTGCTGGGATTACAGGCTTGAGCCACCGCGCCCGGCCAAGAAGAAGAGATTTTAAGATGGCTTAAGATGAATTTGGGAAAACAAGGAAATAACTTGGCATTAGAGAAGGCAGCCTAACACACAGCTTCCAAGTATCTCAGATGGCATGTGTTAATACATTCCTCCCAACGCCTGGCAGCAATGTGTGGGTTAATTTGCAGAAGCCTGGTGTTCTTTTTGCATCTGGTGCTCCCTATCACGAAGAATGACCTTTAGGAACAGGATACTTTTGGTTTCTGGCCTCCTTTTGCAGTCATACAAGTTGGGAAATCTCTGCCCAAATTGAGGACCTGGAGGGAATTTGAGTTGAAGGGGCTATGACCTCATTAGAAGGTCAGAGAGGGTTGGGCACAGTGGCTCGGGCCTGTAATCCCAGCGAGGCGGGCAGATCACGAGGTCAGGAGTTCGAGACCAGCCCGACCAACAGGGTGAAACCCTGTCTCTACTGAAAATACAAAAATTAGCTGGGCATGGTGGTGCGTGCCTGTAGTCCCAGCTACTCAGGAGGCTGAGGCAGGAGAACTGCTTGAACTTGGAGGTGGAGGTTGTGGTGAGCCGAGATCGCGCCATTGTCCTCCAGCTAGGCGACAGAGAAAGACTCCGTCTCAAAAAAAAAAAAAAAAGATCAGAGAGCCAGGCAGAGAGGCCAGGGAGCCAACAGTAGTGTCCTTTCCTCGGACACAAATTAGATGCAAATGTATCACACAGCATTTCCTTTGCACGGAATGGAGATTGTTTATAAGCATCATATATCTCCACAAACGGTTGCTGAGCTTCAAAGATTGTCGGGGTTGGTTTTGCTGTTGTAAGATAAACAGACATCCTCTAGTACTCAAATTAGAAAGGAACCATAGAAAACACTTATAAAGAATTCTCGGCCAGGTGTGGCAGCTCATGCCTGTAATCCCAGCACTTTGGGAGACTGAGGCAGGAAGATCATGAGGTCAGGAGATTGAGACCATCCCGGCTAACATGGTGAAACCCTGTCTCTACTAAAAATACAAAAAATTAGCTGGGCCTGGTGGCGGGCGCCTGTAGTCCCAGGTATTCAGAAGGCTGAGGCAGGAGAATTGCGTGAACCTGGGAGGCGGAGCTTGCAGTGAGCCGAGATCGCACCACTGCACTTCAGCCTGGGCGACAGAGCAAGATCTGTCTAAAAAATAAAAATAAAAATAAAAATAAAAATTCTCTACACTCGTAAACCTTCTGTGTCTAGACTTGCATGCTGTACTGCCAAAACATGCACCAAATTACAATTCAAGTCAGACAGACACATCTGTGTAATCTGGATGGGATCAAGGTTTTTGTGTGTGCTAATTAAAGTGAAATGAAGAAGAAAGAGAAGAAAGTGGCAATCCCTAAAGAGAAAGCACAACTTAACAGAGTGAAGAGCATAAAATCGAATTTCCAAGCAAATGTTTATCTAATTACACTCTATTTTATGAACCTTTCTACTACCAAGCACACAGTACACATTCACATAGCAGATAAGAGAGGACTCCAGGCTACGATTCTCACTTCACTGAATGAGGAATTCAATGACTCACCCACGGATCTTGATGCAGCCCCTTGAATCCCAGGTAACTGGGTTTTACGAGAGAACACTTTGGGACCTTCCGTGATGTTTCTGGGTGGTTGTGATTGTTTATTGCCTTGAAAAGAAAACGTTTTGCGGTGAGATGTAATTACCCTCTTTTTATCTCTCCTGAAACAGCTTTTCAGTTTTCCCTGAGTCACGTAAAACCAATGGTTGAAGCTACCTGGTAAGCCTGTTACGTTTCCAGTGGGATGGAGTCCATCTGCAAACGGCAAGCATAAATGAAGTGGGCATTCCATTACAAACAAAAACAAAATGAGGAAACCACTCTGAACCTTGTCCATCACTCTCAAATTATCAGCATTTTATCCTATGGATGAAAGGAAATACTCAGCTACAGTCCAGCATCTGCCCTCTATTTATCTGAGCAATCAAGCTCTACTCCCTTCAGAATGTTTGGGCAGTGACTTGGAGCCACCAGTGTGAGGTCAGTCCTTGCTGTGGTAACGGAGTTCCTTCATGGAACCAAGCTGACCAATGGGGAGACTACAGGGTAAGAGGGCAGTGCTTGGAGGTGCAGGCATGATGAGACCAGGTCCCTGCCTGCAGTGTGCAGATTAGTGAGGAGGCAGAAAGAAATCAATTACAGTCAGCCCTATGCATGCGTAGTTCCCCATCCGTGATTTCCACCAACCTCACTTGGAAAATGTTCAGGAAAAAAGGAATGGGCACAGTAGCTCACACCTGTAATCCCAACACTTTAGGAGGTCAAGGGCAGATCGCTTGCAGCCAGGAGTTCAAGAACAGCCTGGCCAACACAGCAAAAGCCCAGCTCTACTAAAAAGACAAAAATTTGCTGGGTGTAGTGGTGCGCACCTGTAGTTCCAGCTGCTTGGGAGGCTGAGGTGTGAGAATCACTTGAACCCAGGAGGTGGAGGTTGCAGTGAGCTGAGATCATGCTACTGCACTCCAGCCTGGGCAACAGAGCAAGACTCTGTCTCAAAAAGATAAAACAACAAACGCAAAAACAAAAACAAAAACTAGCCATGCATGGTGGCGTGTACCTGTAGTCCCAGCTACTTGGGAGGCTGAAGCAGGAAGATCACTTGAGCCGAGGAGGCAGAGGTAGCAGTGAGCCAAAATCGTGCCACTGCTCTCCAGACTGGGCAACAGAGCAAGATTGTGTCTCCAAACAAACAAAAAAAAAAAAAAAAAAAAAAAAGAAAAAGAAAAAGAAAAGAAAGTGGAAGGAAAGCAGTCACCCTTAGAAGGGAGGCAATGTGCACCAGGGAGACCCACAGCAGGAAGGTGAAAGGGGACTCCTGATGACTGAAAGTGGGCCCTAGGCTTCCGAGATGGCAGGAATGGAAGATGGGCTCAAAAAGGCAATGAACTCAGTCATGTATGAGGGAGACAGAGGGGACCCGGGAGTCCTGGACGTTAGGGAACACCAAAATCAATCTTGATTCTTTAGTGTCCAGGCTGTGCATGATAGGTGACAGGAAGGGAGTACTTCCCAGCAAGCAGCAGAAGTCTGGGACTTTCTTTTGACTCGTGATGTGACCTGAGCCACAGGAGGCCACCCCCTTTTTTTCTTTTTTTTGAGATGGAGTCTTACCCTATCACCCTGGCACAATCTTGGCTCACTGCAACCTCCACCTCCTGGGTTCAAATGATTCTCCTGCCTCAGCCTCTGGAGCAGCTGGGATTACAGGCGCCCGCCACCACACCCAGCTGATTTTTGTATTTTTAGTAGAGATGGGGTTTCACCATGTTGGCCAGGCCAGTCTCGAACTCCTGATCTCATGATCCACCCACCTTAGCCTCCCAAAGTGCTGGGATGACAGGAGTGAGCCACTGTGCCCTGCCAGGAAGCCCTGTAAGACATTAAAAAAAACTGTATTGGCCGGGCGCGGTGGCTCAAGCCTGTAATCCCAGCACTTTGGGAGGCCGAGACGGGTGGATCACGAGGTCAGGAGATCAAGACCATCCTGGCGAACACGGTGAAACCCCGTCTCTACTAAAAAATACAAAAAACTAGCCGGGCGAGGTGGCGGGTGCCTGTAGTCCCAGCTACTCGGGAGGCTGAGGCAGGAGAATGGCGTGAACCCGGGAGGCGGAGCTTGCAGTGAGCTGAGATCTGGCCACTGCACTCCAGCCTGGGCGGCAGAGCGAGACTCCGTCTCAAAAAAAAAAAAAAACAAAAAAAACTGTATCTATTTAAACAGAGATGGGATCTTGCTATGTCGCCCAGGCTGGCCTTGAACTCCTCAGCTCAAGTAATCCTCCTGTCCCAGCCTCCCAAAATGCTGGCATGAGCCTCGGTGCCTGGCCTAGAAAGTTTTTCAAGATAATAATCTTGATAATAAGGTTATAAGTTACCAGGATGCTTGTGAAATATTGCATATGACTTGTGAAATCCTTTGGAATCTCTAAATCAGAGAATTTGGATTCACTTTGGATACTAGAATACAATATCCACATCCTACTGGTAGTATGATTCTGGGTATATTATGCTGCTTTCTCTAAGCTAATACTGCTGACTTCATTCTCTCCAAGGGCCTTTGCATAAATCATGTAAAAAAAAAAAAAATCCATCAATGACTAACTTGCCCCTGCCACATTTATCAGGTGACCACTAATGTGTCAGGCCCTAAAAGGACTGCAATGAAATGTTGCACACCTAAGTGAGCCCCAGCTGGGAGTCAGAGGGTGAAAACAGTCTCCCCATGACATCACTAGGCCATCATTTCTCAACCACCGGGGAGCCACGGGCCCTTTAAAAATTAGATGAGCTTTATGAACCCCAGAGTTCCACTCAATGCCCTTGAAGCCTATCCAGGAAGGATCCTTGGCCCCCAGTTAGAGCCCTGTTTTAGAGAGCACAGGAAATACTTATGACTGGAGAGAAGCCACCCAAGTCTTTTGATCCATCTTTCCCCTGTGAACACTGATACTTCATTACTCTAGGTGGAATGGCTAGCTCTCTTCCCTTCTGAATCTTGCTCCTTCAAGTAAGCTTTTCATCTGCAGAAGATTTTGAAAAAATAAACACTGAATTCAAGGTAAACCTTGGGAAATGGTGCTCTGAAGTGCAGTGGTGTCTGGTTATGGAAAGGAACAAATATCCTTGCCCTCTGCTCTGTAAGTGGCATTCTAAACCCACCAAGGGACTTGCCCAGTCCTCCAGCAAGTCCTCCAGGCCCTGCTGCCCTGTAATCCTTGGGGCTGTAGGCAGCAAAGTTCTAGGGAACTCAGGTCCCAGAAAATGCAGTGATTCTGAATGTCCAACACAGACTTCATATTCCAAAGAGATATTAGTTCTCATGTTACTATAAATCCTTCAAGACAGAGAAACAGGTAACTTTATTCCTCATTGTTTAGGATTTTCTTTTTATTATCAAATCTCTACTATAGAAACACTGAAGAAAATGGAAAAAAAAAAAATCACTGGCGAGGCAGCATAAAATGGTGGCTGAAAACAAGAACTCTGGAGCCAAACAATCTCAGCTCTACTCCCTTACTAGTTGTGCCCCTTAGGTAGGATCCTTCAACATCTCTGCTTTTTACCCATTTGTAAAACTGGGGTAACAGTATCTCTCTCATAGAGTTAAGGGGACTAAACAAGTTAACACTTGGAAAGCATTTAAAATAAAGCCCAGCACATAATTGTTATATGTATTTGTAAAACTTTTTTAAAATCTCAAATTAACTGGGTTAATTTTTCCATGGATCTTTCAGGTCTTTATCCATACACATTTTTTAGATCTGTTACAGTAAATATGTATATACAATTCTGTATCCTTTTTATTCCTTTGTTATGTATACTGATGCAGTGTCCATCATTATAATTTATAGTGATTGCCTAAAACAAAATACAAACTAATTGCCCAACAATGCAGTGATGAGTAACAATGGACGCTGACACACTGGGCTAAGGATCACTTTCTGTCCAGCGACATCAGTCTCATACTCCTAGGCAATAACTTTTCTACCATTAGTCATCTCATTCATTAATTTTCTCTAAGGAGGTTAATCAACAGTAAATACCCCATTCAATACTATTATTTTTCTTACATTCAGATTTAGCATTTCATATTCTACTCCTGAGCACCTAGACCCTCCCCTTATAACAACAAAATCTGCATTTCTACAATTATGCACAAAATGTTATTGTAAAGTTTTCCATCCAATACTCCAGCTTGATGCAAAACAGTGTATTTCCAGTCAAAAACTTTTCTCTGCATAAGGTTCTTCCCTTAGCAATTCACACCAATCTACAAGTAGGTGACAGCTCTTGCTAAAAGATGCCTCATTCCCCACAGTCACGGTTCTCAAGTATGAATTACTGGTAGACCGTAAGGGGAGTTTAGTTTTCTTCATTGTAATTATCTGATTTTGAATAAGGGCTATATAACTGCTGAAAGCTTTTCCCTATTCTTTTACTTCACGGGGTTTCTTCTAAGATAGATACTTTCTAGTAAATAATGCGGGAGAAGTCTTACTGAACTCTTAATGAAAAATGTCCCCTCTTGATTATCTTTATAGAGTTTTCCTCAATGTGTTGTCAAAATGTATGATAAACAAAAAACTCGCAAATTCAATTCAGTTTCTCTTCACTGTGATTTCTCTGGTGTTGAAGAAGGGCTGAGTGACCACTAAAGGCTTTTCCACATTCACTGCATATAAAGCGCTTCTCTCCACTATGCATTCTCTGATGAATAATAAGGGAAGAATTCTTACAAAATGCTTTCTCACAATGATTACATTTGTAGGGCTTTTCTCCAGTATGGTTTCTTAGGTGTACAATAAGGGATGAACTCTCATTAAATGCTTTCCCACATTCATTACACCTGTATGGTTTCTCTCCAGTATGAGTTCTCCGGTGTGCAATGAGGTGAGAACTACAGTTAAAGGATCTTTCACATTGATTACATTTATAGGGTTTCTCACCAGTGTGAATTCTCCGATGAGCAACAAGGTGACAGCTTTGACTGAAGGATTTTCCACATTTATTGCATTCATAGGGTTTTTCTCCAGTATGAGTCCTTTGATGTCTAACAAGGTGAGCCATTTGGCTACAGGATTTTCCACATTTATTACATTCATAGGGCTTAATTCCAGAATGAATTATCTCATGTTTCGTGAGGGCTGAGCGTTCTCTGAAAGCTTTGCCACATTCCTGACAGTTATACGGTTTCTCTCCCGTGTGAGTTCTCTGATGGGCAATAAGATGGGAGCTCCAGCTGAAGGATTTTCCACATTCAGTACATTTATATGGTTTTGCTCCAGAATGAGTTCTTTCATGTTTACTAAGGGCTGAGTAGTCCCTAAAAGCTTTTTCACATTCATCACATTTAAAGGGTTTCTCTCCAGTATGCATTCTCATATGGGCAATAAGATGGGAGCTCCAGCTGAATGATTTCCCACATTCAGTACATTCAAAAGGTTTCTCTCCTGTATGAGTCCTCTGATGTCCAATAAGATGAGAGTTCCAGTTGAAAGATTTCCCACACTCATTGCAAACATAAGGTTTTTCTCCTGTATGAATTCTCTTATGTACAATAAGATGAGAATTCCAGCTGAAGGCTTTTCCACATTTATTACATTCATAGGGTTTTATTCCAGTGTGAGTGCGTTCATGTTTAGTAAGGGCTGAACGATTCCTAAAAACTTTTCCACATTTATCACATTCATAGGGTTTTTCTCCAGTATGAGTTTTCTTATGCTGAATAAGGTAAGAGCTCCAGATGAAAGACGTCCCACATTCATCGTAGTCATAGGGTTTCTCTGCAGTGTAAGTGCTTGTATGCTGAGTAAGGAATGAATCATACCCAAAGACTTTCTCCCATTCATTGTATTTATACGCTTTCTCTACAGTACCAATTTTTTGATGTTCCATAAAGGATGAGAAATAAAAGATATTCTCATATTCTTTGTAATTATACTGGTTTTCTCCAACATGAAGCCTTGGGTGTTCATTAAATGATGGGCTCTGGTTAAAGATTTGATGGCATTCCTTATATTCATAGAGTTTTTCTCCTGTGTGAATTTCTTTATGATCACCAAAATGTATTATATGATTGAAAGATTTAACAGCATCAGTACATTTGAAAAGATTATCTCCAGTTTGTATTCTTGAAGGGTAAATAGGTTGAATGGACTGATAAACAGTTTTGTCATAATCATTATTTTCACAGGTAACCTTATCTGCATACATTATGGCTGAGTCACATCTCCAACTTTCAGCGTGCGTATCAGGCTGATAGAAATGTTCTATCTGAGAAACTCTCTGAGATGGAACACAGTTTAAGTTCTGGCTAAACTCTGCCCCAAGTTCACAGAATTCAGAGCTTCTCTGGGATAGTACTTGCTTTTGCATGAAGACCATCTGCCTCATAGCTGTACTCTGGTTCACGTGATACATTTCTAATTGGTCTTTACATCCCAAAACTTCTAACCTGGAGAACCAAGGATCATCCCATATATATCTTTCCAACTTCATGCCATGGGATTGTTCTTCCTCAAAAATGCTCTGTGCTGGGATCAATGTTTTGCTTTCGAGATTTCTCATCCATTCTGAAACAGACAGAAAAAAAGCTATGAGAGCATAGAGAAAGATATTAGAATAAAGTGGGAATGGTGAGATTTACTGTCCATATTATCAAAAAGACAAGTATAAGTTTATTTTCTTTTCTTTTTTTTTTTTTGAGACGGAGTCTCGCTCTGTTGCCCAGGCTGGAGTGCGGTGGCGCGATCTCGGCTCACTGCAAGCTCCACCTCCCGGGTTCACGCCATTCTCCCACCTCAGCCTCCGAGTAGCTGGGAATACAGGCGCCCGCCACCATGCCCGGCTAGTTTTTTGTATTTTTAGTAGAGACGGGGTTTCACCATGTTAGCCAGGATGGTCTCGATCTCCTGACCTCGTGATCCACCCGCCTCGGCCTCCCAAAGTGCTGGGATTACAGGCTTGAGCCACCGCGCCCGGCCTATTTTCAAGACCAGACTTAGAACTCAGAGAAAGATCATAATAGGGAAAAGAATAGTGAAAAGTAAACAACAGTTAACCAGAATAAAGTGTGTACTGAAAACTAATGAAACCATTTAAAAGTACTTTCCATGAAAAGGAAGACCAGGATAAGAATGTGCAAGAAAGAGGCTGGGCTGGGCGCGGTGGCTCACCCAGTGCTGTAATCTCAGCACTTTGGAAGGCCAAGGCAGGCAGATCATGAGGTCAGGAGATAGAGACCATCCTGCCTAGCACAGTGAAACCCTGTTTCTACTAAAAATACAAAAAATTAGCCAGGTGTGGTGGCAGGTGCCTGTAGTCCCAGCTGCTCAGGAGGCTGAGGCAGGAGAATGGCGTGAACCCGGGAGGCGGAGCTTGCAGTGAGCCAAGATTGCGCCACTGCACTCCAGCTGGGTGACAGAGCGGTACTCCATCTCAAAAAAAAAAAAAAAAAAAAAAGAACATGTAAGAAAGAGTTAACTCTGCAGGCCTGACATGCTCAAATCTTGCAAAGGTGGCCTGTTTCCTAACTGGCCCTTAGCCAACTCCTGGGAATTAAGATCTTGGAATGTTCTAACTAGTAAGAGTGTTTTGCATGCTCAAGGTATTGAAGCACATTTACCAATTTCTTCAGATATGTGTGCAAACAATGTCGTTCATAGTGATCACCTGCTTTCCCTCTGAGTGGTCTGGAGTTTCAGCGATTGCAGTGAGTCACGCAGGCACTGTGTGCCTGTACAAACAACCTCTCAATAAACACACTGGATTCCTAGACTCAGGCAAGTTTCCTAGTAGACATTTCACGTGTGTTGTCACAACTCCTTGCTGGAGGAATTAAGTGTGCCCCATGTATGCTACTGGAAGCTTGCACCTGGTCTAACCCCATGCACCTTTTTCCTTTGCTGATGTTGCTTTATATTCACTGTAATAAACCATAATCCTGAGTATAATCACTTCTGAGTCCTATAAGTCCTCATAGTGAATCAGTGAACCTGGGGTGGTCTTGAAGATCCCTGACAAAAGGACACAGTGAATGTTATTAAGGTTAAAAAAGAAAAAAAAGAGAATAAAGCCTTTCATCTTAACAAAAGGTAGGTAGGTGAGCACACAAGGCCTTTAGCAAGTAATGTTTACATCATGAGTGCTCTAATTCACTTCTGTGTCATAATGTCCTTCTACTCCCATATCTTGACAAATGCAGAAAAAAGGAGGAGAGGGGTGTTAAGAGAGTATCACCAAGCGAGGCTTCAAGCCAGGCTGTTACCTATGACAAAATGCTATCACATTGTTTCCTATGTCACAGAATCCAGTCAATCACACAAGATCCACCAACCCAAAGGGCAAACATCATCACAGTTTATGGATACCCCTGAAGTTACACTTCTATCCGCCACAGAATATTTTTAGAGCAATGATAGATGGACTAGGAAGACAGCACAGTGTGAAAAAACAGACACAGGCGTTACATATAGGCTACACAGGCTAACCTATATTTGAACAATGGCCCTGCTGCTATCCTTAGAGAACTTTTCTGATAACTAACGAGACTCAGAATCCAGCCAAACTCCTGGTAAGTTTAATACACAGGAGCTGCCTATTGTCACTGCTGAAGTATCAGTTCTCTAACAACCAAAGGAGGCTATATTAGTTTCTTTCTGCTGTTGTAACAAATTACCACATATTTAGTGACTTAAGATAATACAAATTTATGATCTTACCATTCTGGAAGTCAGAAGTCCAAAACGGCTTTCACTGAACTACAATGGAGTTACCGGCTGGGTTGTGCTCCCTCCAGGAGCTCTAAGGAATCCACCATATCCTTGCCCTTTCCATCTTCTAGAAGCTGCCCAAATTCCTTGGTTCACAGCTCCTTCCTCCATCTGCAAAGCTCATCACTCTGACCTCTGCTTCTGTCATCACTTCCTCTCCCTGTGTCTCTGACCCTCCTACCGCAATCTTGTAAAAGGACCCTTGTGAGTACAGTTAGAATCCACTCAGACAATCCAGGATAATCTCCCCACAGCAAGATCCTTAATTTATTCTCATCTGAAGGTCCCTTTTGCCACACAAGGTGCACTATTCACAAATTCTGGAGATTAGGATGCAGATATCTTTGTAGGGGAAGTCATTATCCAGATTGCCACAGGGTCTAAAGTCCCAGGCAAGTCCCAACAAGAACTAGACCCTGTCCTCTCTCTCTGCTTCTTTTTCTCTCTTTACTGTATGTAATTTTCCCCCTTTTACCACCCAAGTCCATTATTTTTTGTTCAATTTTTTTGAGACAGGGTCTCACTCAGGCATCATAGCTCACTGTAATCTCAAATTACTGGGCTCAGGTGATCCTCCCACCTCAGCCTTCCGAGTAACAGGACTACAGGCGTGCATCCTGTACACATAACCATGCCTGGCTAAATGTTTTTAAATTTTTTGTAGTGACAGGGTTCTGCCATGTTGCCCAGCATGGTCTCAAATTCCTGGACTCAAATAATCCTCCCACCTTGGCCTCCCAAAGCACTGGGATTACAAATGTGAGCCCCCATCCTGGCCCCTACGACCATTATAACAGAGGGTCTACCCTGCACAACTGGCATTTATTATCAATTTCAAGCTCAGCTCTTAAAAGTTACTGAATTATCTTCATATAGATTTTAAATCCTTCCAGTAAAAGCTTTTACAAATGGAAGCTGACCAATTCCCTGACCAAATGAAAGACCAACTGAAAGACCAAATGAACAGCTCTTGTCCAACTTTATACTCACTCAGTACTTGTAGTCTACTGAGTTTCCAGTACCAGAGACGAGGCAAGAAAGTATGGTCTCCCTGGAAGTCAGAATCTATGTGATGAGAGGTCATACCAAACAGTGATGAATATACATGAAATATCACTCTGAGGCTGGGCGCAGTAGCTCATGCCTGTAATCCCAGCTCTTTGGGAAGCTGAGGCAGGTGGATTACCTGAGGTCAGGAGTTCAGGACCAGCCTGGCCAACATGGTAAAACCCCATCTCTACTAAAACAATACAAAAAAATTAGCCGGGCGTGGTGGCAGGCGCTTGTAATCCTAGCTACTCGGGAGGCTGAGATAGGAGAATTGCTTGAACCCAGAAGGTGGAGGTTGCAGTGAGCCAAAATCATGCCACTGCACTCCAGCCTGAGCAACAAGGGCGAAACTCCATCTCAAAAAAAAAAAAAAGAAACATCACTCTGAGATAGTGGGGTTATAGAATAGATGCTAAGTGGGTGGGAGATCAAAAAAGGAGATCAGCACTAACTGAAGTGATTGAGGATGGTTCACACAAAAGAAACAACATGAGCTCAGCCTTGAAGCACGACCTGGCTACAGAATGACTAGTCACTCTGCATGAGCAGAGGCATGCATGGCCTGACCAGTGTGTAAGGAGGAAGATAAGGATACCTACTGAATAAACTCCAGGAACTATTCAGGAAATGAGAGAAACAATAGAAAAAATAGAAGGTCTTGAAATCCAGTTGTTTTGTTAAAAGGCAATTAGAATCACTCTAGGTTTACTGACAGGGACCTCATAATGAAGGATTTCAGGGATATAAACCCAGAAATAACACCTGAAGTGGCTAACAAGAAGTGAGAATTTCCTCATCAACTTGGGCCGGAATTTTATGAGAAAGGGGCCGGACTGAGAGTGATGATGGAAGCTGAATGACATAACTAACATTTCAGAGGAAGAAAATCTTGGGGGTTAGAAGAGAGATTACTTCTTGGCGAGGAAAGAGTAGGAAGTCAAGAAGACTTCTTAATCTCCAGCTTAGGGGACATGCAGAAATACATCTCAGGGAGATGGGAAAACATCTAGAAAGAGGAGACAAGATTACTGGTTCTATCGGCTGTGATCAAGGAGACAGCTGAGATGCTTTGTAAAAGGGAGAAGTGTAAGGACAGAGGTGCTGGAATTGCAGGGCTCTGGATGGTAATTAAGGATGGGCAGCACTGAAGGCAGAAGAATTAAAGCTCCTGGAATTCATAAGCTCTTAGGGGAAAGTTTCCAATTTGAATAGAAAACAACTGGCGAGATTCTCCACCAAAGTCCCCTCCATTAGAGTGGGTGGAAGATAATCCAACTTCAGGACTCAAGAAGAGACTGTGGCACATTGCCAAAAACAGTAAGATAAAGACAATGTGTATAATATTCCTACTGTTGAAAACGTGAAAAGTAACACAAATTCCTACATGCTTGTAGTTGCATAAGGAAACTCTGTTATGCAAATAACAGAAATTACTAAAAGTGATTACCTGGGGCAGAATGTCAGTGAAAATGGCAAAGTAAAGACATCTAAAATTTCAACACTCTGTAAAACCAACTAAAAAACTGGCAAAACTGTCAGAAGGCAATTTTTTCAAAATTCTGTAAATTAACCAAAGCCTTGCAGCAACCAGGAAACATTTATTCCAGAAAAGTAAATTTTAATAAGAACAGTAAGCTATATGGTGTTTTAACTTACCCTGGTCCCATCTCTGGCTCAGTAACAGCCTTTGAAAATGACAGCTCCCACTGCTGGTACTTCAGCGAGCAGAACAAAGCTGGAGTTTTTTCAAAGCCTCAATCCCAAAGAACAATCATTACTAGACCTGCCTAGTGGCTCCCTGGAAGACTCCACTGGAAAAGCTGGTCTTTATTTTGCCTGACACAGAACTCTCATAGTGTTAAAAAGCCTCTAGGGAGGACGTACTTTTCTAACATTTACAGGCAATGTTTTAAAGTCACCATTGCCCAAGGTGATGGCGAACAGGTGGGGCCCAAAATACAGGAGTCAAAAAGATAGAATGAAAGAACTGAGGAATGAGATGTCTATAGGGACTCTGAGAAGCTCCAACCTGGAAGGCTACATGCATACACATAATAATTAAACTAGGGCCAGGCGCAGCTCATGCCTGTCATCCCAGCACTTTGGGAGGCCAAGGTGGGCAGATCACGAGGTCAGAAGATCGACATCATCCTGGCTAACACGGTGAAACCCCGTCTCTACTAAAAATACAAAAAAAAAAGTAGTCCGGCGTGGTGGTGGGTGCCTGTAATCCCAGCTACTCGGGAGGCTGAGGCAGGAGAATCGCTTCAACCCAGGAAGCAGAGGTTGCAGTGAGCCAAGACTGCGTCACTGCACTCCAGCCTGGGGGACACAGCAGACTCCGTCTCAAAAACAAAAACAAACAAACAAAAAAAAGAATTCTACACTCAGTAAAATTATCCTTCAAAAATGAAGGAGAAATCAAGAGATTTCCAGATAAACAAAACGCCAGTTTGCTGTTAGCAAACCTGTCCTATAGGAAATGCTGGCTGGGGATAGTGACTCATGCCTGTAATCCCAGCACTTTGAGATGCTGAGGCAGGGGCATCACTCGAGCTCAGGAGTTCAAGACCAGCCTAGGCAACATAGTGAGGCATCGTCGTGTGCACCTATAGTCCCAGCTACTCAGGAGGCTGAGATGGGAGGATCACTTGAGCCTAGAAAGTTGAGACTACAGTGAGCCATGATCATGCCACTGCACTCCAGCCTGGGCAACAGAGTGGAAATGCTAAAGAGAGTCCCTCATGCTGAAACGAAAGAACATTCAACAGTAACTCAAAATAAAAAACATCAATAAAGGCAGCTACATAAATATGAAAAGACAATATAAATACAATTATTGTTTCTAGCTCCTTTTTTTAGTCTGTTAGAAGACAACTGCATAAAGCAATAATTATAAATCTATATTCATGAACACACATGTATAAAGATGTAATCTGTGACAAAACAGCATAAAAGGAGGAGGGCAGAGCTATACAGAAACAAAGTTTTGGTATACTATTAATATTAAACTAGTATTAATCCAAACTACATTGTCATAAATCAAGATGTCAATTGTAAGGCCAGGCGTTGTGGCTCACACCTATAATCTCAGCACTTTGGGAAGCCAAGGCAGGAGGATTGCTTGTGCACAGGAGTTCAAGACTAGCCTAGGCAATACAGTGAGACCTCGTCTCTACAAAAAAAAAAAAAATTTTTTAATTAACTGAGCATGACGGTGCATGGCTGTAGTCCCAGCTACCCAGGAGGCTGCGGTGGGAGGACTGCCTAAGCTTGCGATGCAGAGGTTGCAGTAAGTCAAGATTGTGCTACTGCACTCCAGTCTGGGCAGAAGAGCAAGACCTTGTCTCAAAAGATGTTAATTGTAATCCCCAGGGCAACTATCAAGAAAATAACTCAAGATTTTTTTTCTTTTTTTTTTTTTTTTGAGACAGAGTCTCACATTCTCGCCCAGGCTGGAGTGCAGTGGTGTGATCTCGGTTCACTGCAAGCTCTGCCTCTCGGGTTCACGCTGTTCTCCTGCCTCAGCCTCCCAAGTAGCTGGGACTACAGGCGCCTGCCACCACGCCCGGCTAATTGTTTATATTTTTAGTAGAGACAGGGTTTCACCATGTTAGCCAGGATGGTCTCAATCTCCTGACCTTGTGATCCACCCACCTCAGCCTCCCAAAGTGCTGGGATTACAGGTGTGAGCCACCGTGCCCGGCCAAAATAACTCCAGATTTTATAGTAAAAGAAAAGTGGTTACCTGTGGGTATGCCTCTGTGTATCTCTGTTTTGGGGGAATAATAGTAATGTGACTAAGAACAAGGAGTATAAATGAATTATTTTTGGTGTTGTATTTGAGACAGGGTCTTGCTCTGTTACTCAGGCTGGAGTGCAATGGTGAAATCACAGCTTACTACAGCCTCAACATCCCAGGCTCAAGCAATCTTCACCCCCTGAGTAGCTGGGACCACAGACATGCACCACAAAGCCCAGCTAATTTTTTTAATAAAGGAGATTTTTTTTTTTTTTTTTTAGCTTACACATTTTAAGTAGCTTTCAGATATTTGAACATTACCTATATTTTAAAAATCTATTTTGTTTGGTATCCAAGAAGATCTAAGTAAGAAAGAACAAAAGCCCAAGCCGGGCACCGTGGCTCATACTGTAATCCCAGCACTTTGCGAGGCTGAGGTGGGTGGATTACTTGAGATCAGGAGTTCGAGACCAGCCTGGCCAACATTGTGAAACCCTGTCTCTACTAAAAATACAAAAAACAGCCAGGCATGGTGGCGGGTGCCTGTAATCCCAGCTACTCAGTAGGCTGAGGCGGGAGAATCGCTTGAACCTGGGATGCGGAAGTTGCAGTGAGCAGAGATCGCACTACTCACTCCAGCCTGAGCGACAGAGCGAGACTCTGTCCCAAAACAAACAAACCAAAAAGCCCAAAAAACCTATTTTTTTTTAAAGAAGTATCTGTAGTTATAGGTTACAAGTTTGGCAACAGAGGGAATAAGTAAAACATTTTAAGTAGCTACATGGATGAGAGGTAACGTTAGAAGAAGGGACCGCAGAAAACAGGACCATCAAGAGAGCCGCCAGTGAGGGAGGGAAACTGCAGCACATGAAAATGGCTATCTTATTAGGATGGTGATGCTTCTTTGCTCTAAATCAAAAGCAGCAAGAGAAGAAAGCTCCTTAGAGGGAATTCTAAATGTATCTGAGGAAGGTAACTCTTCATGGCCTCATTCCATTTCTTAACAAAGAGGGCCTGGGGGGAATTCCGTTCCTTGTTCAGCCTGGGCTCTGCCCTCACCTGGACAAGCGCGTTGAGGACATGCCTGCTCCACCGACCATGGCTCTTCTCCTTGCTCCAACAGGGAGATGACCTCAGGCTTGGCAATCTGATTTCCTGTGCATGGAGGAAAAGCATGGAACTCGTGTCATGAGGCTTTGGGACAGCCAAAGAAAGCTTCTCTTGCCTATTCCTCCCTGTGACTTCTCAACCTGGGCAGAATACACGAGGTCCTTCCCACTCCATGCTCTGTAAGCATTAGGAGTTTTGTCCCCAACCCTCAGGGCCCAAGATCATCTCAGCTCTTCTGAGACACCACCCTCGCCCCTGCAACGAGCTTCTAAACATGGAGCAGCTGAAGGCATTACAGCTTCGTTTACTTGGGCAGCACCTGCCTTACCCACAGAGAGCAGGTGCCCATAGGTCTCCAGCATCACATCGCGGTACAGAGTCCTCTGAACAAGGTCCAGCTGCCCCCACTCTTCTTGGGTGAAGTCCACGGCCACGTCCTTGAAGGTCACTGGTTCCTAAAAGAACACAAATGTTCCTTCTCAGCCTGTGACCACCGCCTCCAATATTTCTAGGGATGGAGTGAGGCTGACAGCCCTGGGGAGAGAAGATAGGATATAGAGAAACTGTCCTGGTTATTCATGAGTCTGACTAATGTGAGGCAGGGCTCATTGAGAACCACCCAAGACCCCATCTTTGGTATATACTCTTAGGGAATTAGATACCTGGGCCCATAAGAACCACAGCAAAGTTGAGCAGGTCTCTTCGAAGACTCTTGCCAAATTCCAGCACACTGGCTATGTCCCCCACCTTGGCAATGCCCCTCTTCTGGAAAGGCAGTCATGTAATAAGGCCTGGACCGGTGCGGCAACAGGCTATAAGCAATGGTTGCAAGCCAGAGACCTTTAGGATGGAGTCTTTGCTTCAACACCCAGATCAAGGACCTGAAAGGGTGATCTGTACATTCACAAGTTGTCTTTCTGGCCATGGTGGGGAGCCTTCCATTCCCAGTTCATCTCTGTCCCGACGACTGAAGCTAAGGGTGTGCAGGATGCCCCAGAGCAGCCCAGTCCAAGGAAAATTGGTTACAGCTGCCATCAAAAGCACTTTAGTTACAAATAATCTAAACTGATTTTTTTTTTTTAAATGAAAGCAAGAAAACTGGAAAACTAGAAGGAAAAAGGAAAGGTAATCTAAGTCTGATTTTTCCTATGAATACATCCCTCAAGTCCTTTTATTATTATTTTTCTCGAGACAGAGTCTCACTCTGTCGCCCAGGCTGGAATGTCATGGTGCGATCTCAGCTCACTACAACCTCTGCCTCCCAGGTTCAAGTGATCCTCCTGCCTCAGCCTGCTGAGTAGCTGGGACAATAGGCGTGCACCACCACACCCGGCTAATTTTTGTATTTTTAGTAGAGATGGGGTTTCACCATGTTCACCAGGCTGCTCTCCAACTCCTGATCTCAGGTGATCCGCCCACCTTGGCCTCCAAAAGTGCTGGGATTACAGACATGAGCCACTGCACCCAGCCTCAAGTCCTGATCTGAGCCGGCCCTCCCTGCTGAATCTTCAGTGTATCAACTTTTATTGTCTCAATTGCTTCCCCTCTACCTTCAAATGATGGGCTTAAAACCAAGAACTGCTTCTGCTCCAATAAATACCATACCCTGAAAAGTCAACTCCTGCTCACAACTCTCCAGGCTCAGCCTTACTGTACCCCACGGCAAGGACTGTCCATCCTCTTTTCCATGGCTGAACCTCACCTATGTGTCCCACATCCTCGGAGGCAAAGAATCATCCCTCCCAAAGCCTCACACCCCCCGTAGAGACGTCTCCTGCACCCTTGTCCCATTTCTTCTGTGTCTCATGTCCTCAGAGGCACAGAATCACCCCTCCTGCAGCCTCACACCCCCTGTAAAGACGTCTCCTGCACCCTTGTCCCACTGCTTCTGGCAGTCAACCTCCTCCTGCAAGGTACAGCGCACTCTCACCTTCTCTCCTTCCTTGTCGTCCGGCCTTGCCCCAGGGCAGTTCCTTCTCTGCCTTTATTATCCGTTTTCCTGTTCCTTGATAATGGAAATTTTTTCTGAATATTTGTCATTTTTGCTGATCTATATTGAAGCATTTTGGAGCAATAATTATATGAGTCTTATTTTTACCAGGCTCTCACCAAGATCTCACCAATGTCTTGTGATTGCCAAGTCCAAAGATTTATTTCTGCCTTTACCTTCTTGGTCTACGCAGCATTTAGAAGTGCTGGCCACAACCTCCCTCTATGATACCCTCCCAAACCCCATGGTCAATGACAACTTCTTGGTTTTCCTCTCACAGACTGCCCAGACCTCAGTATGCTTGACGGCTACTGTTTCTACATTTTATGGTAATGTAATTTTTTTTTAATTTAAATGTAACATGGGAGTTGGGAGCACTGGCTCATGCCTGTAATCCCAACACTTTGGGAGGCCAAGGTGGGTGGATCATTTGAGGTCAGGAGTTCAATACCAGCCTGGCCAAGATGATGAAATCCCGTCTCTACTAAAAGTACAAAAATTAGCTGGACATGGTGGAGCACTCCTGTAATCCCAGCTACTCAGAAGGCTGAGGAACGAGAATCCCTTGAACCCAGGAGGCAAAGCTGCAGTGAGCCAAGATCGCATAACTGCACTCCAGCCTGGGCGACAGAGTGAAACTCTGTCTCAAAAAATAAAAAAACAAAAAACAAAAAATAAATGTAACATGAACAGAGAAGTGCACCACACCTACGCCAGATGCACTTTCACAGAGCAACAGCACCTGGGGAGGCAGCCAGGCAGCTGTGCTGATGGCCCAGGGTGCCTCTGACCCGGTGCTTCTCTCACACATCCTAACCTCCCTGGGGTAGCACCTTCTTAGATGGCTTTGATGTTCACCTACACTAACAAGGTGCAAACCCACACCCTAACGGCTGTCCAGCTGGTAGACCAAGCCACAAATTCACTTCCCACCCCTCCCAAGACCCCAGTGGAATCATTATATGTTTAAAAATACAGGAATTAGGTCTAATAAACACAAGAGGAATGAAATTGTGAGAGCGGTTCTGCAGTCCCGAATAAAACAGTGGACAGTGGCATGACCATCAATGACTGCTCAGCCGCAGGTGAAAGGTAGACAGGGGGCTTTATAATGGAGGGGTCAGCCTGACAGTACCTGCACCCACTAACCCACCATACCTGAAAATGGGACAACCAGACACCATGTGCTCACGGATGCAAGCAGTACGAAGAACCCAGCACCACCTACGAAGTATTCTTTCTAAAAATACCAGATGAGTCTACTCAGGCCTCTAGTCCAACTACTGCTCACAGGAGACGAGGCGATGGAGGAATGTATTCAATGACATCATGAAGGCAAAAATCAGGCAAATCAATGAGACCAGTGACCTAGCTTCTTCCGCATAGGAAGCACGTGCAGTGTGTGAGCCTTGTTTGGATCCTGATTTGAACCAACCAACAACTGTAAAAAGTTATCTTAGGGACATGTAGAGAAAACAGTATGAACTGGGTATCGGGTAACATTGAGGAATTATGGGTAATTCTGCTGAGTATGATAAACGTATTATGATTTCTTCCTTAAGGGTACATCTCTCTTAGATACATACACAGAAACACTCACAGGTGAAACGATACAATTCTGAGATTTGCTTTCAAATCCTCCAGTTTAAAAAAGGTTGTGTTGGAATAGATGAAAAGAAATGCAGAAAGCAGAAAGCTGACAGCTGCTGAAGCTGGTCAACACGGGTGCTTGCAGCAGGCTGAATGACACCCCCCAAAAGATGCCCATGTCCTAATCCTAGAACCTGTGACTGTTATCTTAATGATAAAAGGAACTTTACAGATATAATTAAGAATCTTTAGTGGGGTTATCCTGGATTATCCAGGTGGTCCAATGTAATCAGCACAGTCCTCATCAGTGAGAGAGGGAGGCAGGAGTCAGAGTCACAGGAGATACGACACAAGCAGAGGTCGGAGTGATGTACTTTGCAGACGGAGGACAGGGCATGAGCCAGGAAATGGCTCATGAAAGACGACAGGACATGAGCCAGGAAGCAGTCTCCCTTGAGCCTCCAGAAGAAACACAGCCCTGCAGACCCATTTTAGACTTCCAAGCTGCAGAACAGTAGAATAAATTCATGTTGTTCTAAGCCATAAAGTCTGTGGTAGTCTATTACAATAGCAACATAAAACCAAACTAATACAGGGTTCATCTTCTACTTTGGGGTTCAAAAATCTCCTAAAAAGTTTTTTTTTTTTTAAAGAAAGTTAAAGAAATAACCCAGCCAGTGAAAAAAAATGGGGGCGTCAGCACCTTGAATTCCACTCATTCCTCCCAGAGGCAGAACAGATGAAGGTGAGGCTGACCAACTAGACTAGAGGCGATTCCAGCCCCACACTAGGAGGCACCATGGTGAAGCAGGTGCTTCCTACAAGAGGACTCTAGGAGAGGCAGGAGTGAGTCAAGCTGAGAACAGCAGGCAGAAGCCTGCAATTGAATAGCTTTGCAAGTGCCCCACCTCGCGGGCGGCACTGCCAGCAGCCATGCACTTATACCCAGGCAAAAGTCCCAGGAGCCTCCTCAGACTTCAGACTGCGGCTAAGTTCTCAGGCTGCCCAGATGTGTGGAGACCTCTTCAGTCCCACCAGATGGGGAAGAGAAGGGAGTCTGTGGCCTCACAGCTCTTCATCTATGAAACTGGAAGTACAGCTGACCGGCTGACCCTGGCCCATGCAGGCCCACGAAACCCAGGGCATGCCTCACCAGGAGGGCAGAGGGGAGTGGAAAGCACCAATCAGGAATCAGATCTACCAGCTGCAGTAGAGCAGGACTTCCAGCCTCACAGCCCTGCCCTAGACCAGATGACTCTTGGACATGAGAAACCCTTGATGCAGATCAAGAGACAACTAAGTAGCCACAAGGCCAGAGAATCCAGACAACAGCCACATTCAACTTTCAGAGAACTGTAATTCCTATTCTCAGATTCTCAGATCAGAGTGATTTCAGTATAAAGTGGGACAGGATGCTACAAGAGAGGCTGAGAGAAGAGGAAAGCCTTCACAGAGTAAGAAAAGACCAGAAGACACAGCAATTAGTTCAGGAGGCCCTAGACAGTTCCGCTGTGGTGAGAACATGATCATCACACCCCCAAACTCCGCCAAGAAAAGGACATGGAATATAAAGAGATCAGAGATACGGCAAGTTGTTCAGGAGGTCCACCACCTTAGCCCAGAAAGGGAACATAAAGGAAAAGGACAAAAGGGAAGTATTACTTTTTAAATAACACAAGACTTCTTAAAATAAGACACACAAAAACACTAGCCATAAACAAAGACAGGCACATTTGACAAAGACATACCAACATTCAAGCATCTGACTGACAAGACACCACCAGTTAAGACAAGCTACAGACTGGGAGGAGACAGTTGATATGTGACAAAGAATTAGGATTCAGAATGTGTGTGAAATACCTACATTACAGTTGGTCTCTAGAAATCCAGGGACGGGGGAAGAGAAACAAAGACAGAAGGAAATACAGACGGACAATAAAGACATCAAAAGGTACTTAGCAATCAAGAAGATGCACATTAAAGTCATGCAATATACCTTTCTGGTCCTGAGGTAAGCAAATATTTAAAAGACCTGATAATGTCAAGTGTTGACAAAAATGCAGGAAAATGGGTATTTTCTCCCAGAGTGGGGAGACTGTGAAGTAGCTTTGCCCCTTGGAGAGACATGTGGCAGCACTAGTAACATTGAAAGTATATACCTAGCCGGGCATGGTGGCTCACACCTGTAATCTCAGCACTTTGGGAGGCCGAGGCAGGTGACTCATGAGGTCAAGAGATGGAGACCATCCCAGCCAACATGGTGAAACCCCACCTCTACTAAAAATATAAAAATTAGCTGGGTGTAGTGGCATGCACCTGTAGTCCCAGCTACTCAGGAGGCTGAGGCAGGAGAATCGCTTGAACCGGGGAGGCGGAGGTTGCAGTGAGCTGAGATTGCGCCACTGCACTGCAGCCTGGGCAACAGAGCAAGACTCCATCTCAAAAAAAAAAAAAAAAAATACATACCTAAAACCAGATACAATTCTGCTTCTAGGGGTATGCCTAGATAAAAAACTACATAAACACGTGCACAAAGTAAAGCTACAGGAATGTTCACACAGCTTTGGCTGGAGCAGCAAAAACAATGGGGGAAAGAGGATTTTATAAAGCTGTCCATAAAATAAACTATGAACAGAGGTGCACTTCTCTAATGGATACACTTGGCAGCACAAAAGGAACAAGCCTGACTTCTCCGTATCTATCAACATGGATGGACGTCAAAGTTGAAAAAAGAAAACTATAGGAACATTACATGTAGAAAAAAATCACTGGGAAAAAAATAGAGTGTTTGACCAGGTGCAGTGGCTCACACCTATAATCCCAGCACTTTGGGAAGCCAAGGCAGGCAGATCACTGAGGCCAGGAATTCGAGACCAGCCTGCCCAGTATGACAAAACCCCACCTCTACTAAAAACACAAAAATTAGCCAGATATGGTGGCACACGCCTGCAATCCTAGCTACTTGGGAGGCTAAAGCACAAGAATCCTTTGAACCCGGGAGGTGGAGATTGCAGTGAGCCGAGATCACCCACTGCACTCCAGTATGGGCAACGCAGTAAGACTCTGTCTCAAAAAAAGAAAAAGACCGTCTATGTCTATATGGTTTATCATCTACGTATGCATATGAAAACGAATTAGCTGTGTACAAATTGAATCCATGAGTGGTTGCCTGAGAAATGGTGGAAAGACAGAGTACTATGTAAAAGAAGAAAAAGGTAACAAATATGACAAAACAGTAATAATTGTTCACTGATGGTGATGCCATTTGCTTCCTTTTTATACTCTTCTGTAATTATGAAATTTGTTAAAATTAAAATTAAAATAAATTTTTAAAAAATTCAGAAATGAAAAAGGGGACATTTTCAAACTGTAAGCCCCATGGGCTAAAAAGCAGGAAGAAAAAAAGAGCTGCCCCCAGCTGAATATGTAACCACGTCCTGGCCCACAAATCATGGAGGCCTCACCTCAAGGATGGTAATGGGACCGGGCACAATGGCTCATGCCTGTAATCCCAGCGTTTTGAGAGGGCAAGGCAGGCAAATCACCTGAGGTCAGAAGTTTGAGGCCAGACTGACCAATACGGTGAAACTCTGTCTCGACTAAAAATACAAAAATTAGCCGGGTGTGATGGTGCACACCTGTAATCTCAGCTACTCGGGAGGTTGAGGCATGAGAATCCCTTGAGCCCAGGAGGGGAGGCTGCATCAAGCCGAGATCGTGCCACTGCAATCCATTATGTACAACACAATGAGACTCTGCCTCAAAAATAAAAATAAATAAATGAATGGTAAGGGGACACAGTAAACACCCTTCAGCCTAGAATTGCAAAGGAAAATGCAAAACCAAAAGGCCAGAAGGAAGAGATGGTGGAAGACAGGAACCTAGTGTCACAGGCTGTGGAGATGAGAGGGACCCCTCAAGGATAGGAGAGGAAATGCAGGTTTCACTGTTGCCTGATACTGAGGTTATCACAAGGGTGCTAAAGAGAGAAGAGTTCTGCTAGAGGGAGGAGCAAACCCTTCTGGTCCACAGGTCACCCTCATGAGCTGCATCTGCATTTTCCAATTATATCCTAGGATGACTTGCAAACGTGTTTCACCCAAATTCTCATAAACATTCTTGCACACATCACTTTGTACACACGTATAAGCACTTATCTAGGCATTCTAAAGCACTTTATGGAATCTGCTAACAAACCAGCCACACATTTAAACCCTGTGAGAGTCTGAAGGAGAGAAGACCAAGGGTGCTGAGCTGGGTCTCAGATGTTTACTAACAGATCTTGCCCAACTGCTCCCCCTTCAAGGAACCTGGGGCAATTCAGATGGCTTCTATGGTAGATTTCACTGCAGAGAAGGAAAACAGAACTAGACTAGGCACATCCGCAAGTCTGACCAAGGATGAGCATGGATTATTATTGGTGTTTTATGTACATAATGTTTGTTACGTAGATATCCTAGGTGGATTGTTACAGAGGGGTTTGAATGCTTCCATATTTGGAGAGGCTGGTTGGGGTTTTTTAGATGGAATGAGATATTATCACTACAATTATTATTTTCCCCTATTTCTAGAAATAAGGGGATCTGGGCTTCTGTAGTTAAAACCTCACTATTCAACATACTTCCATGAATGGACTATTCAGATAATGAGGGATGACAGCATTTGATGTTTTCACCAGATAAATGCTTTATTTCAATAAATATTTAAACTTGGAGGGAACAACAAAGGACACAGGGTTCTTTTGCATTCCTGAAGATCTCACTTAGTTAAAAACACACAGCAGTCAAATCCAAGTTTCCCACAGGAAAAAATCCAAAGTGTGGGGAGGGGGGCCAGCCAGGAGCATGTTATCAGAAATCACAACTCTTCAGACACTGGAGGGTGTTGTTATTTTTAATTCTGTTTTATTTTCTCGGCATTAACTTGGATAATTCTCAGAAAGCCTAGCATAAATTAACAGCAGAGTGTAGCATGGTGGTTAACAGGGCTTCTTCGCAGTGTTTTATTATAGCTAACTTCTACTCCTCAGAATCTGATTCACGGGCCATCTTTCAGGCTAGCCTAGCTTCACTACTGATGCTTCTGTTTTAGGATTTAATAATGACTGTACATTGTAACAGCAGCAAACCTCATAGCTGCCCAAGTTCCGATACCAGGCAACAATCACCTTGCATCATATGGTTCAGGCGCTTCTGCTTCCCATCTCATCTGGACCAGGGATAGCAATGCTGCCAAGTGGGGACAGCATACTTATGATGTACTTCACCCACCAGATTTGAAACTGTGGGCGGTTTCATTAATATTTTTTAATTTCAGGGGGAGGCACAAAGTAGAGACATGATTTTTAAATCGTTTTATATCCAAGTATGTCACATCTGCTTGATTCATTATTTTAACTTAAAAATAAAAGACCTAAAAAAAAGTAATGAAACTGTTTTTCTTCATCTTTCATAGCAGGGAGTTAACAGGGTAAATGTAACTTTGATGAATTAGAAAAAACCAATTTTTAAAAATCTCCCATTTAGAAATACAGAGACAACTCTAAAAAACTGAAAACAGAAAGTTAAAAATGGCTGCCTCAGTCATTAAAAGAAATATTGACGCAATGCTACAACATGGGTAACTCTTGAAAACGTAAACACTATGCTAAGTGAAAAAAGCCAGACAAAAAAGGCTGTGCCATATTATGATTCCATTTTTAGGAAAGTCCAGACTAGGCAAATTCATAGAAACAGAAAGTACACTAGTGGTTGGGAGGGAGGAGGGGGACAGGGAGTGACTACTAATGGGTACAGGATTTATTTTTGGGGTGATGAAAATGTTCTAGAATTAGATACTGGTGATTGTTGCACAATTCTGTGACTATACTAAAAACCACAGAATTATAAACTTTAAAAGGATAAACTTTACAGTATGTCAGTACCATCTCAATAAAGCTATTATAAAAAATTTTTTAAGTGGTTGCATCTGGTGAGGAGGCTGGGCAGGAGGAGCGCAGAGAGATGACACCTTTCCTAAGTGACTCCATTGTCCTATTTCTCTCAGGAGCCACCCTGTCCCCATAATTACAAAGGCCCCTGCTTTGATTTCCTCATACCTCTCCTCCCTAGTTCCAAGGTCCTGGTCAGACTGAAGCCTGAAACACCAGCCTGCTTCCCACAGCCCTCCTCTTCCACAACCATCACCACATTTCGAACCCTGGTGCCCCCTGATCCCAAGACTTCTGAGGCTCTGCAGCAGGCATTCAGGGCCTGGCTGGGTTCATTCTGGCCTCTCTAGCCTAAAATCTAACTGGAGTCAGTCTCACTCAAACACTGGTCACGTAGTGTGCCTGCCACCCCCAACCCCTGTAGTGCTGCAGGAGGCCAGCCTCCCACTCACCAGGCTGTGCCCAACTGGCTGATGCATTCTTTTCACCTCTTGGCCCAGGTCTCCCAAGCAGCCTTCCCCTCACAGCAAAAGCTGACCTCACACAGACTCTGTCCCATCTCCCAACTCATCAGGTGACTGAGCTCCTCCGGGCCTATCCTACCCGTCTCAGGTTTCTCACATCCCACACTGCATGTGTGGCTCCAGGTAGGCCGTGAGATGTCCTCAGCTGAGTGAATAACCCTGGAAAAGGGTCTGGGAGCTCCTCAGGGTGGAGGCTCACACCTGTCCTTGTTCCCCTCACAGCAGGCACTGCACAGCATAAGTCTAAATCAGGTGCTAAAGACATAAGTGAAGGTGGCAAGAGAGAAGTGGGGCTGCCAGCCAAAAGGGCTGCCCCTCATGCCCCACAAGCAGCCAGGCTAGTAGGAGCTCAGCACTGTGGACAGGCGGGTCCGCAAGGCCAGGCTAGTCGGAGCTCAGCCCTGTGGACAGGCAGGTCCGCAAGGCCAGGCTTGTAGGAGCTCAGCACTGTGGACAGGCTGGTCCACAAGGCCAGCCTCCGAGCAAGGCTCCGAGGCACTAAAATCAGCCTGATTCTGCCTGCCTCCTCTCAGGAAGCATTAACTTCCAGTTGCTTCCTTTCCTACCCAAACTCCAACTGTTGTAAACTGGTGAGCCACATCAACTGGGATGACCAAGGATAACCTGGACATCACCCTTTGGGAACAGAACAGCCCCATCTCACCTGAACCTGGGCTGCTGGGAGCCCAGTGGCCCTCCTCCCCTCCTCGAGGTTCCCCTCCACGTGCCAGGCAGGATCCTGAGGACACAGAGCTAGGAAACGAGAAAAAAAGTCATGGAGGCAGCTCTCGCTGCCAGGAGCTCACCTGTCCTTCTGCGGGGCTGAGGACCAGCCCCTGCCCCTCCCCCTTGAATGAGGGAAGAGACCTACTTCCTCACTCTATAGATGAAGGAATTAGGGTTCAGAGAAGGTTAGGAAAGTACTTGAACACATGAATCTCTCATTGCCCCCACTGTGCTATTAGGTACCATCTCTGAGAAGCAGTGTCTGGTCACAACCTTCCTGGGCCTGAATCCTAAATGGCCACACATGAATTCTCATGCATCTTGAGATGTCACCATCACCTTATTGCTCACTAGTTTTCTGATCCCTCCTTGCTCCAACTCTGCACACAGACAGATCTGGACCTCCTGCCCTAAAGCCCCACCTGTTCCCCATTCTTTTTTTTTTTTAAGATGGAGTCTGGCTCTGTCACCCAGGCTGAACTGCAGTGGCGCGATCTCAGCTCACTGCAAGCTCTGCCTCCCAGGTTCACGCCATTCTCCTGTCTCAGCCTCCCGAGTAGCTGGGACTACAGGCGCCCGCCACCTTGCCCAGCTAACTTTTTGTATATTTAGTAGAGACGGGGTTTCAGCGTGTTAGCCAGGATGGTCTCGATCTCCTGACCTTGTGGTCTGCCCGCCTTGGCCTCCCAAAGTGCTGGGATTACAGGCGT
Source organism: Papio anubis (assembly GCF_008728515.1). Taxonomy (NCBI): domain Eukaryota; kingdom Metazoa; phylum Chordata; class Mammalia; order Primates; family Cercopithecidae; genus Papio; species Papio anubis. The sequence goes on along the minus strand of NC_044983.1, from coordinate 43,573,461 downwards.
GAGCCACCGTGCCCAGCCCACCTGGTCCCCATTCTAATCTCCAGCTGTGGCAGAGCACTACAGCGAGAGGCCACAATATGGCAGCCCACAGCTGACCGGGCTCTTGACTCACCCCAGGAGGCCCATGGGTCAACAGCCGTCATCCCCCAAGACTGGTCCGTAAGGGCACCTGCACAGAAGGATCAGGTTAGGACTGTGACACCAAACCTAGTGATTCGAGGCGACAAAATACAAGAGGAGACTGACTTGCTAATGGGCGCTACAAAATTCCATAAACAGAGCCCAAAGGCGTGTAAAAAAATCCAACATAAGCTGGATTCACACAGGCAATGCACAGGTGAGTCGCTATTACTTAACACTGTTTTAAAGTTACCGACCAATGCTATATAAGTAAAAACAACAAAGGTAAAAATATATATGGGAGCAGTAGAGACAATATTTTCTTATATGTATTACTGTTGTTTAGGAAACCTCATAAACCACCAGAAAATCTCTTAAAACTAATGACACCTCTCAGGAGATGACTATAAAGCACATAAAAGTTAGTGTCTTTTATGCCAACAATTTTCCTCCTTTACCACCAATCAGTTCTAATTTTGTACCAAGATAGACCCCCTTCCATCCTCAAAAGTCCTCAGCCCGTCCCAGCTCTGACCCATGACTGCAGCAGCTAATGTTAGGGGAGGCCCAGAAGAAACACAATTTGGACTCACCCCAGGAGGCCCATGGGTTGATGGCTGCCATCCTGAGGACACCTGCTCAGGAACACTGCAAATTTCAACCTAGTGACAAAAGTGAAAAAAGACAAAACTAGTCCTTTCTCATAGAAAACCAAGTGGGAACAAAGAAGGGAATCCATCCACAGAAGCGACAAAAAAACTTGTAAGGAGCATCATCAGAAAAGAGAATTTACATGTCAAAAAAGTAACAATTCCTGGAGAGAAATGAAGGGTAATTTGCATAAGCTGGAAAAAAGCATGATCCTGATAGAGAGGGTACAAATTTGTCAGCCATTCCCAAGAGACAGCCAGTCACAACACAAATGGAACTTTTGGATTGACAACAATTATTGTAAAATCAACTTGCAATCCTCATATATTAGTGGTTGCCTAGAGCTGGGGGAAAAATGAAATGGGGAGTGACTGCTTAATGGGAACAAGGGTTTCTTTGTGGGGTGATGAAATGTTCTAAAATTAGATAATGGGGATGGTTGCACAATTTTATTAATATACAATAAAACCAGTGAATTACACACTTTAAAGTAGTTAAAGTGGTGAACGTTATGCAAATTTAATCCCACCTCCAAAAGAAATTCACGTCCAAGATTTACTAAGCCTAAGCTTGTGTGTGTGTGGAGGACTTAGGGATGGGCCTGGCGCCCAGACCCCTAACTCCTCAGGTTCCAGATCTTTGTAAAAGTCAGCAACCTCTCGAATGGATTCCTGGGTATGTGTATAAAGCACTAGAACACACAGTGGGCCTCAGGAGCACCGGAATCAGCGCGAAAACGCAGAATGCAAACCGTATTTTGCACCGTTATTTGCAACTTGACAGTGACCGCCACCGTCACTGCATGTTTAAGGGAACCCGGAGCTGTTTCCAACCCAGGTCTGACGTCCTTCACAGTGCTTTGTGTGAACTGGCAGGGGGAGAAACGCCGGCTGGGGAATGAACGGGGTTATTCGTCCCATCAATGGCCTCAGAAGCATCCTTATCACCTGCTTCCAGAGCTCCCGACCCAAATTTCCTCCGCAAGACCGACGCGGCCGCGACGCTGCAGAAGCTCGTCCCGGCCTCACCTGGCTTGCAGCCGCCGGTCCCCCTTGAAAGCGGCGCAGCAGGCTCGGGGTCGCCTCGCCTGGGGCGTTTGGCTTTTGTCCCGCGCCGAGGTCCGGCCCAGCAGTGCGCTTGGGAGCTCCAGGAGCGGCCTCCGGGACAAAGGCGCGCGGAGCCGACGTGCAGAGTTCACCCAGGCCCGTCCGGCCAGACAAGGAAGAGCGCCCGGAGGCGGGAGGCCGGATGCAGGCTGCTGGCTGGAGAGCCGAAGGCAACGAGGGCGCAAAGCCGGCGCGGAAAGGGCAGGCGCAGGACCCGCCCTGGCGCCGCCTTTCCCCGCCGGCTCTCCCGACCCCCGAGCCCCGCAGCTACCGCAGCCCTACAGCCCGAGCAAAGGCCTCGCCTCAGCCGCGGACAATGGCGGCTGCTCCCCCGGCTTCGACCGGGGCGCGCCGCGGGGTCTTCTGGGAGCTGGAGTTCCAGGCGGGCACTTCCGGCGTCGGGCAGCTGCGCCGCCATGACGGCTGCGTCGGCCGCCCCGCCTCGCACCGCCCTACTTGGGCGGGGTAGGGACCATTCTGGCAGCTGCGTCGAAGCCGGCGGCAGGGTGGACTTCGTTGTCCCGGCCCGAGACCACCCTCTTCCACCGCCGCCTCCCACTGCAAAAGGGCCTGGGTAAGTCGCGGCGCCGCGGGCCTCAGTTTGCCCGTCCGCAGAATGGCGCCTCGTGATCCCGGGTTTCCCGGGAGGAGCTCGGCGAGTTCTCAGCGCTCTCGAGGGATCCTTCCATTTGGCGTTCGCAAGATTGTGAGAAAGTGGCTGCTGTTATTCTCTTTATTTAAGATAAGGAACCTAATTCGAGGTACCCCTCTCTGTGAAGCCCCACGGCTGAGAACGTCAGGGCTCGTTCCCAGGTCTCTTTCCAGAGGCCAGGCTTTATGGGAGCATGGATTACCAGCGACGCATCCTGTGAGTTTTCCTGTATCAATATGTATGGAGCAGTTCGGGCGCGGTGGCTCATTCCTGTAATCTCAGCATTTTGGGAAGCTGTGGCGGGAGGATCGATTGAGTTCAGGAGTTTGACACCACCCTGGGCAACATAGTGAGACCCCATCTCTACAAAAAAAAAAAACACAAAAATTAGCCCGGTGTGATGGCGCGCGCCTGTAGTCTACTACAGAAGGCTGCGGTGGAAGGATTGCTTGAGCTCGGGAGGTCAAGGTTGCAGTGAGCTAGGATCGCACCACTGCACTTCAGCCTGGGCAACAGAGCAAGACCTGGCCTTAAGGAAAAAAAATAGGCCGGGCGCGATGGCTCACGCTTGTAATCCCAACACGTTGGGAGGCCAAGGCAGGTGGATCGCCTGAGGTCAGGAGTTCGAGACCAGTCTGGCCAACATGATGAAACCTCGTCTCTACTAAGAATACCAAAAATTAGCCGGGTGTGGTGGCGGGCACCTGTACCCAGCTACTCGGGAGGCTGAGGCAGGAGAATCGCTTGAACCCGGGAGGCGGAGGCTGCAGTGAGCTGATATTGTGCCATTGCACTCCACCCTGGGCAACAAGAGCAAAATTCCATCTAAAAAAAAAAAAAAATGTATACATACATACACACACATATGGAGAGGCGCTGGGAAATAGAGCAGGGAGCACGGCTAAGGACTCTGCCTTGGCGGCTGCCATTAAAAAACACAAACGAGGCTAAAAATGAAGGAGCCTGAGGTGCTGACCCCCAGCCTGATCCTGGAGGATCCCCTTGGCAAAGCCCATGGACGCCCCTTTGGGATCCTCACAGAGCCGCCTCCTCACCTCTGTTAAGGATGACTCTAGGCCGGGCGCGGTGGCTCAAGCCTGTAATCCCAGCACTTTGGGAGGCCGAGACGGGCGGGCACAAGGTCAGGAGATGGAGACCATTCTGGCTAACACGGTGAAACTCAGGCTCTACTGAAAAATACAAAAAAAAATTAGCCGGGCGAGGTGGCGGACGCCTGTAGTCCCAACTACTTGGGAGGCTGAGGTAGGATAATGGCATAAACCCAGGAGGCGGAGCTTGCAGTGAGCTGAGATCCGGCCACTGCACTCCAGCCTGGGCGACCGAGCAAGACTCCGTCTCAAAAAAAAAAAAAAAAAAAAAAAAGGATGACTCTAGCCCAGAGCTCCCTTGCTCACTCCCCTCCCCATACCCAGTCCCTGTGCTCCTCACTCTCCTCGTCTATTTTGTCCACCCTCATTCCCACTGCTCCTAGGGTCTGATCTGGGCTGGTTGTCTTCCCTCACTCAGCACCTCAGTGAGAGACCCACTTTTCATGCACCCACTGCTTGCTGCTTGCACATTTTTACTTATTATTTTGGTTTGGTTTTTTTTTTGGTCCGAGTTTTGCTTTTGTTGCCCAGGCTGGAGTGCAATGGCGTGATCTCGGCTCACTGCAACCTCTGCCTCCCAGGTTCAAGCGATTCTCCTGCCTCAGCCTCCCAAGTAGCTGGGATTACAGGCGTCTGCCACCACGCCCAGCAAATTTTTTGTATTTTTAGTAGAGATGGGGTTTCATCATGTTGGCCAGGCTGGTCTCATACTCCTGACCTCAGGTGGTCCACCGCCTCGGTCACTCAAAGTGCTGGGATTACTGGTGTGAGCCACTGTACCCAGCCTATTTATTGAGACAGGATGTTGTTGAGGCTAGAGTGCAGTGGGGCCATCTTGGCTCACTGCAACCATGACCTCCCAGGCTGAAATGACCCTCCCACCTCAGCCCCCAGAGTAGCAGGGACTATAGATGCCTGCCACCACGCCCAGCTAACTTTTGTATTTTTTGTAGAGACAGGGTTTTGCCACATTGCCCAGGCTGCTCTCAAACTCCTAGGCTCAAGTGATCTTCCCACGTCAGCCTCCCAAAGTGCTGAAGTTACAGGAGTGAGCCACCACACCCAGCATTTGTTTTTTCCTTGCACGTTCATTGAGCACCTACCCTGTGATAGGTGTGGAGGTGTTCAAGACGAGACTTGTTTGTGGCCTGTGAGGATCCACACCTTCAGAGGATGACAGGGAAGAAATGTGGTAAAAGTGGCTCAGGAGTGGGGTGTGTGTTTGTGTGTGTGTGCATGGGTTTCAGAGAAGCAAAGGATCAGCTCTATTAGAAAGGGGAGAGGTGGCCCCAGATCAGGTGTTGACTGATGCAGGACATTTACACTCGATATGGAACAAATGGAAGAGGTTGTCTAGACAAAGGAAAGAGTGTGTGCAAAGGCTTAGGAGCATGTTAGGAGATAAGTAACTGGCTTAAAGTTGCTGGAATGGAGAGTGTCAGAGAGCAACAAAAGTGGGAGGAGAAATAGGAGTGACGAGAGATACAGCTTTTATAATGAAGTTACAGAGACCCATTGAAAGATTTTAGGCAAGGAAGTAGTGAGGTTACATGTGAATTTTAACAAATCAGGCAGCTAATATAAAGAAGGGACTGGGCCAGGCGCAGTGGCTCATGCCTGTAATCCCAGCACTTTGGAAGGCCAAGGCCAGCAGATCACCTGAGGTCAGGAGTTCAAGACCAGCCTGGCCAACATGGTGAAACCTCGTCTCTACAAAAATACAAAAATTAGCCGACCATGATGGTGGATGCCTGTAATCCCAGCTACTCGGGAGGCTGAGTTGGGAGAATCGCTTGAACCCAGGAGGTGGAGGTGGCAGTGAGCCAAGATCAAGCCATTGCACTCCAGCACGCCAGCCTGGGCAACAGAGCGATCCTCTGTCTCAAAAAAAAAAAGAAGGGACTGAGGGACTGTAGGTGGTGATACCAAAGGCAGCATGACCATTTAGGAAGCTGAACTTGAGTGAGCAGTGGGCAAGAGAGATCTTGAAGATATTTCCACTGGTAATGGAGGATCATTTTAAAAAGCAGGCCTGTGGGTTGAGCTTTTGTTGTTGGGTGGTGTTGGCACTCACTGTGGGTGGGCAAAGGGGAGTAGCCCTTTCAGAGGAAGAGGGAAAGTTCAAGTAGAACAGGCTGAATTCAAGGGAGAGGACTAAGAAAGAGGTAAGATGGAAGGGGCAAGGTATTGGGACAGGCCCCAGCTGGCAGGAAGGTGAACCTAGGCAGAGTGGGCACTGAGAGGAAAGCAATCTATGGATGATATAGCCACAATTTCCATCTCAGGCTCAAGCAGAGAAAGAGACGCTGGAGAAGGAAGAGTGACAGAAGTAAGAGGAGTATCTCTCCGCTTCCACTCCAGCCCCCTGCAGCTCATCCTCCAGCAGGCAGCCAAGTGCACTTTTAGGATCTCACATCAGGTCCTTGCCTCACATTCTGCACTGACTTCCCAAGTAGTTAGAGTAAAATCCAAACTCCAACTCTCAGCTTAGAAAACTCAGCAGGACTGGCCTCTGTCCACACCCCACCTCAGTCCCCCCACCTCTGTCCACACCCCACCTCAGTCCCTCAAGCTCATCTCCTGTCACTCCTGCCGACTCCAGCCATTCCTCAAACAGGGTAAGCCCATTCCTGCTTCAAGGCCTTTATAGGTATTGTTTCCTCTTCTGGAATCTTCTTCCTTGTACAGCCACAGGGTTTTCTTTTCTTCATTCAGATTTCAGCACAGATGTCACATTCTGATAACAGCCAGCTGTGACTCATCCTCCCTAATTCTCAGTCACATTACCCTCTTTTTATTTTCTTCATATCAATATGTAAAGTCATAACTGATTATCTCGTATAGAAGCTAAGTTTTATGATAGGCAATCACCTAATACCTGCTACACAAACCTCAATGTTCATATAAGACTAGAATTCACATTCTAAAGAGAGATAAGGTAGCTCTGTTCACTTTTGAGAGAGCACTCAAATGAGAGAGATACCTTTGACCTAAAGGTGTCAGGAAACCGATGAAGAAAAACACCCCTGCTATGTTTTGAATGTTTTTATCCCCTCCAAAATTCATGTTGAAACTTAATCCCCAGTGCAGTCGTGTTGGGAGGCAGGGTCTAATGGGATTTATGTCGGTCATGAGGCTCTGCTGTCATGAATGGATTAATGTTGTAAACCAAAAAATAAAATTATAAGCACCCCCCCCAAACTATATGACTAGACCTCGGCCAAGGGCATTCCAAAGGTAACCTGAAAAATGAGTTTGGGCCATGATGGGAAGCAGAAGCTGGACTTGCTTCATTATACCCTCCTCCCTTCTGGAATTAGTGATGGAACAGACTCTTTAAGTCTGATAAGAAACATTTACAGTCTGTTATCTCTGGAGGTTTCATCTGCATGATAAAACCTTGAGCTCCACAACCCCAGACATTCCTTTCTATTGACAATAACTCTTTAAATCAATTGCCAATCAGAAATCTTAAATCTGCCTATAACCTGGAAACTCTCTGTACCATTGTACATCTTATATGTATTGATTGATGTCTCATGTCTCCCTAAAATGTATAAAACCAAGCTGTACCCTAACCACCCTGGGCATGTCCTCAGGATCTCCTGAGAGCTGTGTCAGGGGCCATTGGTCACCATATTTGGCTCAGAGTAAATCTCTTCAAATATTTTACAGAGTTTGACTCTTCATCAACAATGCCATTGTAAAAGGCTCATGAAGAGATTCTGCATGTACTTGCATGCTCTTTCTCTCTTTCTCTTTCTCTCTCTCTTTCTCTTTCTTTCTCTCCCCCCACCCCTACCCCTCCACCACCCTGCCCTTTTTACTTCTGTCATGTGAGAATGCAGTCTCTGTCCTTTACCTTCTGTCCTGTGAGGATGCAGTGTCCAAGGCACCATCTTGAAATCATCATCGCCAAATATGTCAGCACCTTGATGTTGGACTTCCCAGCCTCCAGACCGGAAGGCAGTACATTTCTTTGTAAATTACACAGTCTCAGGTATTCTGTTATAGCAGCGCAAATGGACTAAGACAACTCCTGAGATAGGAAGGGGTGAGGTAAATGTAATCAGAGTTGGGGTTTTAGATCTTAGTCCAGTAAAGGAGCTGGAACTGTTCTGTATAAACAAAGGGCAAGGTAATCGCTACATAGATTCTTTTTTTATTATTGCTGATTCTTATCCTAAAATAAAGGATGTTGCCACTATACATCCACTAGAATGACCAAAAATAAAAATACTGACAGCATCAAATGGGACGACATGGTGCCAACTGGAATTCTCATACCCTGCTGATGGGAGTATAATGTGGTATAGTCACTTTGGGAAAAAGTTTGACAATTTCTTATAAAATTATACATAAACCCGTACTATGATCTAGAGATTCTACTCCTGTTTGTTCAAAAGAAAGGAAAATATCTGCTAAAAAGATATGTACAAGAGTGCTCACAGTGGCATTATTTATGACAGTCCAAACCAGGAGATAATCCAAATGTCTTGTTACCAAGAGAATAGATAAAGAAATTTTGATACGTCAGTTTAATGGATTACTACTTAGCAATAAAAATAATTAGCCACGCCGGGTGCAGTGGCTCACGCCTGTAATCCCAGCACTTTGGGAGGCTGAGGCAGGCAGATCACCTGAGGTCGGGAGTTCAAGACCAGCCTGACCAACATGAGGAAACCCCATCTCTACTAAAAATACAAAATTAGCCAGGATGGTGGTGCATGCCTGTAATCCCAGCTACTCGGGAGGCTGAGGCAGGAGAATCGCTTGAACCCGGGAGGCAGAGATTGCGATGAGCCGAACTCGCACCATTGCACTCCAGCCTGGGCAAAAGGAGCGAAACTCCGTCTCAAATAATAATAATAATTAGCCACATATCCACACAACAATATTGCATTATCACAGGTATAATGATACTGTATGATTCCATTTATATGAAGTTCAAGAACAGGCAGGTAATCCATGGTGAAAGCAGTACTTACCCCTGGGGGTGGCGGTATTGACTAAAGAGGTACAAGGGGGTCTTCTGGGAAATGTTCTATATCTTGATCTGGGTGGTGGTTACACAGGTATATGCGTGTTAAGAATTCATCAAGCTGTATACTTAGTAGTGTACTATAATGTAATTATACTGTATTTCGATTAAAATGTGAAAGAAAAAAAGGGGGTGTCTTTTGCTTCCACATTTGTAGCCCCAGCTTCTGTAAGTATCTCCTGCGTGATAATGGTTGGATGAATTAAAAGGTAGGAGGGATAGAAGAGGAGAGAAGCAATAGGAAGAGGAAGGTTGGAAGAAAAGCCCAGCTCCACTGTCTCACAGGGGTGTCACTGGGTACTGGGGAACTTGGAAGCACTAGGGAACAGAGAGGAAGTTGCTGTCTCAGGCTTCCACTTCTCAGCCCAGAAGTGAGAGGCTGTGAAGCTGTTGGTCCCTGGTGGGGGACAAGTGAGACCAGTGAGAGAGGGTTTTTGCCTTTGAATTGCCCCTTCCCTGGAGACAGCAGCAAGATGAAGGCCTCTCAAGAAGTGCTTCATCCTCTGGAAACCAACTGAGGAAATGACTTTCCCAAGAGAAGGATCATACATCACTCAATCATCAGCAAACATTTATGAAGCACCTGCTCTGTGCCAGGCCCTAAAGTGAAAAAAACAAACACTGCACTTACAGAAGCACGAGATAAACAATAAACATAAGTAAGTTAAAGAGTAGTTAGAAGGCAACAACTTTGGAACAAAGAAAAAGAACAGTGTAGGTGATGTAGTGCCCAGATGGGAAGGGCAAGTTGCCGTATTAAATTAGGTGCTGAGGGTGAGTCAGAGTCACCTCATTGAGGTGACATCTGAGCAAGGACTGGAAGGAAATGAATGCAGACGGCCGGGCACAGTGGCTTACACCTGTAATCCCAGCACTTTGGGAGGCCGAGGCGGGCGGATCACGAGGTCAGGAAATCAAGACCATCCTGGCTAACGTGGTGAAACCCTGTCTCTAGTAAAAAATACAAAAAAGGCCGGGCGCGGTGGCTCAAGCCTGTAATCCCAGCACTTTGGGAGGCCGAGACGGGTGGATCACGAGGTCAGGAGATCGAGACCATCCTGGCTAACACAGTGAAACCCCGTCTCTACTAAAAAATACAAAAAACTAGCCGGGCGAAGTGGTGGGCGCCTGTGGTCCCAGCTACTCGGGAGGCTGAGGCAGGAGAATGGCGTAAACCCGGGAGGCGGAGCTTGCAGTGAGCTGAGATCCGCCACTGCACTCCAGCCTGGGGCCATAGAGCCAGACCTGGGGCCCTCAAAAAAAAAAATACAAAAAAAAAAAAAAAAAAAAAATTCACAGGTGTGGTGGTGGGCACTCACAGTAGTCCCAGCTACTCAGGAGGCTGAGGTATAGGAGGACCTTGGGAGGCAGATTTTGGTGAGCTGCAAGATGGTGCCACTGCACTCCAGCCTGGGTGACAGAGCAAAGACCGCCTCAAAAAAGAAAAAAAAGGGATGCAGATATCGGAGGGAAGAGCTAGAACAAACCCTGGTGTAAAGGCCGCCTAGTCAGCTGCAGGAACAACACAGAGAGGCAATAAGGCGGTCAGATGGTAGAGAAAGCTGAAGGCATCATGGGGGCTTTGGCAGGATTCTGAGTAGACCATTGATGGGCTCTAGCCTCTGTGGAGAGTAAACTAACTAAGGGAAGCAGTGGAGTGATGTGTGAAACCAATGTAGTAGTTAGGTGGGAGATGATAGCCACTTGAATGAGATTGGTGATCAGTGGCTGGATGGTGAACATGCTGATATTTTAAAGGTAGAGCCAACAGACCGTAGGTTCAAGGTTTTGCATCATAAGGGGCAATACAGCCCATAATGTCCAGAACGAGTCAGGACATAAAGGAGGCCTCTCAATACAGAGCTATTCATCAAAGGCCTTGATGGGTAGGAAATGAGTTGCAAGTGTGTGGAGATACTGCTCCCCTCTGGCCCAAGCTCCCCCCCCACTCCAGTTACCCAGTGTTCTGGGTAGCACCCTATTCTCTTCTGTGAATAGGCAGAGGCAGGGCCACACCGTCTTCTTGGATGCACTATTATGGGAGACTGGAGTGCAATGGTACCATCTTGGCTCACTGCAACCTCCGCCTCCCAGGTTCAAGCGATTCTGCCTCAGCCTCCTGAGTAACTGGGATTATAGGCGTGCGCTACCATGCCCGGCTAATTTTTCTATTTTTAGTAGAGATGGGGTTTGGCCATGTTGGCCACGCTGGTCTTAAACTCCTGACCTCAAGTGATCTGCCCGCCTTGGTGTCCGAAAGTGCTGGGATTACAGGTGTGAGCCGCCATGCCCAGCCTGGACTTGCCTTTTACCTCATCCATGGTGTCTTTTGAAGAAAAAGATTCTTTAGAAATACTTTTTCTTTCATAACTTGTGTTTTATGTATTACTTTCAAGATCCCAACTACATCTAGGTCCTAAAAATAGTATCCTACCTATTCTAAGTTTTTGGTTTTTTTTAAATCAACTTAATTGTGGTGTAATTGCACACTGCAGATAAAATGCACATGTTTGAAGTGAGTAACGTTGTAAGTTTTTTGTCTTGGAGCCCTGAGGTAAACTTTTATTTCTAGCTGACAGGACTTCCACACCCATGCTCCTCTCAGCACCTTTCACCCAGCCCAAGCAGCGGCGGCCCAGTGCAAAAGTGGCCTGGCCAAAGGGGTGGGAGACTCACTCCGCATTCTAGGCCGGAGAAGCGGGCGGGCTTGGCATGCCGGCAGGAGACAATGACTCTCCCCAGGCGCTGCATCCTGGCTCCAGGGCACAGGCTCCTTTCCGCCCTGACGCTGATGCTCGTCTGGCTGCCTCTCGTTCCTTGGCATCAAAATACCAGACGACGGTGGCACACTCCATGGCCTGGGCTGCCTCACCTCGTTCGGCCCCGCCCAGAAAGACCAGACTACCAGAAAACCAGAAGCCGGTCACGGCGACAGCCGCGAGCCTCAGCGTCCACGTGGGTTACCTGGGTAACGCGCCGCTTGGGCTCGGTGCCCAGCAGATGACAGGGGAACCCTGCCAGGCAGCAAGCGCCTCCTCCAGCCCCGGGGGCCTCCAGCTGTGCACCCGCCCGCCCTCCCTTCCTCCCACTGCGGTCGCCTGCATGCGTTTTGACAAATCTCTAAACCCACAAAACCATCACTAGCTCTGGTTTCCCAGGACTCTTGAAGCCCCTCTGTTCAGCATTCCACGCCCCTCTGCCCTGCTTTCAAACCACCGCCAATCTTTCTGTTATATATACAGATTAGTTTGGATTTTCTAACAGTTGTATATAAATGCAGTGACACAATTGAGTGTACTCTTTTGTGATCTGGCTTATTTTACTCAGCATAATTATTTTGAGATTATCCATTTTGTTGCGTGATGTAAGTAGCTCATTCCTTCTATTGCTGAGTGGTGTTCCATCTCATGGATGCACCACAATTGTTTATCACGCTGGATATGTGAGCTGTTTCTATTTGGGGCTGTTAAAAATAAACTTATGTGAACATTCGTGTACAAGTCTTCCTAAGGACACACATTTCTTTGTTGGATAAATGCCTAGGAGTTGAATGACTGGATCATATAGGAAATGAAAGTTCTTTTTTTTTTTTTTTTTGAGACGGAGTCTCACTCTGTCACCCAGGCTGGAGTGCAGGGGCGCGATCTCGGCTCACTGCAAGCTCCACCTCCCGGGTTCAGGACATTCTTCTGCCTCAGCCTCCCAAGTAGTTGGGACTACAGGTGCCCGCCACCACACCCGGCTAATTTTTTTTTTTTTATATTTTTAGTAGGGACGGGGTTTCACTGTGTTAGCCAGGATGGTCTCCATCTCCTGACCTCGTCATCCACCCACCTCCACCTCCCAAAGTGCTGGGATTGCAGGCCTGAGCCACCGCGCCCGGCCACTCCTGGGACTCTTAATCTCCAGGCCCTGTTTTATTTTCTTCTAGGTATTTATATTTCCATGAAGCATCTGCTTTGTTTACTGGCATTTGCCCCTTGAACATGGGCTTCCAAGGGGCTAAAGCCCTATCAGTCCCTCTCACTGACGTGCTCCCACCCCAGTGTCCAGAACAGTGCCTGGTACCTATAGGCCCTCAATAAACAGCTGTTCAGCAGATGCACGGTGGTTAGGCCCAGGCCCCTGGAGGTGGGTCCTCCTCTCCTTCCTTAGCTCACACTCTCCTGCTTCTTCAGCAATGGGCAGCTTCACCTACCCTGAGCTCAGTCCCAGAGCTGAGGACCCTCCTTGCATCATGATCTCACCCCCACCTGATTTTCAGATACAAACGGAATATATGTGGAATCCTACTATTCTGGCACATGGTTACATTGTAGACAATATTAAAACTTATGTATATGAAATGTACTTATGTAATGTTTCATTAAAGTATATGAAATATAGGACACATTGATACTAATTTTCTTTTTCTTTTCTTTTTTTTTTTTTTTTTTTTGAGACAGAGTCTCACTCTGTTGCCCAGGGCAGGCTGGAGTGTGTTGGCAGGTCTTGGCTCACTGCCACCTCTGCTTCCCCGGTTCAAGCGATTCTCCAACCTCAGCCTCCCAAGTAGCTGGGATTGCAGGCACGCGCCACCATTCCTGGCTAATTTTTGTATTTTTAATGGAGACGGGGTTTCACCATGTTGGCCAGGCCGGTCTCAAACACCCGGCCTCAGGTGATTCGCCTGCCTCGGCCTCCCAAGTCTGGGATTACAGGCGTGAGCCACCGCACCCGGCCTACTTGTTTTTCTTCAGTTTACATATAACTGAGCTTTCTTTTTCTTTTCTTTTCTTTTTTTATTTGAGACGGAGTCTCGCTCTGTCACCCAGGCTGGAAAACTGGAGTGCAATGGAGTGATCTCGGCTCACTGCAACCTCCTTCTCCCCGGTTCAAGTGATTCTCCTGCCTCAGCCTCCTGAGTAGCTGGGATTATAGGCATGCGCCACCACGCCCCGCTAATTTTTGTATTTTTAATAGAGACGGGGTTTCACCATATTGGTCAGGCTGGTCTCGAATTCCTGACCTCGTGATCCGCCTGCCTCCGCCTTCCAAAGTGCTGGGATTACAGGCGTGAGCCACCGCGCCCGGCCGACGTCCTGTATTTTCATTTGCTAAGTCTGGCGATCCTAGTCTGGGACATAATCGTACCAAACACATTTATATTAAAAACAATGTTTTCACATACTACTCTTGGACACTGTAAAAAACGGTTGTGTGTCTGGATCGTCCTCGTTTTGCCCAGCGGCCGCATCGTACATGGGCATCCCCGCAGCCTGCCCCTTCTCCACATCCCCCAGCAGTGCCCCCTACGCTGCGCTACCCGTTGCCAAGGCGACCGTAACCGCGGCCGGAGGTTACTGGAGGGCACGGCGGGGGCGGGGCGCTCATTCCAGGCGGCTTCTGACTGGCCCCGGCCGCCTCATGCGTCACAGCCCCGCCCCTGCCCGGGAGTCCCGCGGCGCGTGACATGTCGCCGACGCTCGGCGCGCTCCAGCGGACCAATGGCGGCCGCCCACGGCGCGCGGGGTGCCGGGATGGGGTCCGCCCGCGGCGTGGGGCGCGCTCGCCAGCCCAGGGGTCGCCATGACTGAGCGGCCCAGGCCCGAGCGAAGCCCGCGCGCGGTGAGTCCGCCGCGGCCCATCCGTCCCTCCGCCCGCCAGAGCGTCCATCGGGACGCCCACCCGGGAGGGGCGCGGCGCCGTGTCGGCGGGAGCTGGCTCGGGATTGCGGGCCAGGGGCGCGCGTCGGGGGAGGCGGGCCCGGGCGGGGGCGGACCGGGCCGGGGTTCCAGAGCCCGTCCAGAGTCCTGAGGTCGCCGTAGGGGAGGGGAGGGGAAGGCTAGAGGCCACGCGGCGCGGGGGACTTGGGGGCTAGGGCCGCCCCTTCCTCAGGGATCCCAACCCCCGTTGGCATCCGCCGGTCAGTTTGAGGCCGAAGCCCCTCTACGTACCCCCTTTGTCCGCCCAGACACCGCTCGGCCGCGTCCAAGTTCTCCCTTCCACACATGATCGGCATCCCGTGACCTATCTCCCTCCTGAACAGCTGCCCCCGGACCCATCTCCCTCCCTCCCAGCCCCCCCGGCCCCTCCCCCACTGGAACAGCAGTCCCCGACCCGTCTCCCTCCCTACAAGCTCCCCCGCCCGGGCCCATCTCCCTCCTGAGGAGCCGCCACGACCCATCCCCCACCCGACCAGCCGTCGTCGCTGCCCCTCCCCCGTGTTCCCAGTGCACACTTCCCCAGCCCATTTATTATGGAGCTCCCCCGAGTGGCATCCTAAGCTCCCAACGCCCTCCCTACTCTAAGCCCCCTTCTCAGAGCCAGAGCCATTCAGACTGTCGCAGCGAACACGTCTACTATGTCACTAAGCATCCGCCATCAGCGGCAAAGCCCTCCCGCCCATCCCCACAATAGAATTTGGGGCTTGGGCTGCAGATCTCAGTGCTCATGTCAAGTGAACCTGGCCCTTCCACAGGCACTGAGCCCTCCAAGTGACACTCTCTCACACACACACACCCCCAGCATTAATCCCAGACTCCCACCAAAGTAGACCTCTAGGACCCCAGGGCCACCACAGCATTGCCCATGGGGGGCCCAGATCCTCCTCACCAGCCATGTAGACCTCAGTCCCCTCCACATCATTGCAGGCCCTCTTCATCTTCCAGAAGTGGCCCCCCCCATCAGTCCTGGACTCTCATCAGCTCAGGCACCCCCACATTGGCCCAGGTTTTCCGTCAACCCCCATATAGACCCCAGACACACCCATGGACCTCTGGTGCCTTCTGCTAAGACCTCCTCTTTACCCTCATCCGGGATAAACTTAGCCTCTCCTCCCACAGACCCCAGCCCAAGACCCTGGAGGATGCTGAGGGGCTACAGCCCCCCTCCCTGCAGTCTCCAGTGTGAGCTGCCATGAGCACCTGAGAGAGTGTAAGGTCTGAGGGCCCCAGGGCAAAGGGACTTCTTGAACCTGTGGAGCTTCCAAATGGGCCCTTTTTTCTTACTCAAAACTAGATATATAAGAGCGTGAATACAACATAAGAGAGCATTTTTGCCTGTAGCCTTGGCAGGGAAGACCAAGCTGGTAGTTTCCCAATCAGGGTGCGGGTGGCTGGGTACGCTGACTCGAAGATGGCTGGCCAGGCACAGTCCCCATGAGTTGCCTTTTCTGCCACCCTGCACCTCTCCTTTCTCCTGGATTGTAAAACCAGATGCACAAGAACTGCAGAGTGTATGAAAAATGCAGCAGAAGATGAAGAGGGAAAATCCCATGGAATCCCTCCTTTTCATTTGTCATAAGCATTTCCCATACGGTTAAAAATCCTGCCTAAAGATTTCTTGTTTTGTTTTTGTTTTTCCATGTTGATGAAGGTCACATGGGATCCTGACACCATGTGGAGATTCAGAGAAGTATGAAGAGCACAAAGCACTTGGCTGCCCCCCCGTGGGCCTCTTCCCAGCACTCCCTTTCTATGACACTCATGCATCATCCTGCATCCCACGTTCCCTATGCCTCATGTCATCTGTACATCATGTGTCTACTCCCCATGGTCATGTCATGGTGTTGTGTACTGGACACAGTTGAATACTCCCGTCACATGATGGGGAAGGTAGTTGATCCCACCACATTCAACTGTTGGGCACTTTTGTAGTGAATCTTGGTGCCTGAATCTCACATCTTGCACGCAATCTACCAAGTGTTCTTGATATATAAGTGGCCACAGTGCTTTCCAGAAAGGTCGTGACAATTTATATTCTCACCAGCAGATCAGTCCAGAGTACAATAGTTAAAGACAAACAACCAAAACCTCCCTGCTTATTTTTATTTTCACAACTTTTAATGTTTTCTTCAGTTATATGTTTACCATAATGGGCTTGGAAAATGTACAAAAGGTAACTTTTTTTTTTTTTTTGAGACAGTCTTACTCTGTCACTTAGGCTGGAGTGCAGTGGCACAGTCTCAGCTCACTGCAATCTCCGCCTCCTGGGTTCAAGCGATTCTCCTGCCTCAGCCTCCCCGGTAGCTGGGATTAGAGGTGTGCACCACCACACTGGCTAATTTTTGTATTTTTAGTACACGCGGTTTCGCCATGTTGGTCAGGCTGGTCTCGAACTGCTGACCTCAGGTGATCCACCCACCCCGGCCTCCGAAAGTGCTGGAATTACAGGTGTGAGCCACCGCACCCGGCCACAAAAGGTTATTTTTTAATTGCCCTTCCCACTTTCCCTCTCTTTTCAGAGTCTCCAGTCTCCCCTGCCCTCTTCCTGGTCTCCTCTCCCAACTTGGACTTGGTAGGAAAGGCAGGAAGACAGCAAAGATAACACCATGGGCAGAGCTGCTGCTGCTGGTGCTGTCATCCATTATTATGTAGTCCACCTGGCTGCTTCCATTTAAATGGAATTTAAATTTAAAATTCAGTTCCTATTTCAGGTGCTCCCAGCCACCTGTAGGTGGCTGCAGGGGTAGAGAATGTTTACATCCCTGTAGGAACTACGCTGGGCAGTGCTGGCCACACCACAGGGCAGGCATTCTTGTTCCCGCAGCTCAGTCGATGTGTGTTGAGTGACTAAATGAGAGGGAGATAGACGATAAACTAAGTAAGGGGAAAAGATATGTTCAGAAAGTCATAGGGGTTGTGAAGAGGGCGCCATGAGGATGATGGCTGGGACATCTTCAAGGGGAGGAGCTGGGGGGAAGGGGGAGGAGCGGGGGTGGGATGGCAGGTGCAAAGGTCCTGGGGCAGCCAGTGGCTTGAACTCAGTGCAGAGTAGCCCGTGAGAGGCATGTGGAAGATTAGGTCAGGAGGTGGGAAGAGGTCAGGTTAGTTCCTTGGGGTGCTGGAGATCAGGACAAGGAAGCAGGGAGCTGAGGGGCATCCTGAGTATGGAGGGCCACCATCTGATGTGGCCCTTCTGTCCCTGCCCCTCTCTGCAGGCCCCTGATTGCTGACTCTGCCCGCCTGCCACACTGGCTGTGTCCGGAGCCACTCGGGATCCAGTCCACACACACCCCTCAGACAGGCCCTGTGGCCAGAGAAATGCTCCCACGGCCCAAAGCCCCTGCCTCCCCCAGACGCCCCCAGACCCCAACCCTGAGTGAGCAGGACGCGGACCCTGGGCCAGCAAGCCCCAGGGACACCGAAGCCCAGCGTCTGCGCTTCAGGCAGTTCCAGTACCACGTGGCAGGCGGGCCTCACCTCGCGCTGGGCCAGCTCTGGACGCTGTGCCGCCAGTGGCTGAGGCCCGAGGCGCGCTCCAAGGAGCAGATGCTGGAGCTGCTGGTGCTGGAGCAGTTCCTGGGCGCGCTGCCCAGCAAGATGCGGACCTGGGTGCAGTCACAGGGCCCCCGAAGCTGCAGGGAGGCCGCCAGCCTGGTGGAGGACCTGACACAGATGTGCCAGCAGGAAGGTGAGAGGCGCAGGCTCCAAGCCCTGGGATGGGCAGGGGGCCTGACGTCTCCGAGGACCGAACTGCCCTCCTGCCCGCCCGCATCGCTCCCACCCCTGCCCGGTCCCTCCCGACCAGCAAACCTCTCCTGCCCCGCGGCTGTGTTTTTAATTATTTTTACATATAAATGTGCTGCACGCCTCATCTGCCTCGGGTTTCTCACTCAGTGATTAAAGATGCCTCCATTTCCCATGCGTCCATCTGTCCTGTGGCTTTGTGTCCGCTGCTCCTCACCGGCTGCTCTCTGGGAAGGACGCTGCCCGGCCACTTCCTCCCAGCCACATGCAGCGCCTCCTGCAACACTCAGGAATCCTAGAGATCCTTAAGCCTTCACAGGGCGCAGGCCCCATCGCTGGCTGATGGTGGGGAGAGACGCTTAGGTCTGCATCCCGACTCTGGGAGCTGGGAAATATGGGGTTGGAACTGGGCTTCCTCCCTGTCTCCTCTCTTAGCTCCCCTCTCCCCTGAGAGAGGTTTGTCCTCCCGCATCTTTGCCCCTGTGACCCCACGTGGAGATTCCATCCACCCAGGGCCCAGTCCTATCACTGAGGCTCTTTCTTTCCTAGTGACGGAAGTGCAGGGATTGGACACTGAGAGGCCAAAAGAGGCAGCCACGAATGGCGAGAGCAGTCATGGCACTGTGGCCTCAGGGGGGGGCTTCCTCAGCAGGGCCCCAGCAAGGAGGGTATGCCAGGCAGCCACACTGCAGGAGCAAAGGCTGGGAGTGACAAGGGTCAGATCAGAGCTCAGAGAAAAGAGGGCTGGAGCAAGGGAGAGGAACAGGCCCTCCCTTTGCACCCTCGGACTACAGCTTTCCTACAGGCTAACAGTGATAAGCAGTTTGCAGAACACAGGGTCCAGGGTCCCCTTACTGCCTCAGGGCAGCCCGTGAGCTTTCCAGAGGCACAAGGGTAGCCCTGTAAACTGCAAGGCAGAAGCCAGATGAATTGGCCCTTTGAACTTTCTGCTCCTGGGGCAGAGGGCCCAAGACCACTGGCTTCTGATGCTCTGTGGACCTCACAGCCATCCCAGCCCAGAGCCACCCTTGCTAGGTTTAATGTTCCATGGTCACTCTCGAAATTCTTCATCGTTTTTGAGCAAAGGGCTCTATTTGTCTTCCATAGCAGTGGTCTGCTTTTTACATTCCATATTTTGAGCCTACGAAACAGTAGAGCAAGTATAATGAACAGCCCTGCACATACCACCCAGCCCTATCAAAGCCCAACCTCCAGAAAGGCTGACTTGCAGTTGTTTTAAAAGAAATACCCATGGCCAGGCGCGGTGGCTCACCTCTGTAATCTCAGCACTTTGGGAGGCCAAGGCGGGTGGATCACAAAGCAGGAGTTCGAGACTAGCCTGGCTGACATGGTGAAACTCCGTCTCTATTAAAAATACAAAAATTAGCCGAGCGTGGTGGCACATGCCTACATTATATCCCAGCTACTCAGGAAGCTGAGGCAGGAGAATCGCTTAAACCCAGGAGGCGGAGATTGCAGTGAGCCAAGATCATGCCACTGCACTGCAGCCTGGGCGACAGAGCGAGACTCTGTCTCAAAAAAAAAAAAGAACCAACCAGTGGAGTCGGCTGAAACCCCGTGCATGTCTCCTAGTCCTGTTGTCCCTCACTCTGCCTGACACCCCAGAGGTGGCCATGGTCTTGAATTTTTCTTTTTTTAAATTAAAAAATAGAGGGAGGGGTCTCGCTGTGTTGCCCAGGCTGCTCTCAAACTCTTGGTCTCAAGCAATCCTCCTGCCTCAGCCTCCCAAAGTGCTGGGATTACAGGTGTGAGCCACCTCGCCTGGCCTGGTTCCCACATCTTCACCCTTCTGTAAATGGTGTCCTGAACCCTGCTTCAGCAGTTGTCCTCTCTGTGCACAGCAGCCCCGGGGGTCTTGGGGAGCAGCGGGCTCACGGTGTCCGGGCCTCCCTAGTTGGTCAGTGCTGCAGTGCGTGTCCTCGTGGGCTTCTGGAGGCACACAGGGGTGTGGAGTGTGAGTGAAGAGGGTACTTGTCCTCAGCAGCCCTCGGTGTCACCACAGGTTCCTACTCAGCAGCCACATGGAGGGACAGAATGACAGCCATCACTCTTGCCTGCGCCTCAGGGATGCTGCAGGAATGTTTGGGGAAAGTCTGCCCTCCCCAGAAGGTCTGGAGAATTGGGGGCTCCGGGAAGAACAGACCCCTCTCACCATCCCTTTCTCCTGCACAGTTCTGGTATCTCTGGACTCGGTCGAACACCAGGACTGGAGTTTCGGTGAGGAGGAAGATGGGAAGAGTCCAAGGTCCCAGAGAGAACCATCCCAGGTGAGCCCGGGGCCCCCCTGCTCCGTGCTCCTGCACCCCAGGGTGTGCGTGCCGCTCCTGGGACGGACTCAAGGAAACCCCATCCAAGGACTGTGTGAGGTTGTCCCCAATGCTCCCAAAAAGCCCAACCTCCAAACTCCCCACCTGCCCCACAGATTCCCCAGGCTTCCTGGGGCTCAGTGCTGGGCGAGGGCAGTGAGTGCAGGTGTGTGTATGCCGTGCGCCTCTGGGCCTCACCCCAGCCCCTCCCGTCCTTTCCAAGCCGCGCAGTTAGGACCCATCCTCCTGTGTCACCAGCACCAGATGCTGGGTGTTGAGAAAGTCCTGCTGCCCCTGATCACCTCCTCTCAGTGAACCCAGGATTCTGGGCGGGGCCAGAAGGAAACGCTGAGGGCTCCCCAGCAGCTAGACCTGCTGGTGCACAGGCCTCAAGGCGACGGGGGGGCCCAGCTGGGTTGGGAGCCTAGCAGATCTTGGTGTGGCTGGAGAGATTAAAATCAGGGGTGGAGCCACGCAGATGTGTGAAATACAGGGGTAATGGGTAAATCACAAAAGAACAAAAGTAAGAACCGCTAAGTGAGTAGCATGTGTTCCTACGATCAGGGCTACCATGAGTTTGAACACTTTCTGCCCCTGGATCTTGGTATTGGAGCCGCCAGGGGAAACACAGCACGGTGGAACAATGGATAGAGCAAGGTTTTGCTCACAGAGCAGAAACAGGGCCAGAGCACCATCTGCCCATGTGGCTGTCAGGCCCAGGCCAGCAGGTCCCTCCTAGAGGGGACCTGACCTAACAGTGGGGCTGTCTAGATGCCACGTGAAGAACACGCCTGAGCAGAACAAAGGGGCACACATTAGGAAACAGAGACCCCCACACGAGGCACTGCACCTAGCACAAGGAATCTCAGGAGTTCAAGAACAGCCTGGGCAACATAGCAAGACCCCATGTCAAAAAAAAAAACCATAGCCAGGTGTAGGGGCATGCACCTGTAGTCTTAGCAACTCTGGAGGCTGAGGTAGGAGGATCACTTGAGCCCAGGAGTTCAAGGCTATAGTAAGGGATGATCATGTCTCCACACTCCAGCCTGGATGACAGAGTGAGACCCTGACTCAAAATACAAAAACAGCCAGGCGCAGTGGCTCACGCTTCTAATCCCAGCACTTCGGGAGGCTGAGGTGGGCAGATCACAAGTTCAGGAGTTCAAGACCAGCCTGGCCAGCACAGTGAAACCCCATCTCTACTAAAAATACAAAAAAATTAGCCAGGCATGGTGGCGGACACCTGTAATCCCAGCTACTCACGAGGCTAAGGCCGGA
Source organism: Papio anubis (assembly GCF_008728515.1). Taxonomy (NCBI): domain Eukaryota; kingdom Metazoa; phylum Chordata; class Mammalia; order Primates; family Cercopithecidae; genus Papio; species Papio anubis. The sequence goes on along the minus strand of NC_044983.1, from coordinate 43,551,728 downwards.
GAATCGCTTGAACCCAGGAGGTGGAGGTTGCAGTGAGCCAAGATCGCACCACTATACTCCAGCCTGGATGACAGAGCTAGACTCAGTCTCAAAACAAACAAAAAAACTAGCCTGGATGGCTTATAAACCACAGAAGTGCTGGGCATGGTGGCTAATGGCTGTAATCCCAGCACTGTGGGAGGTCAAGGCAGGAGGATCATGAAGTCAGGAGTTTGAGACCAGCCTGGCCAACATGGTGAAACCCCGTCTGTATTAAAAATACAAAAATTAGCATGGTGTCGTGGCACACACCTGTAATCCCAGCTACTCAGGAGGCTAAGGCGAGAATTGCTTGAACTGGGGAGGCGGAGCTTGCAGTGAGCCAAGATCGCACCACTGCACTCCAGCCTGGGCAACAGAGCGAGACTCCATCTGGGGAAAACAAAACAAAACAAAACAAACAAACCACAGAAGCTTATTTCTCACAGTTCTGGAGACTGGGAAGTCCCAGGTCAAGCTGCCAGCAGATCCAGTGTCTGCTGAGGGTCGGCTGCCTCATTCACAGGTAACCTCACAGGGTGGAAAGGGCAAGGGAATTCTCTGGGGCTCTGTTAAAAGGGCACTAATCCCAGTTGTGAGGGCTTCAACCTCATGACCTGATTCTCTATCAAAGGCCCTACCTCCTAATCCCCTCTATTTGGGGGTTAGGGCTTCAATATATGAACTTCATAGAGACACAAACATTCAGACCAGAGCAGCAACAAAATCGAATCACTTCCCCTTCCCTCTGGCACTGAACAGACAGGGCCATGTCCTCATTCTTCTTCAGACCGCAGGCCCCTCTCTCTCCTTCTCTGAATGATAACCTTGTCTCTCTTCTTTGTCCTCTTGAACAATAACTCCCAATCCCCGGCTGTCGGGACCTCAATCCCTCCAGCACACCGTTGACAGCCTGGGCGGCCCCAGGACACCCCCACCTCTCTCTCAGGGCCACCCAGCTTCCTTCATCCTTGACTGAGGTTGCAGGCCTCCCCTCCAAGCCCCCTACGCCCTCTGTACCATCCACTCATAGCCTTGCAGCATCTTTGGTTTCCTCCGTGTTTTCTGTTTTTTGGGGAGGGGGTATCTCACTGTTGCCTAGGCTGGAGTGCAATGGTACAACTGTGCTGACTGTGGCCTCAAACTCCCAGACTAAGGTGATCCTCTCACCTCAGCCTCCTGAGTAGCTAGGACTACAGGTGCGTGCCCCACCACACCAGATAATTTTTGTATTTTTAGTGGAGATGGGGTTTTGCCATGTTTCCCAAGCTGGTCTCGAACTCCTCAAGTGATCCACCCGCCTCAGCCTCCCAAAGTTCTGGGATTACAGACATGAGCTACCGCGCCTGGCCTTAATTAGCTTTTATAGATAATAAGTTTTAATCCATGAAGGCCCTGTTTTAACTTACATGCGACCATATTGTTTGAAATGCTTGTTCCCTGGTGCCATAAAGAAATAGCACTTGAACATAAATTTAATTTCCTTAGCAAGGCCATTT